>NW_026250414.1:600000-1007964 GCF_024521635.1 Tricharina praecox
CCAACGGCGGCGGAAATGAGCGACGTGGCGAGAACGACTGCAATCAGCCGGCGGAGCAGTCTCATCGTGAGTGGGCGCCGAGAACGTTGTTCAGGAACATGAAATGGTCGGCGTGGGAATGCGTGGTGTGTCGCTGTGCGAATTGGGTTACGTGTGAGCTCCTCGACGAAAGGAGACGTTGAGCATTGGCGAGCTTGGAGGCGAGGGAGCACGTGAGGCGGAACTTGCCGTCGCGAGTGCTGAAGTGTGAGTCGAATGTAAAATACAACACGAGGGCCTCTCAACCACCAATACATCCTATGTAAACCTCTGGGTTTCCATTACTCCTCAAAACAATTCTCTGATGAGGTGTGGTCGGGTACGGAACAATGAACATGATATTCTCACGTGCCTCTCTTACCATCTCAGTCTCTCAACGCTACACTTTCCAAGCCAAACTCCAGTCCAATACTGCGTGAGCTCCCAGGCTCCATTACCACTCCAAATAACAACCCCATCTTTCGCAAATGAAGCATCATACTTACTACGCTACCGTATATGTAAATGTGTGATCCTCTGTGATACTCAGTGATGCTTTTGTGGCGCGCATGTGGTCGTGCCCGAGCTAGTGTGGCGTCGTCACGGCCGATACCGTAGGTTCGATACTCTACTCTACTCCGAAGTAAGCCGCAGAGCGTAGGGCACACCGGTAGAGGATAATATCCCCGTGTATCCCCTGACCACAAAGTACTTCGAGCAAAAAATACCTACTGTTCTACCGGTAGGCGGTTGCATTGATTTAGGCACCCCGCCCACGCCTGGGGGCACCTTCTCTATTGTGCGTGGTCCGCGCAGGCTGTTACACCGGATCGTCACAAGCCTCTGTAACATCGGCTGTAGTTGCGAAATCGTCAATGAGTTGTGGTCTCTGCTCGGACAGATAGATTGAGCGGGGCCCATCGCTATGGTATTTCTACCTACCGACTCTATCTCTGTAAGGCGTCTTGATCCCCGCTACCTAGATACCGATCGATAGACGAGTGAGCGTGTGGATACTGCTGGGATATAACTATACCTGGAGTTTCGTCTGGAGACAACACTATACGGTACAAGGGATTCTTGAGCGTACGGTAACTCGCCACCATAGACCACACCCTGCTCCCGACCGGCCACACAAGGAGGCAGACAGCAACCGCCTTCGACCGGGCTCGGTCTCCAACGCACCATCACCCACGCCAGCCATGACGACCACCCACGACTTCAGCAGCGTTTCCGAGGGCGCCCGCGGCACCTCCGAAGAGAAGCCATCCTCAGACGCCTTCGAGCTGACGCAGCGACGCAGCGCCGACTCCGCCGACTCCGTCCACTCGCACGATCCAGCGCTGCCCGCAGAAATCGCGAACCCCGGGGAGTACCGCGTCTACAGGCGACGATGGATTGGCCTCGTGATGCTCATGGTCATGAACATTGTCGTGTCCTGGGGCTGGCTCACGTACGCGCCCGTGTCGAATCTTACCGCCGAGTGGTTCCGCCTCGACTCCGAGTCGCCGGTCAATTGGCTTAGTACCGTCGTGCTGTTTGCCTATGCTGTTGCTACGCCGTATGAGATCCTTTTCTGTTGTGGGTTGGAGGGGGGAGAGGGAGGGAGTGTTGCTGATGATGAGACGGTAGTGCCGTGATCTACCTCCTCGGCCGGTACTCGATCAAGCCCACGCTGCTGCTGGCCGCGTTTCTCCTGCTGGCCGGAAACTGGATTCGCTACGCGGGGACGCACACGCGTTCGTTCAGCGTGACAATGTTCGGGCAGATCCTGATCGGGTTCAGCCAGCCATTCGTTCTGAGCGCGCCGCCGCACTACAGCGATCTCTGGTTCACGTCGAAGGGACGCGTATCTGCCACGGCCGTCGCCTCGCTGTCGAACCCATTCGGCGCCGCGCTGGGCCAGTTCATCAACCCGATGTTTGCGACCACGGCCGACAAGCTCCCGGACATGGTGCTCTACGTCGCGATCATCAGCTCCGTCGCGGTGCTCGGCTGGGCCGCGTTCCCGGCGCACCCGCCCTCACCACCGGGCCCGAGCGGGCACCACGCGAAAGCGGACTTTGCCGAGACCGTGCGCGTGCTCAGAAACAGCCGCGACTTCTGGCTGATCTGGGTGATGTTTTCGATCTACCTGGGGCTATTCAACGCGCTCACGACGCTGCTGAACCAGATCATGTTGCCGCGGGGGTACACGTCGGACGACGCGGGACTCACCGGCGCGCTGCTGATCATCGTCGGCCTCGTCTGCTCCGCCATCGTCTCCCCCATCATCGATCGCACACACTCGTACTTCCTCGCGCTGAAGATATGCATCCCCGTCAATGCTGCGTGCTTCCTCGCTTTCATCTGGGTCCCCGACGGCGGGAAGGTCGCCGGCCCCTGGGTCGTCGGCGCCATCCTGGGCGCGGCCAGTTTTTGTCTCCTCCCCCTGGCGCTGGAGTTGAGTGTCGAGTTTACGCATCCTGTTGCGCCAGAGTGGACGAGTAGCCTCTTGTGGTGCGGTGGTCAGCTCGTCGGTGGAATCATGATCCTCGCTATGGACGCGATGAAGACGAAGGATGGCGATATGAAGTGGGCGCTGGTGCTGCAGGCTGCGTTGGCTGCCGTTGTGGTGCCTGGCGCTTTCTTGACGGGCGCCGGCGGGAAGCAGGCGGGGCTGAAGAGGTTGCTGACTGAGGGAGCTGTCTGAATACACAAGCAAGGCAAGGCAAGGCAAGGGATGGGATGGGAGTTGGAGTTCGGAGGGATGCTCTTCTGTTTTTGTTTTTGTTTATTTCCGGTTCATGGGTTTCTGTGCTGTGGCGATGATGCGTGTAACGTTTTGGTTGCGCTCTTTGCTGCGATCTGGCTTTGGATATAACTGAGAGGCTCGAGATACCCGTTTGCGTTTCTGTTTAATGGAGGAATGAAGGAAAGTTTTTGCTTGGAAGCGGTTTTGGCAGAGAAGAAACATGGCCAAAGATGCGGGAGCGAGGAAGGGGGAAAGTTTAAGCACATCATTTCGCTTTGCATCGCAAGGGGAATCCACTCCATCTTGTGCTCCGGAAGTGGACAGTGGACTGCTTTAAGCTTTAACCAAGCGTAAACTCAAGCCCCCGCACCGTGCTGGGGGGGGGGGGGGGGGGGGAGGGGGGGAAGGTTAAACAGCGTCGGACTAGACCGAGCGCCCTGTCGTAGGGCTGAGACAAGTGCCAGAATCGAGATGGGCATGTAATGGAATGGTGGGTGTGCGCTGTCCACTTCCAGTGTCCAACCCACCTCCGATTCCTATTCTACCTTAGGTACCGTATGCTTGGTAGACAGCTGGGCGTCGTCAGGTCGCAGCTTTGTAACCAACCAACCAACCAACCACACCAGTGTGACACCTCCACCACCCCCGTGCGTGTCGTCGATGGTCCCGCGGCCACTCCTTCCCCGCCGGATCCACGCATCAGAGCGGCGGATATTCGGGATGAAAGCTGGTGATGGTAGTAGGGGGGATGAGTTCAGCCAGGGAACGGTAGAGCGCCAGGAACTGCGACTCAGACTCTGCGAGAAACGGTCCCCCCACGGGCCTAGCAGTAGCGTAAGGATTACGTGCCGACCGCACGGCACGAGATCATGAATGTACCCATTATCTAGCAGCAGCGAGTATGAGGAAAGAGGAGAGGAAGCCTCCACCACCCCATACGGAGCGGGTTGTCTGCGCTATGCATGTACGCATTCATCTGGCATCAGTGGAGTCCGCGGTAAGCCTTCATAGTCCATGCCACGCCATGCCATAAGCGGGGGACCACTTACGTACTGAGAAACCTGCGGTGGGTACGGGCAACTGGGGTATCTAACCAATTGAATTGACTAGAAAGCAACAAGAAAAGAAAGCAGCCTGTGTTCTTCAGGCGGAAAACCTCAAGTAACTCCGCGATGTTGAACTAATAGACAGGTTTCGTGATGGTGGTGATAAGGTCTATGCCTCGTGTGCTGTGTACTTGGAGACAGACCGAACATGAAAGTATGATAGCAACAGAGTACGACAACGTTGAGGCGACCGAATCGGGTCTGGCCCCCGAGTCTCACAGTACCCACCGTCAGCAAAATGGGTTCACCATCTCATCAAGAGACAGATGGGCGGAATTAGCTTTGAGGTTTGAACAGAGCTCGTGCGCGGCGGAGGCCATACGGAAAATAGCCGTATCTACTATAGTAGAGCCCGGGGTTGCCCACTCAGCCTCCATGTACCTACTCTAGAGTAGGTAGATAGAGTACAATGCACACGTGCGAAGGATCCACGGAAACACAAACACAAACACGCGATAGGTATGATACCTGGAGGCTGGTTACGTTTGGAGGTTGGAGAGAACAAGGCAGAAGCGGAGGTTAAATACGGGACCAAATCATTTTGCAAGGTGAGTCGCTTCTGCCGCCTAAAGGCTAAAGTACCGGTGCTATGTACGTACGGGATTTGGGAACCGCCGGTCGGGAATCGGGATGGAGTGCAGCGGCGGCGGGATGGAGTGCAGCGGCGGCGGGATGGAGTGCAGCGGCGGCGGGATGGAGTGCAGCGGCGGCGGGATGGAGTGCAGCGGCGGCGGGATGGAGTGCAGCGGCGGCGGGCCGGCCGTTTCTCGAGGACCCAGCTTGGAGAGCCGCAAACAGCCAGCTGGCCGGCCCGGAAGGAGGGGGAGGGGGGGGGGGGGGGGGGGGGGGGGGAGAGGGGGCTTGGATCGGAACAAATAGCGGTCTACCGCCAGTCGGGCCCGGTGTCCAGTGTCCGGTGTCCGGTGTCCGTTGAGTGCATTAGGCAGCATCGTCGTGTCGTCGGTACATACATAAATGCATATCAATGGCGATGAACCAGTAGTCCATAGGCGTCGGGGGAAGGAGTGGTGGATATACTCTACACACAATGATCGAATGGCGGGTTGGTAGTTGGAACTTGGAACGCCCAGGCCTACTCTGGACCGGCCGCCGTATGTGTGTAGATACGCCGAAAAGTTCCCAACTTGTCGACTGGCCATCCGGCATCTGATGTGCAGATGTGCAGATGTTACAGGGAATATATCTGGAGAAGGAGAAGGAGAAGGAGAAGGAGAAGGAGGAGAAGAAGGAGGAGAAGGAGAAGGAGGCTGACGCGGGAACGCAGGAATGTAAGCCGCGCCCGCAGGTGTATGTAGGATGTAGGTACCTGAACCCAGTCGCGGAGCAGAGATGAACCCACCACCGCCACCACCACCACCTCGAACCGCGATTCGCAGCTATCTACGGTAGGCAGTAGTTGGTGGCTACGAGAGGCAGACCTGTAGAAGATGCATTACACATTAGACGGCAGTTCATCCAGGGTGATGGAGCGTTATTCAAGGTTGAGAGCGGCTGGCTGACTGGCTGTCGACGGCAGCTGCACGGTCAAGGTGCAGGTGTGCCGGGGGTCCTTGGAAGTTGGACGTCAGTTGACCCGACATGGAACGGTGAGACTGTTGACATCCCCCGCTTGCAGAGTGGAGTACCTAAGTGCATAGATACGATACATCCAAATCGATTCCTCTGTTCATCGCGATGCCACGGCATCCATGATCCAACGACGAGCTCGAGCTTGAGGGCGGTAAAGTGCGCTCAAGGCGGCCGCCAACACGGCTGCCCCCCCCTCCCTCTCCGGACGCACCCACCCAAGTGCTTAATGCACCCGCCGAGGGAGGAGTTGCGGGGAGCGGTGAGACCGTGAGAGGCGGTATGCATCGACCTATGTGTTATGTCGGGCAGACCCGATGCGATCGCCTCAACGTTGAAATGTTCTCTGTTACTGCTTTTCTGTTCGTCTTGTTGGTCCGTTTCGTGTTCAACACATCAGTCATTACTCAACACCACAGATATCCGCAGAAGTTCATAGACCTCTTTCTTTTCTTGTTCTCAATCGAATCGCGTTCTACATTTGCTCGTACCTGTCGAGGGTCTCTCACTACATCTTACCTCCCTACATCTTACCTCCCTACATCTTACCTCCCTACATCTTACCTCCCTACATCTTACCTCCCTACATCTTACCTCCCTACATCTTACCTCGGACGAACGAAGATCGCTCGCTACACGCGGTGGCGCCTCGAGCGAAAACAACTAGCGGTTCTTGCAGTTATCCACTGGCAAGTTGTTGCAAGAATCGCCGTCATTCCGCAGGCCGCAGAGGGGGGAAAGATATGTACGTAACAAGGTGCCGAGTCGCTGCGTCGTTGGTGACTCCACGATCCCATGTACTCTACATACTGACATACAAGGTACCTCATGGTTCCATCCGGACTCCCGCCGGAACATACCACGGAGGGGTGCGCGGGAACATCATATAGCACCTACCTTGCCCTCTATTGGAAGCATGCTGGAAAGGTTAGGCGCCGCGTACTATTGCAGGATCCTACCTGCTCGTCCCCAAATTACGGTAATCACTGTTCATGCATCTGCATCTGCATCTGCATCTGCATCTGCATCTGCATCTGCATCTGCATCTGCATCCTGCAAGTTGCGTGCGCCGTGGTAATCCCCCCGCGGCATCACCTCTGTTGCTCGGATTACGCCTGCCCGTGCTACTGGCTTTGTTCTTTGTTCCTTATTCGTTCTTCGACTCGGATTGGTTACGGCTGCCTGTGCTGACTGCGAAGGACTGGACCGATCAGAACAGATCCCCTGATCCCCACTCGTCGCTGCAGAGAAAGCTGCCCCTTCGAACGGCTCCCAAGCAGTCACCACTTGATCGGGGACATAGGCCGCAAGCGTTGATGGGCCACCATCATCCTTCGCACCAACAGCCGGTCGCCGAAAGGTTTTTACATACATAAATTCTGCAACCCGCCTGCAAGTCTGCAGCTCAGCTTACGTGCAGGGATGTACTAGTTTCCTTCTACCATCATTCTAGAAGTAAGATTAAAGTGTGAATTTGGGCCGCTTATCTCGGCCAGGGTTCGGCGCACCACCAGCAACCACCACAAGTCAGCACATCCTTCTATTGGGAACTTCTAGAACAATGCCAGCCAATCAGCGGCGACAGGACCGCCCTCGGAGACAAGTCCGTCGAACGAGAGGGAGTTGGTTGGTTGCTAGCAGCTGCTTCCCTCCCGCTGGCGACTGTTGCACCTCGATCGCCAGTACCTTGTTTCTATGCTGGCTATGATACATACCCAAGTCAGTACTTACCTACTTCCTCTTCACTTGCTCCGTCCGACCGCTGCAACATTGCAGACCCCTCCCACCCTCGAGAAGAGAAAGGTGTCCGGATTCGCTCCGGCTCCCTGGTGCGGTGGTCTCGCGGGCTTCCCCCATCGCGCGACAGCTGTCTGGCATGATCCTCGCTCACGGCAGAAATTCGGATCTCTTCTAGGACTCGGAATTGAATACCTGCCTGTTAGAGGATCATGGGTATCCGAATACAGGCGCGCCACCGTCGAGAGAGAGTGTGTATGTGTGTGTGCGCTCCGCCATCCTGGCCTCTGCGTGCAGTCTCTCGCGTCGTCGTGTGACCCAGCAATTGCAACACTCTGGAGCATATGAGGCGGCATACCGGGGAAAGCAGTCAGGATAGGAAGCTGGCACACCTGAAGCAGGCTCACCCAGCCGCCCTCCTTCTGATTAGAGGCGATTGTGCGCATTCCACGCACGTACGAATACAGGCGGGCATATATGCAGGCAGACACACAGACATGGATGTTATGTAGTCCTCGACCGTCCTTACCTACGATCTAGCCTGGCGTAGAAGAGGGGAGGAAGGGGCGATGGTGGCGTTCCTCCTTCTAGAAAGGTCTGGGAGTCTAGGTATGTCTGAATGTCTGAGGGCATTATGGACGTTATTGTGCCCGTCTTAGCGGTGGGCGCGGAGATCGACAACGAGCTGGCCTGGTACCTCCGTGAGAAACCTGGGTTTACCTCCCTCCGTATTACTCGATATCATCCGGTTTTTTACAGAATCGCATACATTGTGTGCAACGCCGACATCTTCCCCCCATTCGTCCCCCGATGTTGACGGATTCAATCTCATACTGCATGCATAGGTCTTGACCCCACGGCTTGCTGGTTGGACGAGCCGGGCGAATAGATGGTCGAACTCTGAATCTTGCGTCCTCCTCCACTTCGAAACACCGGATGAGACCAATCACCATCACCACCACCACCACCAGAGGTCCGAGTCCGCTGCTGCTCTGCGTCAATATGATCTACGACCGCTGAAAGCCTGCACGCTTATTGCCGCCGTCCATGCTCCGCATCCCGTATTACATGGTTCAGCCAGAACTCGTCAAAGTTAATGAGATACAGTGCAACACTAGATATCCGGCTGCGCACATCTGTGGCGGAAGGGAGTGAGGGAGGGGGGAGCTTCAAGAAGCCTACTGCACACAATCCAAACTCATATAAGACCAATAGCTAACTTCCCGAAGACTCCTTCATCATAAAAGAAGCCCCGTCATGTTGCAGATATCCGCTTCCGGCAGCTACGACGACAAGTCAGCACCTCCAGCGATGGCCACCCCACCCGCCAACAACAACGAGCTCAACCCGTGGGATTTTTTCTGGCCGCATCAAGACCAGTCCTACATGGCACCGCAGCAGCAGCAGCAGCAGCAGCACAATCCGAACGTGAGCACCACAGCACCATGGTCAACAGCCCAGCCTGCTTTGGCGGCGGCGTCGTCGTACCTTCCTTCTCCCCCGCCCCAGCCCTATCTTCCATCCCCAACGGTGCCAACATTTCTCTCCTCGCCGATAGCGTCCGCACCATATCCACGCCACAGCGCCCCTCCACCCTCGCCGTCATCCTCCCGCGGACAACGGAACCATCTTCCATGTCCCTTCTACGTCCAAAACCCATCCTCGCACCCCAAGTGCGCACAGAAGACTTTCTCCTACATGTGCCGAGTCCGGTAACACCTCTTCCGCCTCCCCTTGATGCCTTTACTTCCCCCCCGCTAACTCGCGACTGCAGAGAGCACATATCGACACACACACTCCCCTTTTCCTGCGACATCTGCGAACGCCGCTTCTCGTCACGGTTCGGTCTGACGAGGCACACAGACACATGTCGAGCCGGCGGCGGTGGCCGGAGGAGATTAGGCGGCGGTGGTGGTGGCGGTGGTGGTGGGCACGGACGGAGGGACGAAAACTTAGCTTTGCACCAGGCTTTGACGCAGGCGGGATCGGTGGAGGCTATGGTGGGGATTTTGGCACGGCCTTTCTGAGAGGGCACGGTTCTGTTGGCGTTTGGGCTTCGGTGGATGGACGGATGGACAGATGGATGGGCGAATGGATGGTTTGGCCGGTGTATATGTTTTGGTATTGTGGTTGTATATAGAATCCATGTTTTGAGTTTGTGACGTTGAGCGTCGAGTCTCGAGAGTTATTCAACCAGCGACCGACCACCCGCTCACGAATGGGGGCCATGTACTGGAAGGAGGTGTCGACATGCGGAATGGCACAAGATCTCATCACATGACGAAAGCTCTGAATATAATCCAATAGTTGGACCTAGACCTAGCAATGTCTAACGGTGCGCCACGAGTGTGCTACCTATCCCATGGATCGTAACGCGCTGGAGCTCCAAAATCGCCTCAGAAATGGCCACTCCTCCACCCACCCAGTCGCACCACTAACACCCCAGAGTAGGGCTGTGACTAGATAGAGTTTTTCTTTAGATACGAACAAAGGGTTTTAAGCATATTGTGGTGGTTCTAATGATGGTTTAAGGCTAAACTTTCCACCCAGAAGCGCAAATTCGCGTGATTTTCACAGCTTTCCACGGCCATACTGGCCCACCACCACATGAAATCTTGCCCTCAACCCCTAGAGCTTATAAAATATGATTCAGCCGCTCTAGAAATTGATGTGACGCAGCGGCACCCCCCAGACCTTACACGATCATTGGGTTTTGGACGCAAATGTCGACATTTTTCGTCATCTCAAAACGAGGCTAATCTTTGTCCGGCGGTCTATGCCATCGTAACGACATTTAAAAAAAAGAGGATTTATTCTAGGTTACCTTTCGTAGTAATACTGAAGATCATATGCAACTCTCAGAGGTAAATATGGAAGAATGAAAATGTCGATTCCTCGTGGCATTACATTTTGAGAAGAATTTGGACACTTGGACCGCTTCTATGGCCTTCCAGGACAGGGCAGCTGGCGATGTCACGTCTAGAGTACGATAGAGTAGTGCCGTAGAGAAGTATTAATGAAATCTAGGCTTCCAGGACTTGTTTTGAGACGTCAGGTGTTATTTATCTGCCTGCCAGGTTTTAGCGAGTGATATACCGTGCGGGAGCACTTATTCATCCGTGCTTTGTCTTTTGGAGGGTTGGTGACCGTCAAGGGCTTTTAATATTTCATCTCTTTGCCCCCCGAGATAGTCATTATTCAGGTGACGATTTCCGTGCTGAACAAGGTGATATGGCCTACTTTTGGAGATTTTCCGGGTTGAGTGGAGTCGCGTAGCCCTTTTGGAACTCTAAGTATAAAATTACGATCCAAGGGATTATAGCTACGGCAGTATTTTGTGAGAGAAAGCATCAATCAATTTTGCATACATCCTATCTAAATTATGGCGGCCCAACGTACTCCTTTTCCTGTCCGCCCTGGCCATGTACCGGTACCTATGGGCTATCTACATGCCCGCTCCTCCTCCTGCTGCTGCTGCCACCTGGCCTCTTTTCTGCCCTCCGAATTATATATACCAGGATCATATAGATACATTGTTTACTTGCCAGGATCATATAGACACATTGTTTACCTGCCAGGCTATGTAGAGTATACTAACCGAGCGCGAGTGAGGTGAGGTGCGGTGTGCTTACTGCTCACTGCGCTCACTGCTTTCGTCTGATTTTGCCGCCGATACCTACTAAGTAGATAGTGAATGAGCTAGGTACTACCTGGTGGGCTATGTAGTAGCAACATGGCAACTATATATTCTTGTTGTGTACAAAAATTGCACACAACGACCTAGGCACCTCGTCAGCAGCTACTATGACGGTGTGTACCGTGGGTAGCCTTCTTATTATTCTCGAGGCAATCCGGGCTCCGGGAGTGGTGGAGTTGGGGTTGTGAACTTGAACTGGTTGGTGGTAGGTACTGCTGTTAACCAGTCTGTCATAGTACTCTAGAATAGTGGAGGAGAGTAGAGTAGAGTAGAGTGGTGAACTTTGGTGGTGAAGGCTGATGGTGAAGGCTGATGGTGAAGGCTGACATCCTGAGCATCCGGCGATGCACTGCTGATGCACTGGGTATGCACTGGGTATGCACTGACGTTATGCACCTACCTATGCACCTACCTTATAGGTAGATCGAAAAGTGGCTTCCTTCTCGAGTCTCGATGAACCCGAAGCTCGGATTCTCGGATTCTCGGAATCGAAGTTTGAAGTTTGAAGGTTGAACCGGGCGGAGTCGTGTGGAGGCCGTGCGGAGGCCGGGCTGCTGAGTGTGGCTGTTGTGGAGTGTGGCTGTTGTGGAGTGTGGCTGTTGTGGAGTGTGGCTGCTGTGGAGTGTGGCTGCTGTGGAGTGTGGCTGTTGTGGAGTGTGGCTGCTGTGGAGTGTGGCTGTTGAAACTTGATGGTTTACCCCAACCAAAGTCACCCCAACCTAAGAAAGAGTCGGCCGTGCATCATGTTGTACATGGCGGGTTTCGTGGGATGCTATGTAAATACGTCACAATTCATCTGGCCCTGGGGTTACTATTAAGGGGCGTGGGAGCAGAGGCGGGAGAGAGAGAGAGATCTTCCTGTTTTATTTCGCATGCAGCCTATCTAGACTATGGCGAACCCACGACCTCCGTTTCCTGTCCGCGCTGGCTAGTCCAGGTGAAAAAACCCCCCGGTACCGACCAGTCCGATGCGGCGCCCCACGGAGCAGAGGCGGCTTGGACGCGGGCTTTGCCCGGTATGCACAGATGATCGATCTAGCGGGACTTGGTCAGACCTGAGTGAGACCAGCTGCCGAAGGAGCGGGACCCTTGCGGGACCCTTGCGGGCCTGATTGGGACTTTTCCGGACTTGCGTGGGACTCGCTGATGGAGGAGCGGACTTAGCAGTTTGGTCTCCTTCGTCCTCTGCTCCATCATCTTCTCCATCATCTTCTCCATATCTAAGGCCAGTGCCTTCGGCTCATCCTTCTGAGCTTCTTCCACCTTCTTCTTCATCGCAAATCTCTCCACCATCTCCTACTTCCCCTTCAAGATCGATTCAGCCTCACCCTCCGAGATGTCGTACGCAGACTCGTCTCCGCTCACAATTGTGTCAGTATTGTAATCATAACCCGGGGGAACGTCTCGGTCATCTTTATCGATCTGCTTGACGTCCAAGACCACCTTATACACCACATCCTCTCCCTGCCCTGCAGAGTCCAGGCTACCGAGGTGCTCAAGAGTCTCCGAATAGGTACTGTGGTCCTCCAGTCCGCGAGCGAAGGTTCTGGCTAATGTATTCAGGTTGCCGGTACGACCGTTGCATATCTCAACGAGCTTGAGGGTCCGTCTCGTATACTGGCCGATGCTACTCTATGCCGGCAGAGTTGGATGTAGAATCCTTTCACAGCACCAAGCAAGGAAGAATTCGGTCTGGCATATAGGTAACCAACCTTGACCGACATCCGCGCTGTACGTACCACCTATCTAGACCTAAAACCCCTATCTAAAGTTCTAAACCACCTCTATCAGCTACCTCCATACCCCCCATCCCTCCTTCTCGTCCACCTTCTTTTCCCTCCGTCGCTTCGACTCCTCTAGCATCTCCTTCGTCGGCTTTTGCAACTCAGTATCTACGAGATACCCAAAGCGCTCCCACAACCACCACGAGAGGCCCGTGGAGCCGAGCGGACATATGCAGCCGCACGGGCGGATCCACTTATCGGACCCCTCGTAGCGCATCTTGAGCGCCCACTCCGCCAGACACTTCCCGTGGATCCAGTGGTTGCACGGCGACATCGTTTCTCCCGCTTCTGGATCTGTGGGGCAGCCCCGGCGACGTAGGAACTTGCACCGTGTGCTGACGTCGGAGCAGTTGCAGGGGATGGTTAGCATGGTGGTGTGAAGACTAGTGTGGTGAATGGTGTGCTGTGGTGCGGTGAATGGTGTGGTATTGTGAATGGTGTGGGATGTGGGAGGGGTGGTGGGGTGGTGGGGTGAGTGAGAGAGGCCGAGAGAAAATGAGCTTTGTAGTTTATACACATGCTTGGAAGGTCATGTTGGGCTGGTGGACGCTCGAAACGAGCGGTGGACGTTCCACTTGACTGGAATGGAGGCTACGGGGCTCCGTCTTGCACCGTTGCACGCTGGTGGTTCCCGGATGGCTAAGTGATGGGTGCTCATGCGCTGCAGTTGCAACTTGCAACGACAATCCTCGACTCCCGAGTCCCGACCGAGCTCAAATGGGGACCGAGTGAGTCACGATAATATGCTCTTGAGATGGTTCTGTATTGTGTGACAAAAGCGATTCATAATTCATGAGCCGTCTATAGTAGAAGAGTCTATACCTGAAGAAAAGAAGAAAAGAACATGTGAAAGAGATTCTAAGCGATCGTCCGTGTGTTCGTCTCCTATGGTTGCCCAGAGACAATGCTAACCAGATACCATCCGTCCATCCATGATCCATCCATTCACCGATCCCTCCACCGAACCCGTCAGTCCCCGGTCCCGACTCCCCCACCCCCAATTCCCCGAGCCAATCATGAACCGTTGCTCGTCAACCAATCCCACCAGCCCAGCCCCTACACCCAGTTCCTAGAGCCAATCCCACCAGCCCTTCCCCCCATTTCCCGCAGCCAGCCAGCCAATTGTAAGTCGTTAATCGCCAACCAATTGTAAGAAAGTCGTAAAAAAGTCGTAAGTCGTAAATCGTAAGTCGTAAGTCGCAAGTTGTAAATCGTCCGTCATCCCAGTCCGTCATCCCAGTCCGTCGTCTATCCAACCATCTATCCAGCCATCTATCCGTTTCCCCCTCCAAGTCTAACCGTCTATGCTTTTTCCCCCATCCTTCTATACCGTGTATCCCATCTAAACCGTCTAAAATTCTATAGAGTACGCCGAAAAAGAAAAGAAAAAACAGAATGCCGAACGAAAACGCCAAAAACAAAAAGCAAAAAACCCGCTCAACAGGAAATAGAAATCTAAGTGAGTATCCGTCTATGTCTATCGTGAAACGCAGGAAAAAGCCACCGGGAAAAACAAACAAACAAAAGAAAAAAAAGGTATGTACAAGAAAAGAAGTAGGAAGGGGAAGCGGCGAGCCGCTCATTTCCACGACTTCCAGGTCATGGCCGCAGCGGCGACGCCAACACCGAGGACGACGCCTCTGAACCCGACGATGCCATTCTGTCGCGGCGTCTGCGAGATGCGGAACGCCGACTGGATGAAGGTAGCGTAAGTGCGGAACGAGAGCTTTCGGGGCTGAATGAGCGCCTTCCTGTTCGCGTTGCGGAAGTCGCGGACAAGGCTCTTGACGTGCTGCTTGAAGTCGGTCATTGGGATGGCGCGGACGACGTCCTGGTCGAGGAGGGTGCGGATGAGCACCTCCGCTTCGCGGGAGGTGGGGCGCTCGGCCTCGTCCGGGCGCAGCAGCAGCTGCACCACGTTGAGCGCGCCCAGGAATACGGCGTCGGAGCGCTGCAGCTTCTGCAGAGAGCGGATCTTCTCCAAAACCTCCTTCTTCACCGCGCCGTCCTCGTGGAAGCTCGCCACGATCTTGTAGTCCTTCTTGGTCTTGCGCGCGTTGTGGAACTTGCGCACGCCGTCGCGCCCCTCGGCGATCCACACCAGCAGCTCGAGGAAGACAGCCCCCATCGCCCAGATGTCGAACGACCGGTGGATCCGCTTGCCCGTCAGCTCCGGCCCCGCGTACTCCTCGCTGCAGGGACGCATGCGCGTCTCCGAGAAGGAGCGGTCCTGCTGCACCTCCTGGTGCGTCTTGAAGTGGGCCATGCCGAGGTCGGTCAGCGCGAAGCTGTCGTCGGCGCGAACGAGGATGTTGGCCGGCTTGATGTCGAGGTGGTAGCCGCAGCCGTTCTCGTTGCCGGTGTGGATCTGGTTCAGCGCCGAGAAGAGGTCGGCGACTTGCTCGACGATCCGAACGGTGGTGTTGTTCGGGGGAGTGAGCGTCGGCTCGCTTATCAGTGCTTGGAGCGAGGTCCGCGCAATCGGGTAGAAGGACATGTTCTCGGGTCCGTGGCTGAGCGATGCAAGCATCGGCACGATGTTCGAGTGCTGGAAGCGCTTGTTGTTGCGGGTCTCGGCGGCGCAGTCTTGGTCGTCCCAGTCGCCGGCGCCGGTGTAGTAGTCATCCTCATCATCGTAGTCCCGGCTCTTCTCGCTGCCGCTGCTGGAGGAAACCCGGAAAATCTTGACGGCAACACAGCCGTCAATGGTCTCGAGGCTGTGGTAGCCGTCGAGAAGCTCGGCTTGGTAGACGTCACCGTAGCCTCCGCGGCCGAGCTGGCGCTTCAGGTTAATCGGCAAAGTCCGGCTGATGTTGACTGTGAAGATGTCGTCTGCGTCCGCCTTCTCGAGTGCTGGGATGTTGGGCAGAAGGAACTCGTACTGCTTGTGGTGGTGGAAAGTCTTCCAGAAGTGGTTGTCGCGGATCCCGTGCCTGATGTAAGCATCATCCATGACTTGCTCCAATTCACTCTGCTGGAGCGGATGAGCCAGCACGCTCTCGTCGGTAAACCCTAACTCAACAAAGCTGTGGATGAGGCAGAGACGCTCCATCTCCAGGAGAATGGCGAAGATCAACCGGTATTCGCTGAAGATTGTCGTGATTTTTTGCTCGGTGGCAGGAGACATTCTGCCGCGGCACCATTTGCCCTCGCAAGGGCACTGGAGGAGCGATCGAATGTTTTTGCATGTCAAGACCCTGTAGACGTCGTTCTTGGGGTAGACGCGTCTCATGAGTCCTGTGGGCGAGTTCGTGATGTGCTTCTCGAAACCATGGATCCGATCCCTAAGGCGCTCGCAGATGAAGCCGTTCTCCCAGGAGTCTCCGCTGGAACTACTCGCTGAAGCCCGGCGGGACTCTGTAACTGAGCTGGTCTTGTGGAATGTAGTATTGAACTGCTTGATGGCGTGCAAAGAACGCTCGACTCGTGTCGCCATTGTAGTGACTGGTTTCTGTCAGTTTTGGTCCGCAGAAGAAGATATGAGGAACGCTTACTTTTGATGTCTTCCGGAACGGCTGGCGAACGGACTGAGTATGAATGAGGGTGAATTGATGTCGGAAAGATTGTTTGGTCGAGTAGAGATCTAGTGATGAAGGAGCATGCAATGCTATCCTTTGCTGGTGATGATAGAATGAGCTGTGATGGTGATGATGGTGGTGGAGATACTGCTTCACTTCCTACTTCCATTTGGATTATATATATCTAAGCTATTTACCAGTGCTCATATTCAATCACGGGCGGGCGCGAGGCCGAACACTGAGGCCCGAGGCCGCCGATGAGCCTCCTCCTACGTAGAAACACATTCACTCGTCCCTACTGAATACTGAGCACACAAAATACGTGTGTGCAATATGTCCGAGGAGGCCGAACTGCGCCTACACGGCTCGAGTTGTGGTGAACTTGAGGTGGCCGCCTTCTGTCGTTGCGGGCGGTCATCGTTGGGGAGCCTGGTACCGTGCGGCCTGGGCCATTGTTGGGCCGTAGCCTTGTACGTTCTAGTCGAGTCCGTTTCTTTTCCGTACAGGTGGTCTTGTGTAACGTCGTTGCCACACCCACCGAAGTGCCCTGCCCCCGCTCCCACCCCACCACTTGCGGAGCCCGTTTCTCTGGCCAGCACTTCACTCACCACCGCCGCCACCACCACCTTCACAAATACCGAAATGCCAGGCACGTACCTACCGAAGCCTTGCCTTGCTCTCGATTGAAAATGTCTAACACTTTGGTACTAGGCTGTACGCACCCTTCTTTTCCCTTCTTCAAGCCTGAGTGAGGGGTGTGTACGTACTGACAGCAGCGTCCAGCGTCGCTGTGGCTCATTCCTCCCGCCGGCTCGGCTATCGACGCTACGCTATCGAAGCTGATCCACAAGACCATTCCACCCCACTTCGCGCCCGACGAGACCGTTCCCTCGTTCATTCCGCACGTGACGCTCACGAGCCGTCTGCCGAAAGAATTCGCCAACCCTCAATCGGTGCTCAATGACCTCGAAATCGAGGACATTCCTGAAGTCGTCTTCAAGGAGCTCAATGTTGGGTGTGCGCCCGGAGTGCTTCGCGATGTGAGGCAGGAACCCATTGACTGATCTTCTTTTCCGACCAGCGATACTTTCTTCACACGCATCACCCTCCACGCAGAGAAAACTCCAGCACTCGTCGGCCTCGCCAGACAATGCCGGCACAAGTTTGCAGAAGGCAATGTCAATGAAGCCGACGCCACGCTATGGGCTACTGTCGTGTTTACGCCACACTTGAGCCTGGTTTACTCGTCGATGCCGGCGGAGAAAGTGAAGGCGGAAGTACTACACAAAGTGACGGAGGATGTTGATGACGCGGGGGTGGTTGCGGGACCAGCCGCTGTACACTCTGCAATGGGAGGCTGGAAGGGTGGTCGAGTGGTCCTAGTTCAGACCTGGAAAGACCTCGACCAATGGAAAGTGATTGCGGAGAGGGTTTTGTGAGCAGGCTGAAAGCCTAGGATGGATTTCGTTGAGCGAGCGAGCACAATTCCTAGAATTGAAACATTGTGCGCGGTTCGGTTTTCCTCCGAGAAACATATCATGAGGCTCTATTTTGTTGTTTCCTCTCTTGGTCCGTACTGGTAATGGCCTAGGAAGCTCCCAAAGCCGTGCTTCAGCTCTGTGCACAGAGATGTGTCGTCCTATGGACCAATTAGAGCCTTGTTCAATCATCACCTCGACTGGACTCTCATTGTGCCCATTTCCAGGGGTGGGCACATAGCTAGAGTGTGCAAATGCGGCACCAGATCTACCCGCAGGAAGTGCTGGTAGATCGCTGGCTCAAGATTTTCGTCGCCTCTTCCAGCATGCCCAAGCCCGAATGGCTGCGTTTGTACCTTTCATCACTGAGGGTGTGCCCAGCTACAATGGCTGCAGGAGCCTTCGCAAATTTCGCGGATTTGAGCCTTCCTCTCCCGTCAGAACGGGCTGCGGTGGGATGTGCTCATTCGCATTACAACGTTTCCTGGAGCCACCAGTCAGACAGGCTCTGCATCAGGACATGTACATAGCTGGAGCCGCCTGCCGCCTTTTTCTACTCGTGTTCACCTTTGGCTGGACCGGTCCTTCGGGCCTCGAGCTCGACATCATGACCGAGAACAGTACATAGAATCGTTTTCGAAGTCGAAAACGATCAAGCCTTCTTTCGGTCCCAAAACATACGCAGCTACGCGGGAGGGAATAGCTTCTCATCAGTATAGCTCTCGCTGATGATTGGGGAATTCTCCAGCTCTATGGCGTAGCTATCCAGGGTGGTTCACTTGACTATTTCCCCTCTCGCCGATCGTTCGGTCGCGATAGAATAGTCAACTTCCATGATCCTTCCAGAAGATCTCTCGATTGGCAGGAACAATCTGACAGCGCAAGCGCGCTTTCCAGTTGCCATGACTGATTTGTCTCGCACATGCTGGGATCACGCCTGGTGTGGTGGTTCGGCGAATCAGAGATACCGTCGCCGCATCCTGACAACACAGATGCCTGATGCCACGATTTGGCTAGGACCAACGAGAGTGACGAACGTGTTGTTGGGCTCTTAGTTACATTTTTCTTCTTCGTTCCATCGGTGCCTGCTGCTCTCTCGCCCGTCCAATCTCAATCGCGCAAAAGAAAAAAAAACTGCGTCCAGACATCCGGCCTGATAGGCGCTCCAGGGCTCCCAGTTGTTTTCTCTTCGTCATTTCCTGTCAGGCAGTGGGTTATTGAGTTGAAGTAGTAAAAGCACAGTGTGCCCGATGTCGATGTGTTCAGGAACACGTTGCGAACAGGCGAAAGAAATTGCGCGCATCCCGCCGCATCAGTGAACAGTGAACTGATGGGATGGATTACCAAAGTAACCGTACTCTACCAATTCTAAAATCCTTCTTCTAGTGCTTCCAGAAGCTTTTCGGACGCAGGAACTGAATTGCTACCCGATAAGCGAATAATCCTTTTCTCCCACCCCTTCCGTTCCGTCATGTCATGGGCTACCGACTGAGCCCATCAAGCGCGGATAGATAAATACCACCCACCTGCCCCGAGGCCGCCGTGTGTAAGGCATTTCTGCTGGCTCACTCAGGTGCGATACCTCGAACCTCGAACGCGGAACCCATTCTCCCACGCAGCCGGGTATGCCAGCGCACCGTCGACGAGGTCGGAATATGCGACGTCATATGTATTACAGAAACAGTCGCCAAGCTATACAGAGGGAATCGGTGGCAGCCGCGCAAGGACCGTCGGGGGCCTAGATGAGACCATAACGGTAGTAAACAGGCCGACCGAACGGAGATGCGTGGCGATTTTTTTGCTGAAGCGGAAGTTTTCCGATGTGTACCTATGTGCATAAATGTGTTGCTTGAGAGGTCACGGCTCGATTAAACGAATGCACGATGCGTGGTTAATCAAGATGATGAGCAGACGACTACTCCGATGTCTTTCCCTTTCGTTCGAGGAACCTTCCGGTGGACTGCTGCGGGAGTCCTGACGGATTAAGGGTGGTTACGTCGAGGGAATTACTAAAGTGAGGGCGGTCTGGCTCCAGTGTCTTCACTTGGCAAAACATACAAAGATAAGTACTTGGCTGTTTTCCTTTATTACTTCCGGTCACTTTTGCTGGCTGGATGCCGTTTTGATTGCTGTCTATGTAGGATATTCTCGCTCATCCAACAAAGATGTGAATAGCCACACAAGCGCCACAGCCGTATCAGCCACACGCTGACTCGGCCAGCAATAACCACTATCGGTCACTCCAAACTTTCGCATACCCTGATTATAGATCTATGTTTTGTCCGATATATCTGTGGTGAGAACTGCACTCTAGGGGATATGCTCAAAGAGCTCTAAGATACTACCTACATAGAAAACAGTATTAACTACGTCGGAACAGAGTCTTTGATCCTGGATGGAGCAAGCATAGGGCCGAAACAGTAACTGATGGTTGTGGGGAGCTTCAAACGGTTCGACTTTTGAACTCCCTACGGTATCATATTGTGACGATCCCAACCCCGTTATGTACTCTACGTACATGCCTAGGCTAACTTCCTTCTCCGGGTCCAGATTCGATTCGACTCCGCGTCGATCGCCAAACCGCCCTTGGCGACAAGCCACACGGCCGTTAACGTCGACTAGGGCTGGGTATTTGACGTGCGGTTAATTCGTCTGGCAGTATCTACTGAGTGGAGTACGGTAACTGCTCAGCAGGAACCAACGGTCTCGGCTAAACTCCAGATACATAAATGATGATAGTATTCTGGTAGATATTCAAAACCACGTGGCCTAATCGAATATCCGACGCATGTGCTTATCCCCAATCACAATATGGAGAGAAGGAGCCGGAGGATCGTAGATAAATATCCAAGTACTTCTACCGTTATTGAAACCTTCAGAATCAATATCAAACATGAGGGATGCGGGACGACGCGAGCGATGGATCCCCCTCCGCTTATTTAGCACGATGTCGATTGAAGTGGGGAAGCCGGGGCTAACTAAGGTACGTAGTGGTAGAGAACTACCGTAGCGGAGACTTTGAAACCAAAGAGTCTTACCTTTAGCACTGGATATGCCCGCTTGAGCTTGGCGATCCATGGTCTGCTCGCAATCAAAGGAACTCCGTAGATGGAATTTTGTAGCAGCAACCTGTAAGAAGTTTATGTTGCCCCCCCACCACCTCCCGAATCTCGATGTTGGCCAGTGGGGAGGAGGAGGGGGGCCAACTACTGGAGTTTATGTAGTATGTAGGCCCTGGGTTTCATCGAGGTAAGTCGTAGCCTTGTTGTGGCAGGTGTATGGTACATAGGCTCTCGGCTGTTCTCGTGGGGGATAGTTAATAGTTAGTCCCGGTGTTCCCGGAGCAGCAGCACGAGGAAACTTGGAAGCGAGCCCCGTCGAGTCGTCAACTGCTGGCCCGACCCCTCAAAGCCGCTCCACGAGCGATCCGGAGGTGGAAGGTGCGTGCCGAGGCACGGCGATCTGTAAGCCCGGCAAATGGGAGTCGAGCGGCTTGCGTAAGCTGAGTGTGGGATTGTATTACTATGGATACTCGCATCTCGAGCAGATCTGTAGCCTCCGACGATCGAAAATTCAGCTAGATGATTCGAACTCGCTGATTCGGACCGTGTTTGTGGTATAGGAGGCTGGTATGCATAAGAGGAAACGCTACTCTGATCCGTAAACTTGAACAGCCGAATGAGCGTGGCGGATTTCGGCCCCACAATATGGCTACATGAGTACTATAGCTAATCGGCCTATACATTTTAACGGTACTTTACTCTACCGAGGGACGCCGAGTGCCTGCTGCAACTATATAAAACATGGTGAGGCCAACCGCTGTGGCTCCTTGTCCAAGCAATAATGTCGGCTAGTATCATCCATAGTACATGGATGATGTGGGGTAGGCATCCATACTTGAGTACTATAGTAGCAGCTAGTTTGACACACCCAAAGATGCAGTTGTTTGCCCGACGGTTTCTGGGCGATAACCTGTAGTACTTATACCAGGTACCTGGGGCCCATGCCCCGTCCCACATGTGTTGCCGACATTTACGGCTTACATGCAGCACATACATACATGACGACTTCAACTCTTCGGAAATCAACCTCGCCTACCAATGCTGCTACTTGTATAGTACTACCTCGATTACTCTACCGGCATCACACTCGATAACGTCGGGTTCGAACACACATGGGCGTCCTGCCTCGGGCGGGAGACGGAGGTAGTGGGGAGGACTGGAAGCCGGCGAATGCCCTCGCAGCGGCTATTGCGATAGCGAAAGGTCGGGCCGCCGGACTCAACGCGTATCCGAAGCAGGGCTTCATACCGCCCAATTTTGTCAAGGGCTATGTGGCAGAATCTCGAGGGGATCAGATCGTGGTGCTTTGTTTCGTCACCATGAGTTTGTGCTTTGTGGTGGCTTGCACGAGAGTCGTCACACGGAGGATCGTGACTGGACGGCTTCACATGGACGACTGGATGATTATTCCTGCTACGGTTCGTGCAGCCCCCGCCTCCGCCTCTGTTTGTTCCGAAAGTTCGAACCCGCTGATGCCGAGTCTTTTTTTTAGATTTTTGCGGGGATTCTCTCGGCACTGAGTATCTACTCCGTGTGGTATGGCGCTCTAGGACAGCACCGGTGGGATATCAAGTCGATCGACCAGGCTGCGATGAGTGTCAGGGTGCGCTATGGCAATGCATAAGCCCCCTCCAGTAAAAGATTCGAACTGACGATGGCATATGTACATAGTTAACGGTCCCACCTCTTCTTTGCTATATGATCTCGGTTTTCTTTACCAAACTCTCGGTGTTGTGCTTCGTCCGGCGACTAGCTGGCATCTCGTGTTCTGTCGGCCTCAAACGGGTGCTCAACGCCTTCATCGTTTTCCATATAGCTTTCACAATTGCCCTAAGCTTCGTCACAGTCTTCCAGTGTCTTCCCCTCAGGGTTAACTTTGACCTCATGTGGCGTTTTCACCCCGATGCTCGTTGTAAAAACTACTTTGTATGTACATATCCATCTCGAGAATAATGACTGCAATTACTGACGGTCCGTGTCAGAGTTACTACTACATAGCGGGATCGATTCATGCCGCCTCCGATTTAGCCGTCATGGCGTTGCCGATATACATGGTGATGGGACTACGGATGGGCTGGCAGCAAAAGGCGGCAACGATCTTCATGTTCATTATCGGGGGGCTGGCATGCATCTTCTCAATAATCCGGATGACATATGCACCCATATTTGCGTACTCATACGATCTCTCCTGTACCTCTCCCCGCCTCCCCTCGACGGTAGTAAATCCGAACTCACAATGCACGCAACCCAGGGGACTCCTTCTACGCCGTAATCTACGGCCAGCTTGAAGCCACCTTGGCGATCATTGCGTGCTCACTACCCGCACTACGCACCTTCTTTGGCCGCGTCCTCCCCGACCTCCTCCTGGCACCCCGAGACGACTCCGGCAATCACTCGCGACTAACTAAACTGCGGCGTTGGGCGCGACATCAACCTCCGCTGCCGGTGACGACGGCAACTACCAACTCCTACGCCTCGGATTGCAATTACAATAGTGCCGCGGAACTGGTTGAGATGGAGGAGCCGGAGAAGGGGCAGGCGACGGTGGAGATCGCGCGCGAGATGAGAGCAAAGGATTCGGTGCTTTGCGCGGTGCGTCCGGGTCAGTCCGTGCACTTGCGGATTGATCGGTGAAGACCTGGGGTGGACAGGTATGATACATGTGACATGTCTGGGTCCGCTTCTTTTTTGGGGGATTCTTCGGGCGGCGCGGCCGGCCCGGCCCAGTTTTATGTTTTCATGATTTTGGATAGGCGTTGTGGAGTACCGGTACGTATCGGACGAGACATTTCCGTCGGTTCATGGGTTCTTCAAGTTGTTTGGGCGTCTATTTCGCATGGCTTCGTCGGAGGAGTGCGAATTCGAAATACGATCATGAATAATGAAATGAAACCTGGTTCTTCTGCTCAAGGGCAGAGTGAGAGGCGCGCGTGCAGCAGCAACACACATTGCCGTAAGGCTTTCTTCAGAGGAGGTCCGCGAGGCATTCAGCATTGAGGGCGGAGCGGGGCTGGAAAGAGGGCGGGGCGAAATGGCAGGCGGAGACATATGTAGTTCCCGGAGGCGCACACTTTCCTACGTGTGCAAGAGATAGCAAGCACCGGGGAAGATACACAGCAAACGGGAAAGGAAAATAAAAGCTCGAATTAAGTGCAAATTCCGTAGCCGGCCGAGTCGGCCTACAGTGTCCTAGTCCCCTCGTGCAGGCCCCTTGTGGCCGGCCGGCAACCCCTCATATACATAGCCGATCCATGGTGGACTAGAAGGCGATAAGGCAAGCGCCCTGTCTGCGATCTCCGACTTGCTCTTGCCATCGCCCTACATACCCCCTTAAGTTTCTACTCGAATGCCAAGCACCGAGTGATAAGTTAGGTAGCAAATGGCATCAATGGCGCACGAGATTTCTGGCAGCGAGTGACTGGACATGATGTAAACTGCCCATTTCTCGGTTATAAACCCGTCTGTTACAACTTGCCAGCTCTCTCCATATAGAAAGATCAACTAACTTCCGCTCTCCTCGCAATAGAGTAGCGGGGGAGAGGGGTTCCCGGCGCCGCGTGCGCCACTCAGGTCGCAGTATCAGCCTGTCAGCCTGTCAGACCCATAACTATCGGGTGTGGCCAGTGCAGCCACATCAACGTTCATGCAATCTGCAGGTTGCTGTCCTGGCAATCAGAGCCGCTAGTTACATAACTCCTCGATAGTCTGCGTGTCAGCGTGGGTCTCCAACAGTGTCACTAAAAGTCTGTTTTGTTTCTTCATGTTGCGTGAGACCTAGTGAAGGGCGCAAAGGAAGAGGCGCCTTGGCGTCATCGGTGAGCACCGGAGAGAGGAGACCTCATTGAGACCTGGTGGGACCCGATGCAGACCCGATGCGGTCGTTGAACGTTGAATTGTTTCTGTTGTCACTATTTCTGTTCTTCCTGTCCGTTGTTCAGTCTCGGCTTTACATCGTTATCATCCACCGAGAATTCTAGTTCAATTGATCACGTTTTGTTCCTCACCCGTTTTTGGGTCTCTCAGAGGTAGGTATCGAAGCATCTTCTGAGGCAACTATCGATTGGAATTTGGAATCTTATTCCAAAATTACATTCCGAGTGATATCTACCTACATAAGCCATACCTATGCTAGTAGCCAGCGGACGAGAAACAAGGGTGAATCGCGATGGAACGATCGAGTGTTGACGTCACCACACCACACCATCGCGATTCGAGATGCCCAGTGCGCAACACGCTACAACACCAAGCCCATCGTAGAGAACGGCACTCCAGACAGCGCGCGAGTACCCACCCGAGAAAGAGTCCAGATCATTGCGAAGCGGGTTCGAGGGGATTCAATCTTCCAGATATGTAGGTAGGTGGCGATGAATGGGATGAAGCCCTGACTATCAACTTAGGCGAGCCTTTTGGGGACGCGCTGATTATCAGCTTAGGCGAGCTCGGAGGGCTCAGTGAGCCCTGATTATCACCTCAGGCGAGCTCAGGCGAGTCTTCGGAGGAAGCCGTGGGCTAGGGAGTATCTACGGCACCGGTGTCGGACGAAGCCAGTCGAGTGGTACGTAGAGGAAACGCGCACACACCGACGACGTCAAACTCCAGACTGTCAAACTCTAGACTGGCAGAGAATCTCAACACCCGACAGTCCAACAGAACTCCTCACGGCCTTCACAAATACAGTCTCGCTCCCACCTTTATCAAGAAGCCCATCACCATCCAGTTCTTTGCTAGATTCTCAGCCCACGGCCATACAAAGCTACTTGGTTCCCATACAACAGCGACGGGAAAGAAGAAGTTAGAACGAGAGTCCAGGAACAACAAGCTTGCCCTCAATCCAACACGGTACACGAATGAAATCCTCACCTCACGTGTTCTACCTTTCTGTGAGATGATGGGAGGTGCCTGCAGTGAGGGGAAGTGATTCGGGTTGCGTGGTAGTAGGGCAGCCATGGAGGCGGATATCCGATAGAGTATACAAGTGGATCGATGCGATGCCGAACCGAGTACCTAGCGACATTGCATCGTAGGAACGTGGGCGCAATCGCTGGTATTATATCTGAAGCATGTAGTCTCCCACTCTGTAACATATCTTGTCTCTCCACCTACTCCGTGTCAAGTCTCGACTTATCGGCCAGGGAGTGCTGCGGGGCGGGCGCCAAGACTCGGGCGTTCCGCCATCCATGCTAACTAAGCATCTTGTCACGGTTGCCAAGACGGCACCGATGGAATTGGGCCAGGAAGGCAGCTAGCGCCGTCACGTGCACCGAGCCGAAGGGCTTGGCGCCACGAGCGTCTAGAAGAAGGAACCTCTTAGCGTAAATAGAACATCACCATCGATTTACCCATCAACGTCATAACTGATTTCTCTCAACCGCGTACCGCGCCCCTCAAAACCTCCTATTCTGTGCAGTAAGCCAGTCCTCTCTCAATATTCTCCCAGTCTACGAGCTAAACCGAAGCCCTGGCCGTCAATGGTTCACCTCGGCCGGGGATGTCGAACGGTTTCCCATTCCTCACCGGAGCCCCACGCGGCAACCCCTGACAGCGCTGGCCGTAGGGTTCTTCAAACTTCTGCTTCTGCTCCCCCCGTCGACTGGTACCGGTATGTGTGATAGGAACGGTAGGGTTCCATCTCTGACTGCGGGGGCCGGGGATCCTGGGAGTTCTGTGCGTACATGGACTACCTACACCGATCTACCTAACTACTTGAGCTCGGGCTTGCCGACCGTCGAGCGCGGGCCCCAGCTACGAATAGGATCGATGCCGAGTCCCGGAGCGCCTTGGGCTGCCTACCTGGGTGCAGCTTCCATGGTTCCACCTGTCAGGGGAATAATCTACATATCACAGCTGGACAGCTGCGTGGGGAAAGGATGTGGGACCAGTGATGGCCGATGATCCGTTGACTTGAAACGGTCCTGTTCCCGCCTTTCCCCCGCCCGTTTCGTGTTCAGGGCGCGATAGGGACTCAGGAGAGACCGAGCCCAAAGCGTGCGGATTATTATGCAATAAATTATTATCGACCGTAAACGATTTGACGTGTGAAGCGCCAGCACTGATATGATGTATGTACAATTCCCCTCCGGATTCTACCCCCCCTAGTTCGGAGTTCCCTCGTTACCACCGGTTATCGGCACCAGCAGCGTGCGAGCCCGCGACGGCCGCGCCATTGGTGACGATGCGCTCCTGACTATTGCTGACGGTCTTGTCCTCCATGACTGTGAGGTCCAGATCGCCGTAGGGGCTCTTCGGCATTCGTCCGAGCTTCATGTCGTTGGCGCGAGAGCCGGCGCCGTTGCGCATGGCGCTGCCGTCGCCGTTGCCGCTGATCCGACCTGAGTATCCCTTGGTCGAGTGGTCGCCGGTCCACGACGCGAAGAGGACGCGGAAGCCCGGGAGAAGCCGCAGCGACGGCAGCGAGCCGGTTATGAGCCCCACGTGGAACTCGACGTTCATCATCAGCAGTGCCCGCGCTGAAGTGTACGTGAAGTCGCTGGTGTCTTTGGTGCTGGCTACGGCGGTTGAGAGTCGGATGATTGAGACGATCGTGGCGAGCATTCCTATGTAGGTTCGTCATTAGATTTGTGCACTCGTGGAGAGGTTGTGGAGAGGGGTGAGATATACCCAAACCGAACATTATCATCAGCTGCAACCGCTTCCTCGTCGGCAGTTTCAATTTCCACAGGTCCCACATGGGCAAGAGCAATATGACCACATCGCTTAGACTCATGACGATCCCCTGAAACACGACGATGTTGTAGAGCACATCGATGCTCCAGCAATTTGCGTCGACGATACTTTTGTCCCAGCCGGCCTGCACGGGGTTGCAGGAGAAAGTCGTGGCGAATTCGGTGCCGACGGTGAACACGCACAAGAATATAATGATGCACTTGGCGCACTTGTGCAGCATCGCGCCGGGGAACACGCGCATCAGGAACACTAGAAGACTGGTCTTCACGGCGAGCGCCACGTACACGTACGAGCAGATGGCGGCGTAGTAGATCTGTACATGGGACTGGCGTTGAGCGAATTCTCAAGTATAGCGGGGGAGGGGGGATTTCCACGGGCACTTACCTTGAAATACACTACGAGGTCCTCCGGTGGTACGTTCCACAGGTGCACACCGACGCCAACGTGAGAGATGCAGAGTCCAAGCACGGCGAAGCCTACACAGAGAATCTTTTACCTATCAGTCAGCTTACGTTCTTTCGCTGGGCAGAGTGATCCGGAGGGCACTTACGAGAGCGACGATCACCATAACATCATCGATTCCGAAGCTTTTGACGATAAAGTACCGGACATATAGCTTAAGGGTGTCAGCACCGCCATCCACTCGCTCGCAGCCGAAAAACCGACTGCACAACATGGGAACATACCCGCGCGCCGCAGACAGTCGTGGACAAGACCAACAGAACAGCGAGCACCGAACGGGTGAGCACAATCATATCATCTTTCGGGAGGCCATCAGTATCCGTGATGTTGCTTGCCGTCTGCTGCTGCCGTGCCTCCAACCGGTATCCTGAATAGTCTGGCGATATGTACATTTCGACGGCTTCTCTTCGTTATTGCATGCGCTGTGGCAGGAACAGGTCCAGAAAGAACCGGTGGTTGTCGGAAGCTGAAAGACCCCCGTGGGATGTGATGGATGGCCCTAATTCGTTGGCTGTCGGTCGGATGTCTCCGCGGGTTGAGTGAGTGTGTTTGGGTTATGTATGTACTGGTGGATGGGTGGGTGGATTGGATGTAGGAGAACACTTTGCTTGAATAATGTCTATTACATACGTCGGGGGGGGGGGGGGGGTGGGGGGCAGGCTTGGGGAATGCGCAGTATTAAGGTAGATGAGGTCAATTAACCGGTAAACGAGCCGTCGACAATATGTACTTCATCCTGAAGACTAACCCTCGATAGGTCTGGGGACTCGTAGGAGGACCCCCAGGAAGGTGCAAATGCTGCAGATTCCTCAACTCGGCGCGACAGCTTTCGGTGAGCTAAAGGGCGGCAGGGAATTATTGCATTTACGAACGTAACCCCACGGCACTAAGCAGGGAGGTACGACTCAGTGAGCGGAATCTTGCAAGCGTAAGGCGAGCGGCCCAACTTACATATGGCAGCAAATATCCGACACCACCCTAGGATTTTAAGGAGGTGCAGGCCTAGTAGGGAGGATGTGAATTCATCAGGGATGAAGGCGGAGAAGAAGAAGAAGATTCATCTATGCGAATGCACTATCAGAACCACGCGATACGCAAAAGAGCCTCGTCGCCGTTTAGTTGCTTTTGGCGTCGTGAATCTGTGGATTTGGCGGGAGCCCAGTAAACGAGGGACGTCGCGAGCCAGTTGACGAACGCCAGATCGGAGCCTGTCAACTGGCATCCACCGATCTCCGGACGGTAGTATTATGACCTCGAACAGTATAGGGTTTTGCGTCGGAAGACTTTTGCACTTACCAGCCTACCGGGCTGTCATAGATCGCTGCATTCATGAGGCGGTGTCGCATGAGATTAAACAATGATGGGGAGATGTCAGCTTGGGAGTTGGGACCGAAGGGAGTTATCTGAATAAGGGTGACCTTACCTGGTCGGGCCGCCCCGGCGCTGTGGCTCCTCACGCGTGGCCAGCGCTAGTACTAGGCACACAAGCTTTTTCTTCCAGGTGGAGTAGAGTAACTGGATATCTTCCGTATGTATTTGCCATAGAAGTCGTGTAAGAAGTGACTCTAAACAGGCAAGACATAAGACAGCCGATGTATGCACCTCGCACACTTCAAGTCATGGAAGCGGACACGGTGACGCCTCCCCTAGTTACCCCCGCCGTCAATTCTCGGTGTCGCCGGTTGAGGTTGTGTATTCTCCACCTGAAGAATACCGCATGTGATTCAATGTGGAGGAGAGGCAGCAGGGCACTGTTTAGAGTCCACACAACAGCAGCAGAAGCAGCAGCGTCAACAGCGGCAGCTCGCTCTCGTATCGACTACCTAGCAACCTGGTAAGAACAGTATCGGTTGCGTGGTTCATCACCTCGTATGGCAACTCCGGTACACCGGCAACTGTTGTCTCTGGCGTGGTTGTGAGGTTCCCATCTGCCGGAGCTAGGATACTGCTTGGGTGTTTATCTGGGAGTCCCGCTATTCTAGACGACCCATCGGAAAATACTCTAGTGAAGGTATGATACCCTTGGTGACTTGGTCGGTCGGTCATGGCGTCCGCGCATATAGCCTAGGTCTAGAACAGAAGTCCAACAAGGAGACCGCTGGAGGGCCAGCCGTTACATCGTCCCTTTCTGCAACATATGCTAGAGACTGTTCGAGAGTCTCGGAATTGCGAGATTCCGACACGTATCCCCAAGTGTAGTTATCCACCTATATCTGACAGTCGGTAAGGTGACTTAAAGCTGCGAGCATCCCGCATTCAAACATCTCCGTATTACCACATGGCGCCCATGACTTCCGAAAACCAACAACCATTCACGGTGCTAATCGCCGGCGGCTCGATCACCGGCCTCACCCTCGCCCTCCTTTTATCCCGAGCAGGAATCAACTACGTTGTGCTGGAGCGCGGTAGTTCTCTCGCTCCTCAGCTCGGTGCCTCACTCGGTCTTCATCCACCAGCCCTAAGCATCCTTGATCAATTGGGCTTGTGGGAGAATGATTTAGAGCCTATTGTCGCAGCGCTACATTCTGGTCAGCATTTCACCAAAGACGGAAAGTTGTTTGGATCCGCTAGGAATCATGAGGTTGTGCATAAGCAGTGAGTGCCGTTTCACCTTCCGCGTATACTCTTTCCCGGGCATGGGGGCCAAAAGGGTCCGCTAGCGGCGATACCGAATAGAGCTTTCGCATCAATACGCTGCGACCCCCGCTGCAACGGTCCATGAGAGCTGCCAGTGACTGCATTTACTGACGCGGCAGTGTTCTCAAGACTGGGATATCCAATCGTTTTCATCGAACGCCAGCTCTACCTCGAGACACTATTGAAATACATCCCCGAGGAGCACAAGCAGACGTGTATTCACACCAATGCCGGTGTTGCCGACGTCAAACAGGACGACAACTCTGTAACGGTAACGACCACCGATGGCCGCACCTTCCATGGCGATGTCTTGATCGGTGGCGATGGCGTGCACAGCATGGTGCGCGAACTGATGAATCCCGCACTCAAGGAGGGTGTGTTCTTCCTCCCCAATCGAACCCCCTCGATTTACGGGCCTAACGGGAAGCAGAATATATTTCCGAGTTCAACTGCATTTTCGGCATTTCGAACGTCACTGAGAAGACGCCGATGCAAGCGGGAATGGTGTACAACGTGTACGACTCCGGAATCTCCAACGTATGTGCGAGCGGCGTCCCGGGCAAGATCTTCTGGTTCCTGTTCAAGAAGAATTCCCTGACGCATCCGCCGAACGTACCGCGATTCACGGACGCCGACACCGAGAAGATGGTGGAGGAGCACGGCGACATGCCCATGTGCGCCGACTTCACGATAAAGGATCTGTGGGAGACGCGGGATAAGGCCGTTCTCGTTGCACTGGAGGAGGGAGTGATTAGCCAGTGGATCGACGGACGAGTTCTGCTCATGGGCGATTCTGCGCATAAGGTAAGCTGATGCTCATGCTCCTACTCAGAAAGCGTGGAGATACTGATGAATCCCCAGGTAACGATCAATGCCGGCTTCGGCGGCAACACCGCCATCGAATCCACGGTTCTTTTCAGCAACAGCCTCCACAAGCTCCTGCAATCCAGCCCTCACCCCAGTTCTGCAGAGCTCAAGGCGCTATTCAAGGACTTCGAGTCGGTCCAGCGCCCTCGCGCAAACCAGATCTTGAAGCTTTCAGCCACGGTCACTCGCCTCGAGGCTCAGAACGGATTGATGTACAAGCTCCTGTCGCGGTATGTCATGCCACGGCTGAGTGATAAGCTCAAAGCCGGTGTGTTCGTGGATGTCGCCGTTTCGTATCCGGATGTTGAGTTTCTCCCCAAGAAGGCCAGTCCGATGCAGGATCTGAGGGCTGCGATAAGGGAGAAGAAGGAGAAGGCGGTGAGAGGAAGTAGACTGGCGATGCTTGTTAAGACTGCTGTTGCCGTGGGAACCCTGGCGTGGCTGGTCCAGTCTAAGCACGGAATCAAGGGGCTGCAGATGGTTCGGACGCTCCTTGCAGAGAAATAGAGTGGCGCATGTACGTATTCGGAGCCAGAATAGATTGTATTGAGAATGCAGGGCAATATGTAATAAATTGGGAGGTGTACTACTATATCGGAGGTTCCAGGAAACTGGATGGCGGGCGAGGGCGCCGAGTGATTACACATGAAAGAGTCTAGAACATATCCGCGATTGCTGTCTCGTACCACATTACATTCTCCTGGTGACTAGAGCTGAAACTCATAGGGTAATCTTTGTAACCACCCGACACCTGATACGCAGCCCGAAATGGCAGTGTGATGAGAAATACAGCGCATAGAGGAACGAATCCGACCGGTACGTATGAACCTTAACCGTCCGAGGATGGCTACGCGGGAGTCTCGGCGGTGCGAGTAGCGGGAGCACAAAGCTTTTCTCAGACTCGTACCGGTATGCAATTCGAATTCATCTTTCCTTACTTACAGAGCTAGCTTTCGATGGCTGAGAATCGCTATATTTCGCCCACACCGAACGAGAGACCCGCTAAGCCATCCACATGAGTAGGATATATAGAGAGGATTTTTTTTGCATCTAGGTACAATACAGTAGGCTATTTCATCCTCGATTACAGCTGCACGTGTAGGATCGCACCTGAGCACCGCCGGGGGTGTCCGCTCGGTTGCAATTCCTCGTCGGGTACGGTGTATCCAAATGGTCGGCAGGAATCGCCGTGCCGAAAACCGGCAGTCTATATAAGAACAATGCAGCCTTCGGAAACGGATTCCTACTAGGTACATACACCATCAACGCGATACACACTTCGTGTGAATCTGTCCCACCGAGTCACGTTCAAGGCTGATCGATTCTTTTTCAGTAGAGGGGGTTTGCAGCCGGTTGGGGATCGAGTTGGGGATGCGTTTTGGGGTGTAACAGTGACAACCGGTTAAATTCAGTAACCTTAATAGGTCCCCAACTCCAAAGGTTGGGGATATATACAGCACCAGTATTGGGGGATCGCTAGCGAGTTAAGGATGTCTTTGTTTGGAATTATGTATATAGGTAGTAAACATGCTCTTCTAGGGTATGTACATGAGGAATATATATCTGAGTAATAGCACGGACATGGTGAGGTCTGAGATTTCGTGCTGGTGAATTTTTGGATTCTGTTCACCAACTCCAGAAGTTAGAACTGACGATAAGCAACACCAACGGCGGTACGGGTCCTTTGCAGAGGAGCAACCTGATGGCCCTTCTACTTACCGATAATGAAGACCCCCACAGCACCAACTCGATAGCAGCCTCATCCAGGGCGGGAATCGTCCGTCCAGTCCGTCTTTGAGGTTGCCCGAGACGGGACGGAATTAGTCGGGCTGAGGAGAACAAGGACTACATACAGTCTTCCGGGCTGGCGAATTGAGGACGGATACCGTGCAGGGCCCGGAATTGACTAGGACACTAGCGAGTACAGCGGCGATCATCATCCAGTATCTCCACCTAGTGAGTCCCCATTATCCAGTTCCGCTCTTCGCTTCACAGAAAATGTGGAAACCAGATTCAGTCTACGGTTTCAGAAGCCTTTTTCTCCTGCGCTACCTACCTAGGTCCATTTTGCGCATACTCAACTCTCAGCCGTTCCAGATCCAAATGTTCGATCCATGGATCGAACATCTCGACCTAGAGCAGCGGAAGATCGGAGATGCGCACAAGGGACCCAAGCAGGTAGTATGGGAGAAAAAGGCCGCTGAAACCATGAGGCTGCACTTGGTTTTAACATTGTCTATGAAGCGAAGAACGGAACTGGATAATGGGGACTCACTAGGTGGAGATACTGGATGATGATCGCCGCTGTACTCGCTAGTGTCCTGTCGCCGCCGCTGTAATCTGCCACTCTCCGCGCCGCCATCATACTCTACAATTGGAAATTTCCCCTCCGCCGCCACCTCGAATAGAAGCGTTCTGTCCGGCGTGACCGCTGCAATTTGCTGGAAAATGTTGCCGCTCATGAGTCGTGACTCGTTGCATGGAATACTGTTGGAATATTTCGTTGGGAAGGCAGAGATAGTTGATACGATAACACAACAATATCACCGGCGATAAGTTCGTCCCTTTATACAGACTGAGGTGCCGCAAAAGATTCCTCTCGACCGCCCGCCGCGCACTCATATCTACGTCAACACTCGGTCTCAACCACCCACAGCAACGCTCTCACCCGAACAACCCGGCCGAGGAATGGAGGGGAAAGTTCAACTGACAGTGGTTGGGCCGGGAGAGAATTCGCAATGCAATCCGCGGCCCATGACTCGTCCCACCCGGGTACTGCTCGCGATACTTGTCCCACCACAACATGGACTATATTTGTGATACATACCCGACGCATTCGACCGCGTCTGCTCCTATGCCCTGCCGAATCGCCATATATCACTCGGAGGAATGTTCTCAAAAAATCTCTTCAGATTATTAGCAGCTAACGCCCGTCGGAGGTCGTTCTCGCACCTGGCAATGTTCGGACCCACACTAGGACAATCGGTAAATTTCAAAGGAGTATGGATGATGGCTACCGAACACTTTATGCCCGGCCGTGGGCTCTCCGGAGGATTCTCCAGCCGCAGAGGTTGAAGTTAAACATGATGGCGACGATGATAGGAAGCAGGGTGTTTCTACTGTCACCTTAATATACCCACGTGCAAGGTGAGACGAGACTATGAAAAGGCGGTACTTCGTGGCTCGCTAGGCTTCGCGTAGAAATAAGTGACAGTGATTCGGTTGGGGTCCGAGACTCATGAATCGTCACTGAGGATAAGATTTGATGCATACCGGATTCTTCTCTGAAACTTCTGACGATTGGATGGAGAGAAAGAATGTGAAATTTTCTTTTGTTGGGTATGGTGAACAGTTCATCTACTGTAATCAGTGATACCAGAGCAAGTGTGAGTCCAGGTTAAGAAACTATATATATTGAGCGTCCGACTCGCCAACCGATGTCTTCTCCAGTAATGGAGTCCACTATCCTGATGAGGGCGGGAAGGCTGTACAGGCTACAGATTCCCCAACACCTTTGTTCCAATGATGAGGCCAGCTCGGCACCGGCAGGATTATGCTTGCCCACAGAGAGGGCTTTCGCACTGCGGGCGACTCGCAGATTGGTGGACGTGTGGCGGAGCCTGATGCCACGTCGAGGCTGCACAGCCTATGCTAGTAGCTTCAGGTTGGCTCGAGCTTCTCACCTGCAATTAACCGGGATGTGAAGTCTACAATAACCCACCTGGCCCCGTCACCCCAACTTCCAGGTGCCGAGTATGCGTCGCCGCTCAGCCTTCGTCCTCACCGAAAACCCTTATCCTTTCTTTACGCTGACATGAATTGATGCCTTCGATTTCACCCGCCTGCCGAATACAGTTGGTTGACTGCCGTCTCTCGGCTCCGGGAAACCAGACGGGAACCCACAGTTCACAGCCTCGGTTGGGCTGGGGCATCTAGGAATACCCCGCTGATTGGACGAGTCGTTTACCGCACGATGTAATCCGATGGCCGACCACCGGTGGTCGTTGCGATATTTGTTTTAAAGATTCCACGATGGGGGTTCCCACCTCCCGATTGGGACGCTTGATTTGCTGTACAGAAGTACATAATTATGTTGTGTACCGGCCACCGGGTCCAGCGCAGCAAATCTACCACACGTTGATTATTACCTTGGGATAGGAGCCCAAGTCGCAGCAGATACCAATATTCTTTCTGCCACTCGAATCTGGGCACTTGCTGGAAATCGAAGGCGCAGGGCAATGCCTTTCCGTGTCCTTTTCCGAATGGCTGATCGTTCCAAGACTTTCGATACCAGCGCATTGAACAGATCTTTGCGGGGCAAAGCAGGCTGGCACTCGACAGTTCTAAGCGATTCCGGCGATGCTTCGGTTCAGCTTGATATTTACATTCGGCAAAACGATCAATCGCCCTCATGATGTCCGCCTTGCTCTCGCTTGCCGAGCCCATTAACTCATCTTTGCAATCATACATAGTGGCTTAACAGTGATTGGGGATAACTCTAATCGCTGGCCGCGCTCCATCATCCCAAGCCGGTGTCGACCTGAGAGTCTTATGTACAGATAGACAGTTGCATTCCAGAGGAATCTGCGGACTGGGTTTCCAGAGTACTCATAGGCACACGTACATCACTATTGCTTTGAAGGAATATGCGGAACAGCTTCATCGACCGTCGGTGACACCCATTCGCAGGATTCCCTCCCTTGACGGTTAAGAACATGAGTTTGCAATATGGCGATCGGAGCCCCCTACGTCAACTTACAGTAAATACGACTACTGATACACTGCACTTGATTGTCGACCAAGCATGCTGTCGCGAAGGATGTACTCGATTGGTTTTCTTCGGCAGAGCTAGAAGCACAAATCTAACTGATATGTATATCGCCGTACTATGGACAGCAGCAAACGGTGGTGCTGTTTGTCTACCTACTACAATGCCGTAAGCGCGTCTGTCGTGCATCTACGGCAAATCTATCCTGCCCTGGTCCTTAGAGTATTGGGGCTAGCTGACCCCACACTTGGTCTTTTTCGAGGCTCTACATACAGAGAAGCTGTCCAGTGGCTCCAACCTACTCCGCATATGTGTTATCGTACACCACCTCGAAGTTGCGTGGGATTGTGCATTTTGATTCTCTCTACCAGTGGTGTCTTCTGTTTCCTTCCGATATCGACCATCCTGCTAACTAGATACTTAGTCAAGAGAGTCTCGTTGGAGACATATTCGTTCGATAGGTGCGGTGTACCGTATTCCGCCGCACCCGGCGATGTTTCGTGTGGATAATCCAGAACGCTCTCGAATCTTGACGTAGAAGCCAAAGCCAGCGTCGGCATCCTGACATGCGATCATGACCTAATAATCCCCCCAGCGGTGAGGAATTGGGTCCACATCTCTTTCATTTTGCCGTCAGTATCCAAGCCAATTGATTACTGGTTCAACATGGATTACCAGATTCATTCGTCGCGCTGTGGTTTTGGGTGGAACGATGCGAAGGGACGTGGCCATCTGCTGACTGGCTTTTAATATCTCGGAATGTGTGGGGTGAAAAGTTGCTTGCGGAAATGCTGCAGCCGGAATCCCCCCATCCGCTGCGGTGCAATGACACCGGGATCCTTCGTTGACGCCCCACCGAAAGTACCTATCCCTCCGATTTTGGTCTGCCAAACCGGCAACGGCAACCATGGTCATGGCCAGGCAGAAACTCGACTTCTTGCCGTTTTCCGGTGAAATTTCAAAGGCGGAGCGTCGTTCACCATCGGCAAAATATACTCTATACTAGCCCTCAGATCCCATCCGTACACATTCCTGTGAAGTTTTTAAAACTTCGCAATATGTGCTAGCTCAATAGAGTGGGGCAGAGCAGCGACGTGTCCTGCAGGCAAGGATTTATAGCACCAATGCGGGTACGTGAGGAAGTATGGTCTAACTATGAAACTATGTATCCGCAGCTTCGCGGCTCCACAGCTCTGCAGCCAGTCGGACAAAGACCAAAAAACCATCACAAGGACGCTAGCTCGCAAATCCAAAGCAAAACCCACCGCGGTGGCGATCTTCGGTCGGCTGATTAGGTTGCTCTAACCGACTCGTGTCCAAGTGAACTATCCTCAAAAATCCCTATGGAGGGTTCAAACTATTTTAAATACAGAGCCTTGCGCCGATGATTTTTTTTTTCGGAAATTAGATTCTATTCAACAACAAAAACCACTACCATACTTCACAATGTTTCCATTCCAACGCCTTGTCCGCCGTTTCACTTTTATGGGACCTCCCGAACCCGTGGAGGCACCAATTGTACACGTCCGCCAACAACTACTAGGAAGATACATCAAGTCGGAAATACTGGAGAATTTCTTGAAGGAAATATTCGAAGAACTAAGTGATGACTTCGAAATGGAGGTGTGTAACTATTCCAAGACTCTCCCCCCGTTGGCAAACATGTTCTTACAAAGCTTTCGCAAACAGGAGGTGGACTCTGAGTACTGGGCTGTCAGGGTGCCGAGACTTCTCACCGAGGTAAATAACCCAATTAGAGGATCCCCATGGGGTATTCCGGTGTGCTGGATTAAAATCGGACACTAACAATCTTCTGCCTCAGGACGAGATTAAGGAAATCCAACGGCGAAGCACGACACGCCGACGGAGAAGTAAGAGCCCAACCTATCACGGCCTACTATCTCAAGGAACATTCTCTTCTTGCAGCGAGAGCGTCAAAACCTCCTCGAGGCCGTCATCGATAATCAGCAACTGTTCGACGTGATGCAAAGATATACTCGACATCGGGAAATACTGCGACAGAACGACTGGCGATTCGATTACACGGAGGACGGGTGGGAAAGTATGTGGCTACATACATGCTCCGTCGCTGGCGGGAGGTTATCGGTATAATACTGCGTCTACCACGACGACGGGAGAATGGACGTCTAAGATCATGGGATTGTGGCTGGTGGGATTCAGGGTTGGGGATTTGGTGTCTGAAAGTCGGGATCGGAAACTGGAACCTGGGGCAGTGGCCAACCAGCGTTGGCGCCTGATCGGGGAGGACTGGGGCTATGAGTTGGGATATGGGAGACCAAGGGGCCGGGGATTTGGGAGGACAAGAAGAGAGGCTGGGGATAGGACTCAGCAAGCACTGTTGTGTGGAAGATGAACGTGGAACGTGGGGATCTGGGATGTTTGGTTTGCCTTTTACTTGGTGTGTGTAAATTATGTAAATATGGTGCATAGAAGCGCTCGAGCACCGATCTTTTCATATAGTTCTACCTTTGTAAAAATACAATACCTAATAGTCTATTACTGGAGTCTCTCGGAATCATTAGTTCATGGCCATTTACTACCACTACTGTATTTCTCGGAGAGGGGAGGGAAAGTTCGCGCGAAATGAACAATGTCTACTCTAAGGAAAAGTCTCGACCGGGTGCCCCTCCTCCTTGTCCTACCCTTCATCCACCTCCACCACCAAATGCTAAGATCTATTTGCATAGATACAGAACATCAAGGGAAACAGAAAAGAGGATTCCACAGTAGAAGTACCTAGGAAAAACTAAATCCCAGCGTCCCCGGCGGTGGCCAGTATGTACTTTGTAGCGATGTTCGATCCAATCCCAACGCATCGACAACAGCCCGTGGCACCCGAGACGGCACGGCCAACATACGCCCTAGGGCTCAGGAGTCGAACGACTTTTCTGGAGTTTCCTGCTTCGGAGGTAAACAGCTTCCGGCATCCCTGCCCTCGTCTTCTCCGGGACCTTTGGCCCATAGCGTATGAATTTCGGACATGGGTTCGGAAAATCCGCTCGCCGGAGCAGTCACTTGCGCAGGGCAGGGTGCAGACATGTCCGATCCGAGACGCAGGGACGGAGTCGAGCATCCTCGGGGACTGGACTGGGAGCAGCCGGCGACGTATGTACATGTGGATCTGAGTCGCGGTACTACTTACCTATACTACCGTACCGGTAGTAGACGTACCGCGCAACGTTGGCACAAGCGGTCTTTGTGGAGAAGTGCGCCTCGTCTCGCCTCGCTGCTGCCGCTGCTTGCTCTAGAGCCTTATCCCACGGGCCCATGCCGTCGACTTCGCTTCGCCGGACGACGCCTTACGGAGCCTTACGGGCCTGCCGCTGGCAGCCTGAGGCGGCTGGTGAGGAGGGGCACATACTGTACTACCGGTATGTACCATGAAGATGCCACAGTAGATGACGGAGAGAGCCGTGATCAATGATTATCCCCTTGAGCCTCGACATCGTACTTACAACTCTCTACATTTTCCGTTGATTCGAATTTTGGTCGGTATCTCCGACAGAATCATCCGAAGCTCAAACTTCTTCCGCTAGGACTTCTTCGGTGTGTGCATCCTAATTTTAGCTCGTCCGATATTGACGTCGCCAGCTGGGCGCCACAGCCATAGCCACATCGGCCACTCACTAATCTAGTCATTCTCTTTGGTTCGTTTGTGCAAAATTCGTATCCAGCTGAGGTGTAGTTTTGTGGCTGGCGATTTTGGTGTCGGCCACGGCACTGTATCACACGAAAGAGCTGCCCCTCAAACACACGTTTCCCCATGGGCCATAACTCACGCCACGAGCTTGCCCGGGCAGTCGCTCCAATACCGTTGGTGTTCCGTAGAATTGTCCATAAACAATTAGATCACAGTTATTCGCTTCTTCAATGATTACATGTATGTATGGAGACCGATCTACGAGTATTTACCATATGTAGGCTATGACAACATTAGTTTTCAGGTGTGCACCCGGCGGTAGGTAGGGCCCACGGCCAGCGAACTCTGCCTCTGACTACGACCATCTGGGCCGAATCGAGTGAGCTCTCAGGGGGGGGGGATGAGAACTCACGCGTGTGTGTGTGTGAGAGAGAGGGACGTGGTACCAATGCAATGGCCAGCCACTAAACCGTCACCCGATGGATCCGATGGATATGCAAACCGGGCGCACACATTTCATTGCGCGAAATACCGGCCATTCCACGAGTTGCCACGAACCCTCCCCCTTTTTCTCACCGTTTCGGACCACGCCGACAGTCCATCTTTTTTCCCCCGACTATGTGGAATGGAGTCGCGAAGAATCGATTTCGCACCACGTACGTATGTAGCATCCCCTTCCAAAAAAAAGGAGAGAAAAAAAGAACAGCGGTGGACCGTGCCTACGCGTTTGCCTGTCCCACGCGCGTTTATCTTCAAATGCCGTGTCCCGATCAGAAGTAACTACGTTACCGTACGCGTCGACGTACTGGTTTCAGGATCGATGGCGCGATGGATTGCTGGTCCCATGGTGTATGTAGGGGTGGGTATCGGCTCCGTGGGCGGGCGGGCTTGGAGCAAACGCGCGGGGGCAGTGCTGGTCTGACATCGACGTCGGTGGGGGCGGGGGGCGGGGGGAAGTTGGAACCTACCTAGTAGATGACAGAAGTTCGTCGTGGTCGTTAGCACCTTTGGATGGTACTCACTCCCAAGGCACACCGCGACGTCGACCTGAATCTACAGGACGTTGATAGGGAGGAAATTCGGATGCCCCGGTGAGCACCAGCTGAGCCGCCCAATGTCAACCGGTAATGGGAGTAAACCCGTTGGTCTGGTCCAGCACGCTTCACGGCAGGCTAACTGGCTAGCCAAGTGCAACTGTTAGTTACCCAAGAACCCTGATCATCAAAACCACCAAGATGCGCAGCCCCAAGCAAGAATTCGCTTAACTAGAAGGCCGTGCGCAGGTAGTCTGCCCGTCGGTAACTTTATATCAACCTCGGTGCCATGTAACGCAGCAGACGCGGACGCTCTCCGTCAATCCACCCACATCGCGTTGTGGAAATGGGAACCTCACGTAGAATTCAGGCTGCATGACTTGAATACGGGTGGCTAGTAGGGTAAAGGTCCATTTACGTCAATTAAGGGGATTTCATAGGCTCCAAGTTGGCCATTTGAATCAGTATGTAGTTGGTACCGTTAGTGGCCGGGTCCGGTAAGATGAAGTCGGCCTGCTTGACACTCCGGAGCGCGAACCAGCCACTGCAACCTAGTCAGCCACTTTTCACTTTCGCTCACGAAAAAACCCGAGTAGTTAGGCTTTCATAAATACTATGGAGGTTCTTGCATTGATGGAGCAAAAGAATCTCAACCTTTTATTGCCGAAGGCTGAGTATGCACACAATCACGATCCAACGAGTAGGGAAGTGAGGAACTATCCTGGTGATCTTAGGGAAGAATATACGATGAGGCGAGGGGGGTCTTTAGGGCGCTGTTGCCTCCACAAAATGGGAGATCGACCAGGCTGAAATCATGGGAGATCACTCAGGATCGGCGCCGGCACGGGGTCCGGCACTACTTGCGCGGGTTCAACTGCCTGGCCGAATACAAACGAACATGGCTAAGCACAGCATACGAAGTAAAGCACACCGGGTCTGATATCCCCTCTGAAAATGCCCCATAAAAATACCCCAAGGTCAGTTACCTACATGACCAAGAGCACAGCTTTGGAAAGAGGATGTCCAAATGGACTTCCCTTTAATTGTGATATCCAAGCCATGCCGGATTGTTCAGTGTAAGTAGAGGTCCAGATAAGCGTCTCGAGACCCCGGGTTGCAGAGGGTGAAGCTGGAGCTTTGAGAGCGCCTGTTGATCGTCTGTTTCGACTAACCCCGCATGTCGGCCATCGTTTCGGCTGATGATAAGCGAGAGAAGTCTCAGCTTGTGTAATTACTATCAACAACGGAAACAAAAGCGGAAGGTAGCAGTTGGAGTAGGATCTCAGGGTGTGAGGCGTAATCGAGGCTGATGGCTGGAACCTATCGGCAGACTCTATCCGCACATAGCTGGAATTTTCAAGGCGGAGCTCTAGGCACGCATCGAGGATATTAGACTGAGCTAGTAAAAACTGATAATAACAGCCCCGCCCACACACTTCTGTGAACAATCCTCGACAACTGTGCACATCCGACGGCCTCAGGACACCCGCGACACGCCGTCCTCTCACTAGCCCTCTGCCTCCTCCAGATTTACGCTACTGATATCGCACCTGATGAGTCATCCCTATGCACCCAGTGTTCTACCCCGGAGTCTCTTCCAATAGGGAGCTTCGTACTGGCTCACCGCGGTGCGCGCCAGCCCTGAATACGCGTGTACCCTGCAGCCCGTCGCTACCGCTACCCGACAATAAGAACGCGCCTTGGGCATATTTTAAGTATAACTGTCTAGCCAGCCGTACGTCGATCCCGATGACGGCACGGCGAAATCTGTGTGGCTATGTACTTGCTTGGCCACTAAACCGAGCTCCTGAGCTCGTAATTCTGCCAGACCATACCAACCTCAACACTGAGACCAGCCAGGAGCTACGATCCGCAATACACCCATACAGCTCTTCATCGACGCGAAACAAATTGAACCACTGACGAAACACCCCTCGAGCCTTCGAGACACCGACCGAGTCCTTTCAAAGCGAACGCCCTCGAGCCTCGTACCAGACTCTCGAACGGCCATCATCGACACATAAAACGGTCCTCCGCCCGCCTCCTTACGCATTCCGGCGCTCTCACATTCGCAACATCAAAACGAGACACCCAGCGGCACTGCAGCGAGACGCTTTCCAAGCCATGTGCCAAAGCACGAGGGAGGCACTGCGGCGCTGTATGACGCCTCTGAGTAGATGCGATACGCAGAGGCCGGACGAGTCGTTTCCGCGCCAAAGGGTGCAAGATCTCTTCGAAGCCGACGACGGCCAGCGGCTTCGAGAGTTGGCCGGCTGCAAGTGCGGTGTCTTCCGAGGATGCGCTTCGCGTCAGAGTCCGGCCTTTGACGAAAACATCATACGTGGTGTGCGCGGAATCGGATATGAGGAAGGGGAAACGTATCTTGTCGTTCTTGCGTTCCTTTGCTTCGTCGAGCGCATGGACCTCATCCACAGGTTCGTCGAGAAGAGCTACTCAGATCAGTGGCTTCACGAACATCCGCTCGAACGCCAGCAACTCGATGAACTGTTCTCGTCTCCGGAATCGGATGGTCAGACGTACTCAGCTCACATTGAGTTCGACTTCTTTCGGTTTTTCCTGCCGACCATCCACGGCCCGGAAAGGCAGCAGAAGTTTCTTTCCATGCAGACGTTGCCGCTCAAGATTATGGAAAGGAAAGGAGGAGGAGGGTATGGCGTCGTTTACCAGGCCAAGATGCTGGATGGCGGCTATTGCAAGTTCGTTGATGTGAAGGTTAGTCACCCATATTCCCTTCGACTGTCGAATGCAAGCGACTAACAGTGGCAGGATGGACTTTTTGCGTTAAAGCGGTACACGAATCCGGTCGTGAGCGATGCCGAAGCCGATTGGGAGAAAGAATGGCGCAATAACGTAGTGTACAACAAGCACCCGCACATCAACCCGATCCTTGCGTCGATTGCCCACGGAGACGTGTACATGAACTTCTACTCCCTCTGCGAAGGCGATCTCCAGAGGTTGTTCGCAAAGGATCCCAGCCCGGAAGACCACGGAGCAAAGTCGATTTGGCGTCAATATATGGGGTTATTGTCGGCGCTCAACTACATCCACTGCAGCCAGCCCACCCAGTTTGGCTATCACTTCGATATCAAGACATTGAATATCTTGGTCCTGTTGGGGAGGTGGATGATCGCAGACTTGGGTCTGTTACACCGCAAGAATAACGAGAGCGGAATGCTATCTGCAACGCCGAGGAGGCCCGGATGCCAGGAATTCGGGGGCCCAGAGACGAAGGTGACGCGGAAGTTCGATGTCTGGGGGATCGGCTGCGTGGGTTGTATCGCGCTTGTATGGCTGAGAAAGGGGGCCCGCGGCGTCGAGAATTTCAGAGAAGACCGGAGGCAGGAGGTTGTGCAGATGGGGATGACCAGTATCCTCTACAACTTTTACTGCGAGACACCTAGCGGCCCCCAGCTCCACAAAGAGGTCGACAAGCTTCTGTTGGAAGCATCCGACGAGGATGATCTTTCAAAGGGCGTTGCTGGGATCTTGAGGGACATGCTGTCCATCGAGGTGGATGCTCGCCCTACCGCAAAGGAGGCCGAGGAGCGGCTCGCGAAGGTGCTGGGCGTTGAGCCGTTGGATGTTCCAAAACTGCCGCTAGGGTTCCAAAGTGTAAGTACAAGTCTCGCCGGAGCGGCTTTACCTCGGACCAACGTTTGGATACTGACATTATTTGAAACAGCAGCCGGCGTCGGCGCAGTTAGCCGTACCGGGCGGTGTTCTGGGACCCGTCAAGCCGCTTCACTGTAAGTTCATAGCAACTTCTCCGCCGCGGCCACTACTGACGTTACCAGCACAAGCACAAAGCATCGGCGACGAAGTCATCGTCTCGGTTAAGCTTCCCAGCATGGAACATCCAGGAGCAAGTGTTGAGTTCACCTTTTCGCCAGGAACCGGCGACGAACCGTTATCCTCAGTCACCGTCAGCACCACGCCAACGTTTTCCATGGCCGAATCCGTACCCGTGCCTGGCTGCCTCACGCAGCGTTCCCAAGATCCACCCCACGAGCACGCCATGCGTATGCCCGGCGAGTGGCCCTACGAAGCCGATCACGACTACGATGCAGCTTCTGTGGAACCGTCAGGATGCTCACTTGGAACCCCGCAGTGGCCGTTTTCGAGCGTCACGATGGCTTGCAATCTCCTGTTGAGGAAGGTTCGGTTGAGACGTCAGTCGACACAACACAGCCCGAAATCTATCGCCGCGGCCAGCGGCGTGGACCCTTGAGGATGAGGGACAGTGATTCCGAGGAGAGTTGAGCGTCCTGGACGTGGAGCCGACACGATGCGTGTGTTGATGGATTGGTTTTCAAACGATCGATTGATTGGTTGGTGTGTGTCTCGGTATACAAAGAAGGACCACAAGAGAGTCTGCTTCTCCGCTGCCCGTCTCCTCCCACTACGCCAAGAAAACTCTAAAAGTTCGACGCCCATCCAACCCTCCACGACGTCTACATAAAATCCTAGGACAAAGGATTAATATTGGACGGGGCCCATTTTCAACCACCGGGTCCGATACAGCAACCCGAAAGTATCGAGAGAAAAAAAACTAAAGATCATGGAAAGACCTTCATAACTACTGTATAGTGAAGGGGGAGGGGGGGGGGGGGGGTAAAAAATACGCTTTTTTCCGTATCGGTACGGTCAAAAGGCGTATTAGTACGGTCAAAGTACGTATTTAACCGTATCGATGCGGAAAAAGCGTATTTTTTACCCCCCCCTTCACTATATAGTACCTACGCCGATAGCGATACGAGAACGCCCGTTTCCTATCCCAACAAGTTGTGTAGATTTCATTTCGCCGCTTCAACATGCATGGGATGGGGCAGTGGGCGTTAGGCGCTCCTCGATGTCAGCGACGTCGACACAGCGCTTCGCCTCCCTCGAGAGGTGGAGGCGCCACGACGTCACTGCTCTAGGCATCCCACATAGGTGTGCGCTGTGCATCATAGGCACGCATTGTGCTACATACTAGCGTGTGTATTGTAGAGTAACTACATCGCAGTGTGCCAATATCTTTGCAGGTGGCGTAGTGCAGGCAGTTGTTTGGCACTAGTTAGATAACTAGGGTCCATCCCTGCGCGTGCAGGAGCACTGCGCACTGCGCTCGGGATCAAAGCGACTGGGGTATCCGGAGTATCCGGGGGTCAGGGTGGGGGGGGGGGGCAAGGGATATGTATCTACGTGATATATTTCCACCTTCCGCCTTGAGCGCATCAACGACTATATCGTGGGCAAAAAATATTTGTATAATACATACCGCTCGACGGTCTACCTTCGGGCTGTAGGCCCGCGGTAGTTAGAAGCCAGAAATACCCAGTGACTTCAAGTATTTTCCCATTATGTACTATGTATGTACTACTTCTACGTTAATCAGTGACGTTCATTTCCTCATCCCGTAGCGAAGAAAAGTTCCTTCGCGTGTACTCCCATAACGCCCAAACGGTAAACGTCAGGGCGAACAGTCCGGTTGTTGCCGCGGCAAACATCCCGATCACCGGACCGAGACTGGAACTGCGGGTATGGAAAATGTCCGTCATACCGAAGATTGCCTGGAACAGAGCACGCGTGAGAAAGAGGGGAGAGGATGGGAGGGGAGGGGGAGGGGAGTCGCTTACGGCTACGAGAGATGGCGGAAGGTATAGCATGCACATGATGGTGATCATATTCATGGACTTGGCGTACTCGGTTGCTTTCTCCGACAGCTTGAGCATCAGGCTGTTTTCCTTGCGAGCGAACACGTACGGGATCTATGGGGCCAGCGGTTTCAACGGACGGATCCCACCATGCGCACGGCTGCCATGATGGAGTCACTTACGAGCGTGCAGACGAGCGAGAGAAGGCCTTGTGCGCATTCGATGAGATGCATGACCCGCACTTTGTGTTGCATGGTTTGGAAGAGGAGTTCCTGCAGCTCCCGATCGTACTTTTGGTGTTCGTCACGGCTGGTGTAGTTGCCTTGGCGCTGGAACTCCTCCATCCCTCGCCGGAGAGACTCGATGTTGGCGTAGTTGATGTCCAGCGCGTGCAGGAGCTGGTGGAGCTTCACCTTGTAGTGCTGTATCCTCTGGCTGTCGGGCATGACCAGTCCGGACTGGAGGTATTCGTCCACGAGGGCATTTGTCACGCCCGGCCGCCACATGAATACCTTGGTGTCGAGCATTCGGAACTCTACGTCCAGGGCGTCGATATGCTCTGTCCAGTTCTGGCTCGCCGACTTCATCAGGAGCAGGTGTATTTCTTGATCGTGGGCGTGCGCCTTTCCCGCCTTTCCCAGCCGCTTGGTCACCCGGTCCAGGTAGCTCTTGCGCCCGGGCTGGATCAGCACCCACGTGGTCCGGGATTCCTTTGGCTCGCGCTTCGCATACACGCCGATCTTGCGAGTGGTCCATATCGGGTGGTGGCCATCCGCGTGTGACGGCCGCTGCTCGACGTACTTGAAGTTGTAGCACAGTTCTGAAACCCCTCCGTCATCAGCTATCGTACGTACAGCACGAGCGAGCGACCGACCAGCCCGCAACATACCGAAAGTCTCCTCACGGGCTCCATCGGAACCACCATCGCTTGCTGGCGTAAAGTGCTGTCGATACACGGCATAATCCTCGTTCACCTCGTCCGTCTTTCCGCCAAAGAGGTGCAGCACATCGAGGAACCCGGGGAAGATGGAGAGCCGAGAAACCAAGTGCCAGAGCATCTCCCAGCATATCGGAAGTTTTGCGAACGAGATGGTCGGCTGGATGGTCCTAATCACCGATCGATTCTTCTCAGATCACGACGTTCCCCTACCCCGGAAGAGCATAGATGCAGACTCCCGCGACGATGACTCACAGGAATATGTTCTGGTTGGTGGGCTTGTACGTACAATACATACTCGTCAGTACGGTACGGCGGCGAGCAGCATTTCACTCGCGGAGAACGAGTCGGAGACTACTGACTTTGACGGCGTCCAGGAGCTGTTTGACGGCCGTGGAAACGTCGCCGCTGCCCATTCCCGTCGATATGTTATTCGTGTAGTATCCCCCGCTAGCTGGGCCTTTTGTTCGGTAGATAGTATATAAGCGTCGGCTGGCCCGGAGTTTCGCGAGTACCGGGGGAGGGGGTGCCCCGATCCACTACCAAATAGAGTACTCGGGTACTAACCTCCTTCTATGCGACTACACGATGTTGCCGTCATTGACGTCACGTCGCCGAGCAGCCGCGCTGCTTTCTTCACCAGTCGCGCATGGTACCATTCGGCATCGACGTCGTAAGCGTGATTCTCGAAGTACGTGAGCCATCTGTCGGACGTCATGGTCGTCGTCGGAGGTTTGGTGTGCGGGGGCTCGACGAAGACGGCGCACTCGCACGCGACGATGTTGCTGTCGCTATCGCAGCAATCGCAGACAGATTCGGATGTAAAAGGGCACATGGGATGTGGGGAAGAATTATTGCAGTTGGTAGTGGGGCCCGAATGCAATGAATCGAGACCGGACGGAAGAGTCTCGGAAAGATTGGTTCGATCGGTGGGAGTAGGATGTAGGTATCTAGCAGGCAGGTAGGCAGTGGAATTATATTCCCGCTGTGCGCGCACACTCAGGACAGAGTTCTGGTGGGGGCTACAGTATAGTAGAGCCTACTAATTCGCGTGACGAGATGCACGAGGATCAGGCTGAGCAGCAACTGCCGTAGGCGTCCAACAAGAACTTACTTTTCTTTTCCAACCCAGTCATCAACTCCCTCCCCCACATATGAGCGAACACAACCAGCTTCGATCTGCCTCCCTATCCGCCCTCCCCCAGCGGTACTATTCTAGCCACCACCCAGCAGTTATTTCTCGCAGAGTCGCTAATTACTCCGGGTTTGACTGGTCTTGAAGAGTGATAATCTCCTGCTGTAGACCCGATCGCGCCGTTAGCTACTCTGGGGTACATCGGCAGGCCGCAGGCAGGCAGGTATTCCGACCTCTGTAAGGCGACACGGCACCTTGATCCTCCAAAATATGCTAGTGCCGTACCCGGTAACCTCCTACATACCGTACGCCAGACCATCAGTATGATAACTATCCCGCCGTTCGTTCAGCCGGTTCGGTTTGGAAAAGCAGAGCACAGAGTGCGGACCTCGATGGACATCATTTCGCCTCCGAAAGACTGCCCCTTCCATTTCTCCTGTATGAAGTCTTGCAAAATGTTCTTCTTGATGTACCTGTAGCACACTACTTGTTAGTATAGGTAGTACATGGGGCGGAGTAGATATTGTGATAACTAAGTGCACGCTGGGACTCTGGGAGATGCTTTTGGCCGCTGACTCCTGCTCTCACGCGAGGGTGATGGGGGGATGAATGACCATACCTGCCAGAAAGGTCCTGAACGATCATCACTTCGGCGGAGCTGCTACTCATTCGGTATTGCGTGTAAACTAGGTTTGGATCTGTTTCCTGGCGTCGATTTGCCGAAGTAGTGAAGTTGCTGCTCAAGGAAGGAAGGATTGCGATGATTGTTTCCGGCTTCTTGGATTCATTCGCAATCGGATTTGGCGATGATTCCTCCGTAGGCTCTATTTAAATGGGAAAAGAAACCTCAGCGGTCCGCGTTTGTAAATGGCAATGGCAATGGCGTTTAGTCGCCAGGCTGGCGAGGCGAGGCGGTGTGCCGTGTACGCAACCGACTACACGGCAGGCTGAGTTTGAGTCGGCATGCTCGGTACATACTGTATGCAGGAGCGTACTAGAGTTGATTATTGGTTGGTTGGTGGGTTGGTGTCCCACCATGTTATCTTCATACTTGGTGGGATGTTTCGACGGTTTGCGCAGTATTTCTGCGCATTCAAGTTGCGGTTACATACCCCTACCAGGGCTAATGTGCTTCGAGAGTAGATTAGTCGATAGTGCAAGACGATTGCATCGCGTTCCTCCGTTCAATGTTATCCCGGGGAGCCTACATTAATCACGAAAACGCCCACCCCGCAGCCCCCTATCAGTGCTCGGTGCTCACCATCGTCCGATATCTAGAGTACAGACTAGATACATGCATTATCTACCGAACTCTGCGAAGCCCACCTGGAGCCTCATGCACATGTGCTCTACATGCGTTCACATACAGCCACGATTTGTTTCACCTCTTGGTTAGCTGGGTATGAGGTATGTGTGTAAGTTCTTGGATAACAAGTAGGCCTTCGGAAATTCCTGCGAATTTACACGGGATTGTGCGCTCTTCGCACGCGGTGGTGATGACAGCATTGCATGGAGTATGTAGAGGCCTCACCATGATCTCCAGGATGTGACTAGTCAACTCGCTCATCACCGATGCCAACTTGCTCCATCTAGAGTAGTTATCCAATCAGAAACGAACAACACTGTGCGCAATGATTCTGATGGAGAGACTCAACGCCCATCGTGTCACAAGACTGGGGCTCCACGTCCAACGACTGGTGATCGCCTTTGTTACCTAGAGTAGTTAGCGGTGATCGGACCCGGTCGGCGGTGAATTCGAGTCACTAGTAGTTGACTACCCCGCGACCAATTGCCAGCCCCAGCAACCCGCGACGATCATGTCAGCTATGTCAGCTAGCATACATGGGCACAGCTGCACATTTTGCACACAAACACAGCCGTGCTGCAAACCCGAGATGCGGATAAAACTAAAGGCTTTTAAAAGCGGTTGGCTGCAAGCCTGCAACGCGAACACAGCAACGGAGACAGCAAGCTGAGGGAGAGAAGCGCCCTATGGGATTAGCTACTTGTGTGGTTCTATGGGACAGGATGGTGATGACGATAGCTGGGCTGGATGGCGAATTTGTTCGCGCTCGAGCGGAAGGACAGACACGATCATCGAGTTGCGGCACCGGCTCCGAAGGCTCAGCCCATCTACACCGAACCTAGATCAACCAGCAGACATCTCTCTATCTCGAGAGAGAGGAACACGGCACACACGGCACACACACGCACAACTGCTGAGCCCGACGACCCATAACTCCCCCATCCATAAAGCCCGCTCAGGTGTTGCAACTCAGAGCCGAATGACCACCACGTCGAGAAGTAGCCTGCTCGCCCGAACTACGAACCGCGAACATTGCCTCCGTGCATGCTGCCGGCTTGGAGCCAGCGGGAAATCGAAGGACATCAATATCCGACGCTGCTCTTTCGATGCGGAGAAGCGGCGGGTCGCGACAGGTTACCTACTTGCAGTACATACAGTCGGCCGACCCCTTGCTCAGCCTGCCTACCTAGTACATGCCACATGGGGGCAATCACTGGCCGGTGAAACATTGTTCAGCAAGCACACAACGGGCTCCGTTAGGGGCGCAGTTTTCGAGCCCACGCCCTTCAGCTCAGTTCGCGACGATGTCACTCTTTTAAGGTTCAAACGGAACGATCGAGACTTGGCCACCCTGCCTGCCACGCTAAAGGTTGATTTGTGTTGTGGCCAATGATTCACAACGTTGGGACTTCGCCTGTTTTCCACTTCCACTACAGCTCACCCAGCTCACAAATCATACTTCGGAAAGTGGCCTACTTACTCATACCGCGGGGAAAAAACCAAAAAGACTGCCAGCGCCCGATGCACTTGATTCCTCTGGAGATGCACTCCATTGCTAGAGCTGCTAGCGGCTTCCTACTGGGTCCCGTTCCCCACACCGCCAGGCCGACACCACGGCAGTCAAACGGCAAGAGTCGGCTTTAGCCATGTAGGAGAAGGAAACCTGCAGGCGGTGTGATTATTATTGTGCATACCTAGCAGCAGACACACTTCGCAGCTTAAATACTCGCTGCCTACATTCACCGATCGCAAAAATGCGAAAATGGGCAAACAACCCCCGGCACCCAAGCCCAAGCCTTCGACGATGTACCAGCAAGACCTCCCCACCAGGTTCGTTCCGTTGCGATGCGTTGCGATGCGTTTCCCACTAACTTCGCATCCCATCACATCACGGCCGCTCGCTGATGATGACGATGAGTGCGACTCGGATAGATACATCAGTCGCCACGCACTGCTCAAGTTCCTACGACAGCGATTCCCCAACGCCGCGCCGCAGGAGATGAGTATAGAGGTACGTTCGTTCGTTGGCCGCAACAGACACAGCCACAGCCTTGTGCCGCGCTGAGCTGAATGCTAAGCACGCGGCGGTTTGAAGGAGGTCGATGCGGCGTACTGGCGTATCGTCATTCCTGAGAGGCTCTCGCAGGTATGTAGCCTCCCCTTCAGCCGGCTGGCAGGTGTGCTTGGATGCTTGGTTTTCGGTCAGGACGTGCACTGAACATCGATGCCCCCGCTCCCCCGTCACAGGACGAAATAGATGAGATACAAAATATGTAATGTGCTGGTGTACTTGAATGGAGGACCGTGGGCCTGGGTGGAGGTGTTATTCGATCTGTGCTGGGTGTTTCAGAAGTTTATATTAGGTGTATCATGGGAGGGGTGAATTTAACGGTCTCAACCGCTGGCCTATAACAGCGGAGTCGCTATCGCTCCAGTGAAAAGTCGCTTTGAGCCTCGTGTAGACGGGCATAATTGCCAGTCGAACCAATCTCTCAGGATGTGTAGTGTAACTAACAGTGCTCCACCTGTGATCCTCCGGCTGAGGTAGTGCAGATACGGGGGGCGGTTGTATATAAAGTCGAAAGATGTGCCGCACAACGCGCATCGCACATCGCGCATCGGACATTATCAGAGCCAGTTCTTCCTCAAGTCCCAAGTCCCAAAAGATTCACTATCCATCTTGCAGCGAAGCAGGGATGGAGATCTACAGGCCCAGAAGCAAATCATCCGCGCCGGTGCCGTATTTCCTCGCAGGCGCCGAAAAGTATCCGCAACAGCACACACATACAAATACACGCCACGATCCAGCGCGCATCGACATCCGGCGGTTCGACGACCGCTGGAAAAGCGATTGCGACCGCGTCCTAGGCGAGAAAACTAGCATCGACGTTGTTTCGGTGGTTTATTCACACCCGCGTGGTGGTGCGGGGATGAAGGGTATGTAACGTTCGTTCTGGGTTGGTTGCAGGCTGGCAGGCGGCTAATCAAATCTGCGCGTGCATGCATGACGGCATGCTGGATGTTTCAGGGCTGATAGTTGATGTTGGGGTAGAAACACTCACATTGAAAAGGCGGCTGGTGACCGACGAGGCGAGCCTGGCGGAAGTTCATTCGTCGTCGCAGAGTGGCACGAGGGGACTGGCCTTGGCCGCTGCGAGATGTGGCTCCACAGGCTCCACCGGCTCCACGGAATATGCATCGTCGTCCGGAGACGAAGACTCTGAAATTGCCCTCTGTGCACACGCAGAATCTCCGCCGGCTGGCGCGCATACCTTCTTGTATTTATCCCCCCCCCCCCCCCCCCCCCCGGTCCGATCCGTGCGGATCGAGGGACTAAAAGAAAGCGCAGTTTTGTCAAACCGAGGATTTCGTACGGCCTGCTGCTGATGTCGAAGGACATACAGCAGAAGCTGCTGACGACGCTGGACGTGTTTCCCGCGTTCCTGGATATCCTCCATCTGTTTGGCAGGAAGCACGAGGAGATTAACGAGGATTATGCGGTCTACCGACAAGAGATAGTCTGGAGAGAGGAGGAGCAGGAGGCCTGGATCGCACCCAGTGTTCCTGAAGCATTCGGTATATTACCCTCGATCGTTTTGTGTTGTGTGTGCTTGTGAACCCGCGTTGACGGTGCTGTGAAATCGCAGAGATATGCTACAACTTCCGCTATGTAGTCCAGCGGAAGGGGAATGTTGAAGGCGAAGAGCTCATCTGGACGACGCGGAAGATGGGTGTCTATTCCAAGTTTGTGCCCGCGACCAACACGACCACGTGGATACCCGTGTATCCGCCCGATGAGGCAATTCCGCGCTTGGAGGAAGTGTTTACGAGCGATTCGAAGCGGAGGCGAGGAATGCGACATCATATCGATATTCACCTACTGTTAATGAAGACTGCAAGCCAGGACTGGCTGCCGTTCATCAACCATCTAGATAAGAAGCTGATAGAGTTGGTACGATGTCCTGTTCTCCGCCGTAGTTGACCCGAGACTTGTAGCTGACTGGCCCCAAGGACAAAAAGACGTACATGTGGCGGCCCAAACCGGGGAGCACTATCACCAATGAGCACAGAGACTCGGACTCCGAGTTGGAGCTGGAGGACACGCAGCGGGTGCAGAGATTCAAGATCGAGCTGCTGACGATAATCCACGCGCTCGACGTCAACCTAGCCAACATCGCCTCTCTCCGACGGGGAATAGAATCCTTCCGCAGAAAGACCAAAGTCTACATCACTGACGACCTTTACAAGCAGTACGACGAAGATCTCGAGGACCTGCACATCCTGATGAGCCAGCACCGGGTGCGAGTCAAGAACCTCCTGCAGCGCGCCGAGAGCCTCTTCTCGCTCATCATCACCATCATACCATATATCTTTGCGCGCCGTGAAAACACCCTGATGTTCCGCCTCTCCGAAAAGGCCACCCAGTACGCGAAATCAATGAAGGTCATCACCATCGTGTGCATGCTATATCTGCCGCCATCCGTCATTGCCGTATGTTATTACTATTCTCCTTCCTGCCACCTGTCCACTCAGCATGCTCATATATATATACCAGGGCGTTTTCGGAATGGACTTCTTCCATCCGAGCTGGGACATCGCAATCATGTGGGCGATCTTCATATGCGCCACGGTGATTCTGGCGGCGTCGACCATCGGCCTCTGGCTGTGGTGGGAGCACAGATGTTTACGAGATGAGGAAGGAGGAGGTGGCAAAGTAGATAGCGAAAACACAGGAGGAGGACGAGGAGGAGACGAAAATACGGGGGTGACGGTGGCGGAGACTCCGGTAGGCGCGGGGTTGAACTGGTGGCGAAGAACCTCGCGGCTCAAGTGGTGGCCAAGAACCCCGCCGCATATCTGGTGCAGGACAAACTCTGGGCTGGTGGACGTCGAGCGGGGCTCACCCTATCGAGAGAAGTATGTGGAGTCTTCGAGGAATCCGACGATGGGTTGAGCGGAAGAGTAGGTAATACCGATATAATCAAAGCCTTATAGATAGGGCAGGCTGAAAGAGGAAGGTACATCGCTGGTGGGGACTTTATGGCGCCGAGGGGCTTGTATTTCGCTGAAGGGCAGGTCAGCGGAGGAACTGTTGTTTGGGCGGTGCGGAAGTTTGGATCATATCGACAGAATGTGCGGTAGAGAGAGACGGAGAACAAGGGATTGAATTGACTTTCTTGCGTGGTAGAGATATGAAAAGAGCGGGCAACATTGGCGGTTTAAATACAACACATCTGTCTTCCATCCTCGAGCTTTCTCTTTCCACATTGCGTATGCACACTGCGTATGCCCATTGCGTGTCATATCTTATCCCACATTACGCGTCCTGCCTTTCGGGCTTGCCAGGCTGTGGTGACGCACTTTTCTTCAGGAATGAATTTGGCTAGAGAGGATGTACGTAGCTTGTATTTGCAATACATGCTTTTGTTTGGTTCGGTTGAGGGATTCGCGTTCACCTTATTTCGTGCAAGCCGTATTTGGTAGTCACATCATAGTCAGATGCCCAGCACGAGATCCAAAATCGCCAATCCAATGAAGCGCGCCGGGAAGACTGATGGCTAATGCGCTAATCACGCGGCCTACCCACTATATCCGCCGGGTTCGTTCCTGCACGTGGCGGTGGAGGCACCCGTTACGCCCCGCGGCAAGGATACCTACCCACCACGGGCACCGAGCATCCGATTCTGGAGGCACCTTCGAGCATCACGGGAGGAACTCACCTGCCTAGAATATCGATCTGCTTCGCATAAGGGGCGATTTCACGCAATCAGTGGTTAGGACTGCGAGTGACCGGCCCATGTTTCCGAGTGATGTGCCTATGATGACAAGAACGATCACTACAGAGGACCCGAGCAACCCCCGGAGGATACCCTAAAGCAACTGGAGGTATTCGAATCAAGTCTGCGAGCGCAGCATAAGATACCTAGTGATGTTGCACTGTTTGTGAAGAAAGGCAATCGCTACGAGTATAATGGGAAAGGCTTCTCTGGCAGGGGTACGGGCACGCAAATTCTCGGAAAACGCTCTAGGAATCAAGCAGAAAAGGACATTGTCTGCTACGGCTGTGTAAAGAAGAGACACAAGAAGAACGAATGCCGCGGGCACTACACATGGGATCAACAACTATTCTAATATAGGTAGACGGTTGATTCGCGGGGAGGGTTGAGCAGGGAGGGTCGGCCGGGCGGAGAGAGAACCGATATCGAGCTTGTGGCGAGCTGTCGGTGCCAACATTAGGGTGGAAATAGATACGTTGTAATCTGCCATGATGCACTAATTTCAAATGCAATGTTGATTTTTTTTTAAAAAAAACAAAGGCCAGCAGCGCGAGGCGTGTCAGGTGATACCGCCGCGTGAGATCTAGTGCTCCAACGGTGATGCCAAAAACAAAAACCGTCACCACCTCCGGTGGGTGACTTGGAAACCGCAAGAGCTGGTGTCATTCACACGGCTGCGATTAAATGGGGTGAAGGCACGGACATCGAGTAAATGTAGCGGGGGGGATGGGGGGGCGTGGGAAGGATTGGAGGATTGGGAAGGATTGGAGGATTGGGATGAACCTACCTACTCGAAACGCTTCAGAGTATACCGGCTCATTCAGACGTCTTAGCGCGTATGTCTCATGAACGAGTAGACACGGTACATAGGGCTCGCGTGGAAAGGGAAGGACTCCAGTGGGGGTGGGGAAGATGGCAAAAATCAGTATTCGACCGTGATATGGCCGCTGGACGGGCACCAGCCGCATCACCAGCCACCACAACCAACAGCCCGCTCGGCCAGAATTGCTCCGTCTCGACTTGTGTTTTTACGTTACATTGTGCTTTTCCGTCACATTTTACGACAATACTACGTGGCTGTCATGTTACTTCTGTGGAGTGTGGCTTAGTGGAGTGATGATTCTTCACATTCACGTTCATAGATAAGTACTGTCCATCATGGCGCCCTCTATCCACGAAAATGCTTGTCACCACTTTGTCCATACCGTCGCCACTCATCACTATACTATTACCATCACCATTATACCGGTACATGTTCACTTTCGATCTGGTAACAAAAAAACCCGCGCTATCTGGATATTTTACGCCTGTGTGGCGCCGTGGCTTTGGCACGTAACCAGGCTGGTTGTGCGGTTTGGTGATATGCACGATGGCTGGCGATATGGCACCATGGCATTGGCCTGTGCTTAGATAAACTTTAAAGAGACACATCGTCGCGTGCAGTGTCCCCTGCAAAATGTACTCTACTGCTGGTGTCTCACCGCTCCTACACTGCTGACGCATCAGCACGGATCGGTTGACCAAAATGACGCATTATCATGCAAGTCCTTGGTTGCTTCTCCAAAGGTATTCGCTGCACCCGAATTCTAAGTCACGATTTCTACATTTACCCCGCTCTTGAGTGAAGTCTATATACTACATTTACCTTACTCCACCAAAAACCTATAAATCCGGGAACTCTCAAGTCCCGAAGTAACTTCCATTGAAGTGTCGTTCCAACCGCTGCCGTCCTCCTTAACCCACCCCATTCCGCTCCACAATTCTCCCGCCTCCGAATGTTCATCGCAAGACGAAACGGAAAGACGAAGAAGAGGAAGTCTACTATCAATGGCAATGGCAGATCTAGCGTCGCTTTGTGCGGTACTGGATACCCAAGTTGGCTGATCACCCAGTGCGGCGGGGCGGTGGATAGGGTGTCATACGGTCCGTTTTTGCGGCCGCTCCAGACGAGATGACGGGTTAGTCAGGCTGGAGATAGAGATGACTATAGGCAGATGTCTCGGGTTACCGATATGAGCACGGATATCCTACATACAGGGCCCGGAATGAAAAAAGGCCACCGACTGAGGACTATTCTACACATCAACACCCGAGTCCCCCCCCTTACACTTCGCGGCTGTATTTCCGCCTTTCTAAATGTGCGCCCGCCGCGACTCCTCCTGAAAACCTGCCCGTGACGGCCCGTCCACGACCTCCGATCGCCCTGCCCCGGTGGCGCGACCTTGCGCGTACGTATGGCTCTCGATTATCTCACGATCCGTGCCACGAGTGCAGAGCTGGTTGAAGCCTTGGAGTTCCTCAAGAGCTGGCCGCAGAGAGATGAATTGATTGATCGCGGGAACGCGGGAAGAAATTAATGCGTTGAGGAAATGTTGCATGCTCTTTGCGAGGGGATCTACACCAGCAGTGGCTAGATCTGTAGTACATAAGAGCCACGTACACTCCAAACTATATTGCCGATGCCGGCCGATTTTTCTTGCGGGTTTGCTCCAGTCCTGGGACCTTGTAATCGTATATGTACTGGTTTTATGTCGCCTTTTAATAATCGACTTCACACAGAAAAGATGTGCGAAACGGATTTACGACATCTTCGAATCCGTTTCTTATTGAAGTTGTTGTTGGAGAGAATCCGGGCCGGCACAGTGCCTATGGCAGAGGCTCTGCGTATTTAGTCCAATAATCGCCACCGTGTTCGAACCTACGTAGACAATCCGTATGTTGAAGAGGCTTATACTTAATCGGGCGGTGCAAGCCAGCAAGGTCAATGGCCACCTAGAGACCCTGAGTGAAACTTTGCAGCACCAGAATCGTTAAAAAAAAATGTTATCTCGACAACGCCCCGCAGGATGAACCCGCAGCAGCATGCCGTAGTTTCTCCAGGCACTGCCGCAAAATTGGAGCACATATGTATTTCCACTACCTTCCGACGACGACATCAATACTCTAATTCAAATCCCACCCGGGCTATGGCGGAATACACTTTTTTTTTCTTCACCTTTCTTTTAGGTCCCGCATTTTGATGATCCGGTCACCCACGCTATCGTATGAATTGTATGACCAGACTAGGCGCAGTGTGTTGTCGACGTGCGCTGCTGCAATGGGTTATGGTGTCGGTGCTCCTAAGGCGGGCCTGATAATACACTCCCGGTGTGAAAGTCCTAATACGGTAGCCTGCAGGACTATAAGGTGTGCCCCTCTCACTAGGAAAATCACCAATTCTTGCAATCTTAACATCGAGCGTGATATATACCAGTGCAGTGCCCGCACACGACATGGCCCCGTCGGCGGTTCGTTCTCAGAACTTCGTCAGCACAACTCCTAAGCGCGATCCGTTTGCCGACTCAGAGCACTACCCTCTCAACAGCCCGACATGGCGCGATCCCATCAGCGTCGACCTGAAGCGCTGCAAAAAGGATCTGAATGAAGCCGGCACGAAGATCTTCGGCAGCGTCACCCAATTCGACGTCGTAGCAGTCAATTACTTCAAGGAAAGAGACGGTAGGTACAGTGCTAGCGAACGAATGAACGATGGCAAAGATAGATTCCGTGCTGACTGTGTGCGCAAGCGATAACCTCCCAATTTTCAACCGCTAGGGTTTGCGATGAGGGGGGATTGAGGTCGGTTCTCTCATCGTGTAACAGTGGGATACCCTTGTACCTCGAGCCCGGCCCGGACAGAGCCTACGCGGATCATAGTCCGCCGGACGACGACTCAAGCTCGAACAGCAGCTTTGTGCAGGTTTTGCCTGCCGATGTCGAGAAACGCATCGATCGCACTGCCGTCGGTCAGCATGTGGAGCCTCTCACTCTTGTCGGTCAGCATATGTTCTTGTGCGTACTTTCATCTCCGTCCTCGAATGGCTCGCGCAGACAGATTGACTAAAACCTTATCTTCCGCGTGTTTTTAGCTTTCTGAAACCCAAATATTCGTTTGGGGCGCTCTTGATCTCGCTGGAGATCCAACGGAAACTTCTGACGGCTCTGAACGTGTTCCCCGCCTTCTTGGATATTCTGCATCTGTTTGGGGATAAGTGCGATGAGATGAATGAGGACTATGCTGTCTATCAGCAAGAGATCACCTGGGAAAGGGACAAATATATGAACGCAACCAAAACTCCCGAAGCATTCGGTAAGTGCACTTCATCTGTTGTGCTTCCATGCTTGCCTTGCGAGACCTCATTGGCTGAGCTACAGAACAACAGAGATCTGTTACAACTTCCGCTATATTGATCAGGCCGTGAAGGGCCAGGGCGAAAGTTTCACGTGGAGGCGGAAGAAAATGGGCTTCTATTCCAAATATGTGCCGGCAACCAAGACGAGCACGTGGATATCCGTACTTGCGCCCAGAGAATGCGTACCCCGCTTGAAGGATGTGTTCACGAGCGATCCAATGCATCCGCGAGAAAGACGCCATGATCTAGATATTCATATCTTATTCATGCAGATTGCAACCCGGAGTTGGCTGCCGTACATCAATGCATTAGACGATGATCTGAGGAAGATGGTCTGCCCACTTAACTCCATTTTCGACTCCCGGAACACTCTGGCTGACTGCTCCGAAGGACAAACGGGCGTTCCTGTGGCGGCCAAAGCCGGGGAACCTAATCCTGAAAGCGCACAAAGATTCAGAGCTAGAGCTCGTTGACACGCAACGCGTACAGAAATTCAAGATCGAGCTGCTAACGATGATCCACGCACTCGAAGTCAACCAGGCCAATATCGCCTCTCTCCGACGAGGCATAGAATCCTTCCGCAGAAAGACCAATGTCTACATCACCGACGACCAGTACAAGCAGTACGACGAAGACCTCGAGGACCTTCACATCCTGCTGAGCCAGCACAAGGTACGTGTCAGTAATCTACTGCAGCGCGCCGAGAGCCTCTTCGCCCTCATCATCACCATCATTCCCTACAACTATGCGCGCCACGAAAACACCCTGATGTTGCAGCTATCCGAGAAGGCAGCCGTGTATGCCAAGTCGATGAAGGTCATCACGGTCGTCTGTATGCTTTATCTGCCGCCATCCGTCGTAGCCGTATGTCATCACCCTTTCCCCCCTACCGTTTACCCAAGATGTTGATATGTGCCAGAGCATATTTGGGATGGGCTTTAGCGATCCGACGTGGTCGACTTCGGTCACGTGGATCGTTTTCACTGCCATTACCATAGGCCTGGCGATGTTGAGTATTTTAGTCTGGCTGTGGTGGGAAAAAAAATGCGCAAAAGAATAGGCGGGGAAGGAGGGAAAACGACGGGCGACAGATAAGGGGCTTCGATACGACTGGTGGCTCCGTGGATCACCGGATGGAAAATGATGCGGGGGACGACGAGAAGGGTTGTTTACGGGGGCGGCCGGTTGCCAGGCATATGGAAAACGGTTGTGTGGGATGGCAGTTCCAACTGCCGGGCGCGAATCCTCAGGTCATCCAAGTTGCGACTTGGGTGATTATCTGAATGTTAACTACAGTTAAGGGTAGTTTTGTGGTATGGATTTGCAGGGCATATCACCGGCGTGTGGTATCCGGCGCCGGGCTAGGCGAGAGAAGATGGTTGGGGGGGGGAGGGGGGGGTACAGAAGATGGAGGAGACTCTGGGACTGCGGGAATGGGACATGACGCTGTGGCGATTGTCGGGGGAGGAGGAGAGAGCGCTATTTTCTTGACAGACATACTTGTCAAGCAGGTGGGTAATTGATGTTTTACCCCGGCCCATGGGTGCCTATCCTGCAGTCGATTCTGGCGAGCGGAATCTGGGGTTCTTTTCGGTTTCGTGAATAGGTGATCGTCGAAAATCAATCCGTCCGCCGCACTTCCAGGAATTCACGATTGAGCGGCCCGTCGACCATGACAACGAGAAGCTAACCTTACGAAGCCACGACACTGCGAGGAGCAGCACATTGCCACCGTGCACCTGCAGCTACCCACGGTCGGTAGGGATTCGCGAAACATCCAGGTGGCTGTGGGGGGTGTCGGAGGCAAACTCTCTCCACGGACGTCTTGAGGAATGACATCTTGTCGGAGAAAGATTATGTCAACGAGAATCAGATTCGGGAGAGGGCGATTCGAGAAGCGAACGTGTTTGGCTGGAGGGTATCGAAACTCCCTTACTTCTGACGGTCGCATCCGATTCCTTGGAACGCACTATGTCGGGTTCCGCAGTCTCACAGCCTCACTCAGTCATTCGTCGACCAGAACGCGAATCGAATTGGCGGCGAACAGCGAGCTTCAATCGTGCATAGTATGGAGGCGGATTCCTACGCGCTGAGCCCACTTTTTGTTGGCGGGTTCCCTCGTGTGCGTCCTCAGGTCCAGAGCCGAGAGTGGCGTTGCATCTGACGATGGCTGGGCCGTGGCCGGCCGCAGACGGCAGGCCAGGTGTTTCATGGCCAGCTCACAGAGGGACTCATGGTTGGTATGCGATCACTCCATTACTACGGTATTGGTGGGAATGCAGCTTTGCCAGAAGCCGAGCCTCCGGGTAATTGCGGGTGGGCTGAGGTTTCGACGAGCCGATGCAAAGAATGCCTAGATCGAGCAAGTTTAGGAGGCCTGTGCGCTGGACGATGCTCTCATGCAGTCATGGCACGTCAATCCCGCGGTGGGCGCGAGTTTTCACGTCACCGACGTGAGAAATGCGCCGACCACAGAGCTGAACGAACATCGTCGGAGATCCACGTGCTCCCTATTGGTAGTCTGGGCGAGGTATTCTTTTCGGCCGCCCGAGTACCCTCCTCCTGCTTCTCCAAACAGATCTATGGGCTCAGCGACTCAGCCGCTGTCTCGAGTCTCGACTATAAAATGCCAGTTATCTCAACTTTCAATGACAGATCTAATCTCGGATTACGGTACAGGGGGAAAGTCATCGTATAGTAGACCATTCGGCCGTCCCGAGTACCCACTCTAAATACCTACCAGATGGGATGGCGACATGGACCAATTATACCTCCAGTACCGTTTGTAGCGGTGGCCACAGTCTGAGAAGCGAGAATAACTAATGGCCGAGTTAACTATCGCCAAATCCACGGCGAACATGTAGAAAAGCCTCCCGCAACACGCTGCATACTAGTCCGTGAACCCCGCCGTAATCTACGAGCCGCATACCATACAATAGAATACTGACAATTAGGCAGAAACGTTGGCAATCCGACCATACCAGTCCGCAGCCAAATAAGCACGCATAGATAGTTACCCGACGACGGAACAAACGCTGCATTCACGCTCACCGGTCACTGGCAGACCGACTGTTGCGCATGTTTCAACATCTGCCCAATCATCGCCAGAATAGGTAGGTAGGGTGGGGTGAGAAGCTCGAGGAATTCCTTCGGCCAGTCTGTTGTTTGTGGTGACTTGATGAGTGTAGGCAACTTAAGGGATCGACGAAGGACTCGGCAACAAGTGGCTGGCTGGCTGCCACGGAGTAGCACCCGGCTTGACGGATTGGCTGGAGGGACGAGATGAAGCGGCGGGATCGACGCGCGGCATTGGGGGGAACAGGATTCGTAACTGCGGATTCATTGGTGTGGAATCTGGATTATTCGCCAATGAGGCGGCACGAAGCTTGATGGTCAGAATAGTAAGCCTTGTCGTTTAGATGCCGGGTATATTATTGTACCAGTGTAGCGTGTGGCGGGCATTGGATCGACCGCACAACCAACTTGATATACCACCACCGCCGTCCACGACCTCACTTCTCACTTCTCACAATTCCTAGCTCCTCAAGTGGCGACCCATGCAATGCTACATAAGTAGGTATAGATAGTAGGAATTGTCCGCCCTATCAATCTCTACCTAGGTACTGCAGTACTTCATAACTCTCACAGAGTTGCTGGCACAAGCCTCAATCGCGAATTGTGAATCTGTGAAGCCTCGCAAATTCAAATCTACCCAGCACCTTCGGACATCAGTTCTTGCTCGATTCTTCAGCTTTGATCCTATCAAGTCCTATGGAGACTGCGGCGACCCAACTTGCACCTGCCGCCAGCGGATTAGTCCATACTCCGATTTTGAAAGTATAATACTACTGTGCTGTGGGTCTGAATACCTACTGTAGCAAAAAAGAAGGGGGGGTTATCGGTATGGCGGCAGTTATTAAATACAGATACTCAAAAAACGGTGAAATATTTACAGCAGGAAAAGGAGTAGAATATCCAAAGCAATGCCCGATGACATTTCGGTGCGTAATCATGTGATTAATCCTGTTGTTTGATATTGGTCGCACTATCGCCACGAGTCGGCATTCAAATGAATGCGACTTCGCGCAACTCTCATAACCTTACTAGTTCGATTTTAGTAACGGAATGGAATTTTATAAACGTCGCACACATATAAAATTTTCCTCCGCCTTGCCCTCCTCACCACCTCCCATGCAGTTCTTGTGTTCCTCGATGTCGGTCCCCATCTCCATACCCATCTCAATGACCATCTCAATGTCAATGTCCATCTGCTCGTCGGAGGCGGGGGCGATAGTCTTCATTGTGGGGTTGATAGTAGTGCTCATTGAGTCAGTCGCTGACTGTATTGTAGAGGTTGTGGGTTCGAACGGTTTGTAGTAGAGAATTGTTGATCGGTGGGGGTTTTTGATTATCGATCGTCCGATGGATGGTGTGGGAGGAAGAAGAGAGAGAGATAGAGAGAGAGGAAGGTAGTTGGGGAGGAGATATCCAGTGGCGGCAAAGTGAAAACCCACCTGGTGCTGGAGGTGAATCGCCGCTGCGAGGCGTTATTGAGGCTTGTCGCTGCCACCGTCGAGGCATATACAACCACTCGCGAACAGAGTGATGCATCGTGAAGCGCTGCCGGAGAAGCGCGGAGCAGCGTGTACAGCTGCGATCACTCGTGGACAGCTATCAATCCAGGCACCGTGTCTACATATCTAGTCAGAGTTTTACGCCGTGTGCAGCACCTGGAGAGCTGCAGTCAGACATGGACAGCTATAGTCACATGGCATCGTGCCTATTCAATGAGTATGTCGCACCATGTGCAGTTCAGGCCCGCCGGATTTTTTTTTCCTGATGTACCAAAGTATGCTGCACATCACATTTGATGTCTTTCCAACTCTCGTCACATTCCCAGCAGATCCTGATTCGTCCGTGGAAGCGACCGGCCGCCGTAGGGAGTCGGGAGTCGGGAGTCGGGAGTCGGGAGTCGGGACTGCTTTTCGATAATATCGTTCGCTCGAACTCATACGAGTGACTTGAATTATTCATTGTTCATATGACAGCTTGGAGTCCTGGTTAAGTCTATAGCCGGTATAGAAAGGAAAAACAACAACCAAATTTCAAAAGCAAAAACAGAAACAGGTGCGTAAACTAGAAAGTAAAACCTGACAAAGGAGATCCTCCCAGGATCCTCCACCGGGCCGCCGGCCATCGCGCCCTCCTTCCCCATATCCGTGCTCAGTTGTGTTAGAAAACTCGTTCGTCAGGAGACAACTGTCTCGGGTTGTCGTCGTTGTTGTTTTTTCTGTTGGTTCATGGTCGTCGTGATCCTGGCGGTGTGCCTGGCCTGGGCTCTCCCCCCTGGAGTTCACCTGTCTCCGAGCAACTTTAAAGTTGGGGCAGATACACCAAAACGTCGCCAATGATAGTAGACCTCGAACTTGAAGACTTATCATTCAATCCGAAAAACATATTCAAAATAGTACGAGTACATTCAATCCCACAAGCTACCTCCGATCTCATGAAATCCCGCAAAAATGAAACAGACTGCAAATCACGCTCTCTGGCAGTAACGATGCCACCCGATAACCCGACCTCCGAATAGACAAAATACCACCAATAAAAGGCCCCTACAGGCGACATAAAGAAATCCTTACATAAGAACTCAAAGAACCCATAGACCCAAAACCCGCAAAACATTAGTACACCCTTCTAGTCCTCCCATTCGGCGCGGAGACAAAAAAAAAGACCACACATCACACCCGCCCCGAAACACCCCCCACCCCCGCATCATCCCGAGGCCCCGAACCATAAACGCGGTCTTTCTTCAAAGCGCGTCTATGCTGGACCGGCAGGCCTATCGCCCCCAGCCTCGCTCGAAGTCTCGTAAGCCTCGTCCCTTTGACGGAGGTCGGGCTCTGCCGATGGTGACCGAACCTGGATCACTATTGGAACCGCTGCTTCGGCACCGCCAATCTGTGCTGGTGTCGGGATAACGATATCCTCCATTTGGTATGGGGACCGCCCCTGTGATATCGCTGGTAACTGTTAGCATCCGACACTCTCTTTCCCTCATCGAACGGCATGACCTACAATATCGCGCACGTTTCTCTGCACGGCCAGCCTCGCCGGGCACTTCCAAGCTGTTCTTGACGCCACCGGCCCGTTGGAGAGGAGTCACAGAGTACTATGTTCTATGTCAGAGATAGTCGGTACGGGTGGGACAGTTCTGTAGCTGCTTACCGTGGGAGTGAGTGTAGCAAATTTCGGCGGGATTGGTGGAACAACCGGTGTCGTGGCTTCCAACGCTTCCTGCAAGCCCACTCGAGCATCGTTCGCCGTCACACGGCCGTCGGCTTCGTAGTTGAGCATTTTTCGCAATATCGCGGCCGCCATCCCTGTAAGACCTCCGACCGCCTCGGATTCCGACAGTAGTGTCTCGACCGCCGGGATGAGGACCTTATTCCCGTAGAAGCTGGACCCGATGACACTCACCCCGTGGTGGGTTGTATCGTAATTTTTCCGGTCTTTGGCAAACTGCTCGACACCCGCCGCGCCTTTGGCAAGCCAGACGAGAATCACACATCCAATGCAACCCAAAGCCCACCTGCAAATCAATATTAGCAACCCGGCCAGTCTAGAGAGGCGGTCGACATGACTCCACTCACACATCATATCCCCGCCCCACTTTCTCCCACTGTGGTGGGCCCCACTCGTCGCTTCCTGCTCTTCTTCCGGTCTTGGATAGATCGGCGTTCATCTCCTTCTTTTCCTTGTAGTGAGCCAATCCCAAGTCGATGATAGTCCAGAAAGAGTCCCCGAAAATCATGATGTTGTGTGGTTTCTATCAGGACAATATTAGTAAGCTTTCATAGAAGGGCTTCAAGAATACTCACCAGATCAAAGTGATACCCCAGCCGATCGGCTCTGCCGGTATGAATATGGTTGAGACCTTCGAGAAGCCCCATGAACTGGCTCCAAGTGAAATGATGGTCAAGGTAAGGCCCCGATGGGTTTCTGCGAAACAGTTCCTGCAGACTGCCACCTTCGGCGAACGGATAGATGTGGATGAAGATGCCCTTATGGTCGAGGGATGCTAGAAGAGATATCACTCGAGGATGGAGAAATTTCGAATTATTGAGCATTTCCTTAGCACAGTCCTGGCCAGCCACCACGAGACTAGGGTCGCTGTAAGTCTTGACGGCCACAAAACCTTCTCCCTGTATCTAGTCAGCACTTAGCTCGGCTAATATGCACATGATGGTCATACCTGGACTTTTTCAAAATCGTGGAAGCCCTTTAGCAATCGCGCTTTGTACACCACAGAGTAGCCTCCCTTCCCGACCTCCTTGATGATGTTGAGGGGGAGAATCTGATTCTCGTTGATATGCCGGTGGTTATAACGATCTTCGTACCAAAGGTTGACGATGAAGTAGTTGAAGAAGTTGGAGTATTCGGTCGTGTCTGCGGTCGTCTCCTCAGTGTCATCGGGTTCCCCAGAGACCAGAATGTTGAATGTCCACTGGGAGATTGGGGGTTTATCACCGGATTCCGAAGGAGGGTTAAAATCCAGCTCCCTGGATCCAGCCAGCTTTTGATCCGAGTACCCTTTTTCCATGAATTTGAAGACGGGCCGTATATCCATCATCTGTATGAGCAGGAAAGCCAATACTCCAACGTAGGTGGCGGTGGTCCTTGGTCCGCCGTTCCTGCTACTGCTAGGGTCGCCTCGGATCTCCTGAACTGTCTCATCGGTTGGGATCCCGGGTGGACAATGGGCACAATCACAACTTAACAACTCCTTGATTCGAGCTGCAGTGAAGAACTCCATCAGCTTGTTGTGGCAGTGTACCTGGACACTGCCTTGCTTGCGTGGCCGCTCCAACTTCTCGCCGAGTTTTGCCCCCTTGATCGACCTCCGTATCCCGTCGCAAGAAGATGGCATCACGCCGAGTGTTTGTTGACCCCTGGATTTCAAGTTTGACGACGGATAGATTTCGTACTTTTCGAGGGCCTGAAGAGTGGATATTGATTATGCTAGGGGTAGTCGACGGGTTATAGGACAACTTGCGAGGATAGTGGATATTGGGGTTAGAGAAACTGGGAGGTTTTCCTGAAGGCAGTGGAGTTAGAACCGGAATAGAGATGCTCCTGGGGGAAAGAATCTATGAATCTTATATACCTCCAATGCGATGTGCCAGAAGGCTGTCACGTCTATTGAGCACACGCGCAGGATATACTGCCACCAATCAAGCTTCTTACAGCACGCGCATGGTGGGCGGTGCGCACGGTGTGCGCGATGTGCGCCAGACTTCAACTGCCATTACTCATGTTGTGGCAGTGGTGCCGCGGGTGTTATATGTGTGCTCACTCGTTTTTCAGCGTGGCAGCCTCGTCTCTAGGTTTGCACAGCTCGTATCGGATCCCTTCATTAAAAGTCCTCCCACTACTATGGTTCGTCAGCGGCTCGCCTGTGGGTTGCTGGGGGGATGCCTGCAGGACATCGCACATCGCACATCGTTCGTCGCGTATGCCCCGTCGCGCTTGACCAGCCGGGACCAGTCACAGTCATCTCGTGCCTGTAGGCACGCTCGAAGGAGCATTAAACTTTGTGTTAGTGGTAGGATCAGTCATAGGTGGAGATGGAGAGATGGAGTGGAAGGAAGACGGTGAGTCATGTGTTCGAGGGGCTCTGACCAATTTAGCTCACATGGCAACTCGGCCATCTTCGCCCGTTTGCAGTTTGATTCCGGATCAGGACGACGAGGCTGTAGGATTCAGCTGTGTGTAACAGCCAAAGATTTCGTAGAGTCGCTTTCGTCATGTGAAGGAAACCCATATGGTCAGATAGGCGGCGAACGTCAGGCATCACTGGCTGTTGTTCATGCCGCCGACTATGGATGGCCCACAGTGGCAGTGTCGAACACGAGGTGAAACATCTTTCTGTGTGAGAGTTCGGACCCGGCCGGCTGAGGATATGCATGGAATTGGTTCGGCATACTGCCCATCTATGGGATGCATGTAGGTGGGTATGCGCAGCCATAGGCCAAAGTTAAGCGCTGGACTGAACGGTATATACGTTTGTTTCTATGGCAGATCAACTGTCAGGATATGATACCAACTCAAGGCTCCAAGCACGTAGCGACGTGTTCACGGACGACTGACCACGGAAACCACCACCCTCAGGTCCTAGAGGCGGGGTGCGTGCGTGGTTGCGCACTTCGTTCGTAACATGGCCTCCTGGGGAATCTCTTCAGGTTTGCCTCGCTGACTGCCGTCTGAGGCTTGATCAAACTATGAGTCGACAGAGGAGGAAGGCTCGCTCGCCACCGCGAATGATCGCATCATGAGAAATCACTGGGGAGGTCGTAGCCTCGCGATAAACTGCAGGGATTAGGTGTTAGCCCGTACTTATGAAACACATTTCAGTTGTATGTCGTTCGAATAGTACGGAGAAGGATGAGAGAGCTGATAACAGTGAAGAAGGCTTCGCAAACGCCAAGAGACATTACACGTAAGTACTAAACAGGCAAGTATCCGGGTGATAAAACCAACACTTCCCCTCATTAGCAATTGCCATAACTTTAACATTCTCGGGAAGCTGACCTTCAAGCAGACCTTCGCTGATGGCGATGGGCTGGACTGGTGAATTTTTGCACAGCCATGAATGTCGGGTTTCGTAGCCTCGTTGCTTGACGCTCCGGGAAGGCTGGTTATTTGGTTGGCATATAGGGACAACTAGCCCTATGGCCAGGCTGGTAGGGCGACGTCACCTGTTGGCTATCGGTATATCGGTAGCAGGCTGGATCCGCCGGCTGGTATGGGTGCCTGAACTAGGCAGGCTGCCCGTATGCAGAACACACAAGATCGCCGGTGCAGCCGCGGTCCATAACTGCGGTTTGTACGCTCGAGACCGCCGTAGACGCGTGAGGGCGGTTTTGCAGACGGCCCTTTTGCAAAGAGCCCTCCAGGCAGGCGGCGGGGGTGAGATCAGAGCACACACAGAGGAAAGAGGGGGTAGGGGTTGATCGTCTATTGCGTAGACGAGGATGAGAGGGAGAGAGAGAAAGAGAGGGCAGGTCTCTCACGTTCGCTCCCTCCCCGCCGGCTGCCCTTGCCATCCACACTAACTACATTCGTTTCCTCTCGCCGGCAGTTCATCCATCACTCCGCTACAGCGGGTTGACTTACTTTAGTGGTGGACGAGGGGTGGGATCGTCCGCTGGTGCGATGTTGAGCCCCCCCCCCCACATAACAGATAAAGCAGCAAGGCTCTCACTTCAGATCCTCAGTCCGCATTCAATATTCATTCCAAGAACCTAAACCGCGCTACTCATTACCAGGATCTTTGTTTCGGCCATGAACTACGGCTTCCTTTTGCTTGTCAGGCTGGCGGCTGGAAAAGCACTGGTTATTAATATTCCGGGTACATAGCCGGCCCGGCTGGCATGTTTCTTTGTTCATTGGTTCAGCCTTGGATCACCAACTAAGCCCATTGAGCCTTGAGGGGCGCGGAAGCAGATGTGGCTTGGCGTTGTCCGAGAGAGAGAGAGAGAGAGAGAGAGATATTCTTGTTTTATTTCGCATGCAGTCTATCTAGACTATGGCGAACTAACGAACTCCTTTTCCTGCCCGCCCTGGCCGGTCTAGGTGAAAGCCCCGGTGCCGGCCAGTCCGATGCGGCGCCCCACTTCCCCTACCCATCCGCCTCGGGCCGACACAAGCAAAAAAGATGGCGTTCTCCGATGTGCATCGAACCAGCGGGACTTAGCCAGACCTGAGTGAGACCAGACCGAGAACCGCACACCATGCCGTGAACTGAACACCGCACCCAGAACCTTACGCCGAACCGAGACCCACATGCTATACCGAGAACCGCACACCGTACCGAGAACCTTACGCCGAACCGAGACCCATACTGCCGTTGCTCCGCCATCCACCGTACCCAGAACCTTACGCCCATCCACCAAACTGAGAACCGCCCATCCGTGCACGCCATGGCTACTATGCATGGCCATAACCACAACCACAACCACAACCACGACCACGACCACGACCACGACCACGAGTATGATACTCTAAAAATTTCAGATCTCTGCCGTGCTAGATATTTGTAATGTGAACCCGCAGAAATAAATGCGTGACCTTCCGAGTCCCGACTGCACCGGCATACCGCCCGCACGAGCATTACCGGGATCAACAACCGCTTTACTTCGGCTCCATTGCCTCTCCATCCCTCCATCCCTCCATCTCTCCATCTCTCCATCTCTCCATCTCTCCATCTCTCCATCCATCCATCCCTTCCGGCACGCTTCGGAAGCTGCTTCTTCGCACATACTCAGCATTACTCAGCACTGGCACCGCTCCCATCCCTATAGAGAACCATATTATCCAGTACACGGCATAAAAGGCTTCATGGTGTAGTTGGTTATCACATGTGTCTAACACACACAAGGTCCCCAGATCGAGCCTGGGTGAAGTCACTGTTACTTTTTGATTTTTTCTCTCCACACGAGTCTCGATAATAGCCCCTGTGCTGATGCCTGTCAACAACACAACACGCCATGTCATGGCATGGGTGATGGATGGATGGGTGATTTCAACTTTCGAACTTCGAAGGGCGGACGCTTCGGTATGCCTGTTCCGGGTGGCTAGGTAGGTAGAGTACTCGTACTGGGACTCGCGGTAATTGACCAGTACCTCGCATAGCAGCTACATACTCGTAACTGGAGCCTGCCCCAACTGCCCTGCATCATCGCGGCAATAATCGCGGCAATAGATACTCCAGAAGCAAGCAAGCAAGCAAGCATGGTGTCCACTGTCCTCAAGTCTTCAAGTTCCTTGTCTTTCCTCGTCTTTGTGTGGTCTCAATCAATATCATACAATACATACATCCTAACCTTCGCCACAAGCATGCCGCAAGCATACAGCAAGCATACCGCAACCGCAAGCATACCAGAAAATAGAAAATAGAAATAGAAACCCGTCGCCAGCCAGCACCAAGAAAACATAAATAAAAAAGCCCGCCTAATGTTTGAGAAACGAAAGAAAACAAAAGGAGAAAAGAAGAGTGACGCCTAGGAATGAAAACAAATGAAAAGATTGCCCAGGGCGGTAAATCGTCGACACGGATGCATAACCTCTCCTCAATGTTGTGCTCTCTCTCTCCCCCCACTGCCCCCTCTTACAAACCCTCCAGTTCGTGGTCGCGTGCTCCTACGTCATTGTCGTAATCGTGGGTGATCCTATCTAGCGCGCCCATTCGGGGCATACCCATTGACGTATGCGTGGCCATTCGTTTGCCCATTCGGTTGCCCATTCGCGTGTCCGTTCGCATGTCCGTTCGCGTGTCCATTGGCATACCCATTCGCATAGCCATTCAACTTTGCGCTCCCATTTGCCGATCCATTCCCATTCGCGCTCCCATTCGGGACCCCATTCCCATTCGCGATTCCATTCGCATTCCCGTTCGTCTGTCCGCGGCTGACCGTCTTCGTCCGTTGCGGTACCTGGTTGGAGGAGGATGAAGACGAGTGGCCGTGATTGACGGTCTTTGTTCGCTGCGGTGTCGACGAAGACGCGGAATGGCTGTGATGGTGGTTGACCGATTTCTGTCTCTGCGGCTGCGACTGTGGTTGTTGCTGTGGTGGAGGTGGTGGTAGTTGCGACGGTGGCTGGGGACTCGGCGTTGCCGGTAACCCCCGTTTCGCCATCGCACCCAAGGCGCCGACCACTTCAATCAGGCCTTTCAGCTTCAGAGTCTTCCTTACGGTATACGGACCGGAGAGAGAGAGGTGGGGGGAACTCACTTTCCATCGCGTCCTCAAAACTCTCGTCGTCCATAGGATCCATGCTCGAAAACGCTTCTTCGACCGCTTTCTTGGCGATCATCCGACTGGTCTCGTAGTCGCGCGTGCAATCGTACGTGAACGCCGAGAACTCGAGCTTGACGCTAAGCCGCAGCGGGTGCGAGCTGGGTAGTAGCCGGTTCGCGGTGATGTCGGCGCGATTGAAGGCGTCGATCGTGGGCGCCATGTACGCGTATGCCGAGAGCGCGGCGGTGGTGGTGGGGACGATGTAGCCGCTCATGCTCCTCGGATTGACGGGCGCCTTTGGCGAGAGCTCGGGGGTCATCGCCGTTTGCGTCTGGTAGGTGTGATCGAACAGCACAAAGATGTGCAAGAACGAGGCGTTCATCTTGAGCGCGAGAACCTGAAGCTCGTTCAGGAATGAGTAGCGCGCGCCCCTGTAGTGTGCCAGCTCCGGCAGCACGTCGTTCTGCAGCATCGTGAGGCCCTCCCGCGCCATCCATATTATGTGTCGGTAGAGATCGAACGACCTGGTGGCGCGCGTGGGATCGAGCTTGCGTTGTTTGCGGGCGCGCAGCAGTTTCCGCGACAGCAGCGTCGACAGGCCGAGGAGCCTGTAGAGGCCGGCCGAGAGCGCTGGATTGAGAGGATACGTCGACTTCGCGAACTTGCCAAGGTACTTGTGATCCACGTCGGATCCTACCATGTTTTCTTCACGATCTGTGGTGTTGCGAATGCAGGCGAAGTGTTTGTCGGCGAGGATTGAGTTTTGACGTCGGTAGGTGGAGGGAAGGTTTCCGTTCGTTGTTCGTTGCTCAGTTGGGCTGAAGAAGGGATGGACGGATGGATGAATTGGCGGATGCGGCGCAAGGATCGAGAAAAGTAGCAATGCAAGCACCTAGCTCACTGCCTGCCCTGCTGTCAGACAAGCTCAGGCATATGCCGCGCAGTATTCAATTGGGGGGAGGAAAAAGCAAGGAACCAAGAACGAGACCCTTTTTTCTTTAAAAAGTCCTAGCTGGGGGTGCAGACAACCATACGCGAAGGTACGAGCGGAGTACAGGGGAGCAAGTCACTCGTGTCGGATCAACAGAAAGATGGAGAAACTTACCACAGACGGAGAGTGAGATGCGAGAGCGAAGAAAAAAAAGTGAAACGTTTGCGTAGTCTCTTGTGCCACGTTGCGCAAGCTTTCGGGGGTGGGGAGGGGGGACCAGTGACGTTGCAATCGGCAGTCGAGAGCCTGGAGCTATTGAGGGAGGGATGTTTGGAGAGTGACGGCGTGTCTCGTCGCTACTGCTAGTAGAGTAACTATCGACGGGGTCGCTGGCACAGGCGCAGACACAGTCACCGAGTCATCCAGGGTGAATTGAGCGCGGGCGAGCACAGCGGCGGTAGCTGCGAGGGGGGAATGTGGGGGGGGAGGGGGAGGGGGGTGAAGAGTACGCGAGATGAGTCTGACGGGGGGATGCGGCGACTGCGGTGATCTTGGATGGCGGTGACCTTAGTAACGGCGCGGCGGTCAGCTATGGCAGTAAACGGTGGTGGTTGGCTGGATGGTTGACAGGTTTGGCGTCGCTCGTGGAGATGGCAGGCAAATCAGACTTTAAAGAACCGAATAAGCGGGCGTCGACACAGCTGAGCGAGGTGGCACGAAAGAAGAGGAAGAGAAGAAGAAGCCGATAGAGGACGAGAGAATTAAGAGCAAGAGCAGGAGCAGGAGCAAGAAGGAATCGACAGTTGCGCACTGCAAGGCCTTTGTTTTTGCGCTCGGCAGCAGCGTCCGGGGGCTGCAGTGCATGATTTCCGACGCATGGGTTGCGTGTGCGGGTTGGGGCGAAGAAGTGCGCGAGCAGGCAGTTCAGCAATTCAGCAGCTGGACTCTACTCGCAGCTCCACCGTATCGAAGGAAGGTGGAAGGTGGAGGAAGGCCGGCTGGGAGGGCGCCATCATGGCCAGGGCTGGCTGAACATTGGCACGCACGAAAGATGTCTTGCACACACATTCGCACACACACTCTCTCTCACACATTCGTCTCTCTCTGTCTCTGGAAAGTATTAATGTCATGCTTTGGATGCTTTGCAGCGAGCTGCTTGACAACTCAGAGCCACACCAACCACCTTGACCTCCCCCCACCACCACCATTCTTCACCACCACATTCTTCACCACCATACCTATTCTTCAGCACCACCGCCACCACCACCACTCCCACCATGCCAGCCACATCCGCCATGTGCCCTAGGTATTCCACCGTCTCATCCTCCTTTGCATTGAAACCCATCCACTGTCTACAGTACCTACAGCTGCTGGGAAAAGAAAAACGAGACATCTCACGACCATCATTCTGCAAGGCGAAAACGAGATGGACCTCCGATGACAGCTGCAGTAGGTACCTATCTGTTGCGGATTCCCCGGTTCCTGGAAGAAACCGCGCGCGCGCCCCTCTCGAGCTAGGGTATGTACTCTAGGTACACTGCACTGATCTACCGAACAAAGAAAGAAAGCGCGAGAACGATGGTGATGATGGAGGATGAGTTGTCCGACACCCTTCGCTTCTAGTCTGGCTTCTGGCTTCATGGCTTGGTTAGTTTTGTTGGTGTGGCCCGGCAGCACAGCCATTCGATATTTCGCGGGCCAGCAGCACAGCCATTCGATACTCCGTCTCTGAGGACCACATCGTTGACAGCGAGCACTGGCCATCGTCGATAGTACTAGTCATAGCCGCAACCGAGTTGGGGACAAACCCTCAGCAGCAGCAGCAGCACGGCCGTGCGATACCGGTACTCCGTCTCTGAGCAGTGAGCATCACCTCGTTGACAGTTGACAACGAGCACTGACCATCGTCGATAGTCCTAGTTACTAGTCATAGCCGCAACCGAGTTGGGACGAACCTTCAGCCGCCGACACCCCCGTCGCGATCGACGCCACAGGAAGCGCCACGTTTATGTGGTCGGCCAGTCGGCCATTCTTCGCCATTGTTGTCCGGCACCTACCCAAGGCCACACGTCCGACGTTGCAACTTGCAACGTCACCAGGAATTTTTACGATCGCCCTGCATGCGCCAGCATGTCTCTCTCTCTCTCTCGCTCGTGCTTTTTTTTAATGATGTTCGAGCTTCGAACTTCGATTCCATGTTCTATTTTCTATTTTGAGACCTTGCCCAAGAAGCCAGGGCCCAGCTGCCAACCTCCTCGATTCTCGTGGCGCTAACTTTGCACGGCTCCTCAATCCCGTTCGCGATCTCGTCTAAGTCGGCTTGCACAGGCGAAAAGCTTGCTGCGAAACCGGGAGAAGCAGAAGGCAGGACAGTGACGAAGGCAAGAGGAAAAGGAAAAAGAAGGCGAAAGGAAGCATTCCCCCTATGCCTGGAGCATTCCGTGCACGCACGATCACTGGTCGGCATATACAACGCCCTGTGCGGTGCATATGCATGAGAGGCGATTCACGAGACTTGACTTGCTTGCTTGCTCCTACATAGGGGTGCTTCTACATAGGGGTGCTCGTATGTAGGAAGCATAATTACGATTAGGCTTTCGGATTACCGGTAGTTAACGTCCTGTCCCGTCCTGTCCTGTCATGTCGTTGCATGCATTTTATCGTTTATGACATGGCGCGCGATTGCTGGTCGTCGACGTTGTCTAGGCCGGCGGTAGTCTAGACAGGCCGGGCGGTAGTTATGCGACAATAAACTGCACTAGATTTCGTAACTGCCATGATCTACGTAAGGGCGAATGCATCGAGCAGATATCGATGACTAAACGGAAAGCTAAAAAGTGAGTGCTGGACGGAACCGATTGGTAGTCTATCGCGGGAGTAGGGCAGTGTCGTGGTCCGTGCTTGGCTTCAGATGTCGGTCGGTCGAAGTTCGAGCGTGGGGGTATAAGGCGGGTTGAAGGAGCATAGGCAGTATGTACACGAGAGGGCATCAATTCATTATCGCACACAGCGTGCCTGGACCATGGCGACGTGCTGGACCAGTCCAGTCCAGTACACACGCGCGCATTAGATCTGCCGGAGCTTGCCGTCATCGTCGACGGCGGCGTGGAGCGAATCATAGTTTGTGATTGGACGAACTAGAGTAGCTATGGTGGTGGTTGGAAAGCCTTATGTACAACGAACCAGCGGACGGTCCACGTTCGCCGAGATGAACAAACAAACAGGGGAGAAATTGCGAGCGAGCGAACACCAGAACCCACAACCTCTAGAGTAGTACCAGTGGTGCCGTCACTCTCCACCCCATTCCACCCCGCCAACTCCCCGCGCCCCTCCCTCCCTTCCCCCCACCCCGCCCCTCCGACGGTGCCCTCTCTCGCTCAGTCCGCCAGCTCATCCTCCGTCCCCCCGCATGGCCGACAATCCCCACTGACCTCGATAGTCTGCCAGACGGTGCGCTGTTTACACGGCCGTTGAACCCGTGCGCCGGCCTTGCAGTGCTCTGCAAAGACGAGTCGTGTATGTCCGCAAGAGGCGTAGACGTGACGGTAGTAGTTGCACATTTTCTTCTCTTCTTCTCTTCTTCTCTTCTAAGGCTCGGTAGCGGGTTGTAGCGGATGCGGTTGTTTGATCGACGGGAGGGGTGAGGAGCCGCGTTAATGTTGTTGTTATGGTGGTGGGGGTGGGGGGGTGGTGGGGGTTTGTGCGATGACGATATGTAAGCAGATGGTGATTGCTGGGCGAATGTGTACGGACGGACGGAATTGATGTGTTCTGGGATTCGAGGATTCGACAGGAATCGCACTCACACCCGGTTGACGGAGGAAATAGCAGTGCAAGTGCAAGTGCAAGTACACGGCCCTTTTATCTGCAAATTTCTGGGAGCCTGGTCTAACGAGCAGACGCTGGAGACGAAGCCTGGCCAGGTACTATGATAGCCACGTGGATTGGAACGACCGGTCTCGATGCTTCGGTGCTTCGACCTTACGATCGCGTGGGGGCGGGTGGGGGGGGGGGGTGTCACTGTCGTCTAGTTAGCTGTGTTCGGCGTCTATGAATGGACAAGCCGAGCAGTCGCAGATGTCAACGCATGGCGCACCTTCCGGGGAATAAGTACCTGGCTGGCACTCGAGCACCCCTCGATGCACCCATCCACCGGCCCGGAGAGCCTACAGCTTCGCACCCACCCGCACTTCCTCTCCCCTCCCCTTCACTTTGTTAACTGCCCCAAGCTCCACGACAGGGGCACACACACACACACGGGATCGGTCGATGGCGGCGGGACGGAACACTGCATAACCTGCATAACCACTGTAGAGTCGGCAGCACAGTGCACACGAAGTAACGTGGGCATCTCGTGTCGCGCGTAGTACGTAAAGGGTGCACGGTAGCTGTGAGGACGGCGAAGGGATCGCGGCGGCGGTGGAACATGGACGGTGAGTTGAGTGGGTGCGGCGATACGGGCGACGGAGGGAGGAATAGCGTGCTGGCCGCCGTCCGTCGCGCACTGCGAGTATCGGTGCAAACGGATGGATTATGGATGTTCGTGGTCGTTATCCAGCGCGGAGTCGACGTATGTACATACACACTCCGACCGAAAGAAACAGCTCTGGTCACCTCGTCCGGTCAAAGTTCTGTACCTCTGCCAATCGTCGGTGTTAGTTCTGTGCATACGTCCACCGCGGTCGTGCGTGCCTACCGCGCTGCCAGGCTGCACATTATGTATCTTCTGTGTTGGGCCGGAGACTCGGTTTTCTGAAGTTGGTGGGGGTGGAGCTTGTTGTCCGCCGGATTGGCGTACCCTGTGAATGTGGTTCGACTGATGCCTGAGGACGTCGGCCGAGCGTAAAGCTAAAATAACCGAACTGCATGAGTGACGTAACTCAGGGGTGAGATTCGCTCCGTCGTATATATGTATGTACGCGTGCATGGTATGTATAAAAGGCGACGCCGAGCCTCTCTATCGACGTTAGAACGTTTCCGGGCACAGGCACAAAGCGATGGAATGGAGGTTTCCGAAGCAAACCAGAAACTACGGTACCAGGGATTCCCGCATGATCACACACTGCAGTACTAACCTGGCGATACCTTGCTTAACTAGGGCTGAGCGGACGGGAAGCCGTGTGTTCTCTCTATGACCTCGCTGCGTGATGTGTTCAGCGGAGGTCTATGAGGTGTTGAAAAAAAATATGGCCTGCCATGAGTTCGTATCGTCCACTCCAGCTGATGGAAAGGGTCCGCCTTTGGGGTTTGTGCTAAAGTAGTAGGATGGTGAGAGACCCAAAAACGGGTGAGGAACAAAGCCGTCATCAATTGGAGTCAAGGTTTTTCTTGATGATGATCAAAACAAAACAAGACGAGCAAGGATTACAGAAACAGCAACATCAAAACAAACGATAAAGTCCCACTCAGACCCGATAGGGTCCCACTCACTCGGCAACTGGTGCGGTTCTCGGTCCGGCGTATGGTTCTCGGTACGGTGGGTGGCGGACTGATGACAGCAAGGTTTTCGGTTTTCGTTGCGGTTCTGGGTGCGGTGGATGGTTCTGGGCGGGTGTCGGTGGATGGGAGTGACGAAAGTAAGGTTCTTGGGCCTGTGGAAGCTGGACTGAGAGGAGAGAGGAGACATGATGAGGGGGGTTGCGGTTGGGTTCTGGTGTTGACGTGCTCCAGGTACCGTATTGGTATATACGTGCATACCCCAAGGTCCACATCAGAACTGCCTTTTTCTCTTTCCCGTGTCTGAGTCTTGTACTCTACATAGCGACACAATCCTCACCGACCAGCACCCACCCGGTTCCTGATGCATCAGAACTGCAGAAATCGTCATTGATCGTTGTGGGTAGCAAAGAGTGATATCCTGTGCATGGCACTATCCTCATCCTTGTCGGTGCCCCACAGGGCCACTGTGGAGGGAATTGAATGAAGTAGCTAGGACGTATAGTTGATAGAAGGAATGGACATGGTAGTCCTTGAATAATATGGTGTTACAGGTCGTCTATGCTCCACTCATCCAACCTTTCTATGGTGGTATTCTCACGATGATTCAAAGCAACAGAGTACAGGTCATCATGAGTTCAATTCTATAATACAGTCGGCACTACGTACCGCTCTTCTCCTCGTCTCCGTAAGCACCCTCCAGTAATCCTAAAACGCCGTCCAAGTAACTGCCATAAACGCCGTCTCATCCATCCATCCCATCCAAGATCCATCCGTGAACGCCCCCATTTACAAACACCATTTCAGAAACAGAGATAGTATCGCTGTCATCAAGAGCAGAGAAGAAAAAAAGCAAAAGAAACACATTGAACAAAAGTACAATGATGAAAGTAAAAGAAGGAAAAAAATTCGGCCCCCGAGAAAATCTAAGGCATGGCGGGCGTATCTATTGAGCAGCAGAAGGAAAAAGAATCCCGAAAAGAAATCCCCTCCCTCTCCCCCGCACACAAAATCCCCCCATTGTTGCCGTTGATGGTGTCGGTCGCCTATATGATGATGCGGTTAGTAGGAGGTTGGGAAAAGAGGAGGGGGGGGGTCCCCACTTAGTCGCGAACCGACTCTCCATCGTGGCTCTCCGCCAGGAGCATTCTCATCTCCTCCTCTTCAAGGGGCATCCAACCGGCCGAGACCGCAGAGTGGACCTTGGAGGCCACCACCACCACCACCCTGTCCCTCTCCGCGTTGATGCAGTAGACGACATCCTCTTCGTTAGAGGACTCCTCGTACTTACGGGACTGGCTGCCGTAAGAAGCGTCAGGGGTGGAGCCGGAGGCGACAGTCGAGGTGTACTTGGGGTACTCCTCCTCGTTAGAGTCCTGCTCGTACTTGGCGCAGTACGCCTTGTACTCGGAGTCTTCCTCCTCGTTGGAGTCCTCCTCGTTGGGGTCCTGCTCGTTGGGGTCCTGCTCGTACTTGGCGCAGTACTCCCTGAACTCGGGGTCTTCTTCCTCGCCGTACAGGTCAAGGTGGCGCTCGTACTCGTCGGCCGAGTTGTCGTCATCGTTGTGTTCCTCCTCTTGACCAGAATAGTACGTGCCACGAGGGGTACGAAGGTCCCCGTCTGCCAACCTGGGGTAGTTGACCTTGGGGAGACGACCGCGGCTGTCTCTCTGGAAGTTGTAAACCTCACGTTCCTTGTAGCCGTATTTTCCTCCTTCCTTGCCACCGTCACTCTCGGCGTCGGACTCGTATCCGTTCTCGGTGGTAGGGCTCGAAACTTCGGTGTTAACGCCGTTACGTTTGTCATGATAGGTGCCCAAGAGCCTCTTCATGTCGGCCAAGGTCGAGATCATTATAGCGAGCTCAGCTAAGACCACCGGAACCTTTCCACACCATCCCCAAGACTTCACCATAGTCTCGACGTCAACCAAGAGCGGCTGGTCATACCAATTCTTCATCGAGGCATCAAGCGTGTATCGATGAGGTCTCAGTGGGATACGACCACGCTCACCGCCGTCACGGTACTGCTGGATAAGACGGTATTCTCCGATGGTTGTGGGAAAGGCACCGATGTAGGCACCGATGCGAAGGAGCTCGATCATCTTCTCGGCAAGGCCGAGCGGAAGGGGGAGAGCATCCTTGGGTGGAGAGCGGGGTATGTATCTGTTGCGACCACTTCTCTTGCGGGACTCGAACTCAGGCTCGGACTCGGGCTCGGGCTCGGGAGAATGGATTCGAACCGGAGTAATCGGGCGAGCAGGCAGAGAGTACTGGGGAAAGACGTACGTGTCGATATTGGGGGGGAATTTGGCAGGCCTGGGGATAGTAGGTGTCCAGTCACGGGCAGCAAAACATCTCCTATTGGCGACTTTCAAGTCGACGTATTCAAATCTGTCCCACTTGTCGTCCTCTATCTCCATCAAGGCGGCACACTCGGTGGCGATACGCTTCATGGCATTGTTGATGTTCTGCACGTCCAGACTGATGTGGTTAACCGCGTGATACTTGCTGGCGGGGTTGTTAGGGTCGATAGCAGCCATGGCGTTGTCGATATTCTCGGAGTTTTTGTAAGACCTCTGAGTGTGAGCCGTAGCTTCGGAGCTGTCGTTGCTGTCGTTGTCGCTGTGATCCTTTGGATCGGGACTGCTGCAGGGACGGTTGTAGTTGCCGTGCTTGACGTCGGGGGTGCTGCAGGGACGGTTGTAGTTGCCGTGTTGGTAGTGCGGGGGATCGGACAAGCTGCTGCCGCTGGAACTAGTACTGCTGTTGCAGACCTTACCAACAGAGCTGAGCGAGCTCTCCACCTCCTCGACACTGTTGTATTTTGCCGAATGGTCGACGCCGATCCTGGGTGGAAGTTCATCGGGAAGCGGAGCTGATTTAGGGTCGCCGGGCAGGATAATGAAGTTATTGTTATCGTCATAGTATCCGAAATGCTTGCTCCAGTAGTGTTTTGTAGGATCGGGACTGTCCCAATCGCAGTCCGATTCAGGCGAGGACGAGCTACTGGAACTTGACATCGAAGTGACGCTCATGGTGTTGTCTTTCGGTGTAATGGGGAGTAGAGAAGAAATGGATTGGGGAATAGATGTGGAGGTAGGAAGGGAGACTGAGGTCGGAAGACAACAGACGCAGGAGAAAAAAGAAGCCGAAGCAGGAGATGAAATTGGTGAGGTTGGCGAACTTGGGGTTGCTGAGATTCTTGTCGAGTAGCTGAGGAAGTAGATGGGGATGTAAGGTGAGTAGAGGATGAAGTAGAGAAGAAGAGAAGAGTAGGAGGAGAGAAGAGTAGGGTGTGTTTTGAAGGGCTGGTGGCCTTGGAAACATTTGAGCCAGCCTTGCCAAGCCACCACCAGCTAACCCGAAATACTCATCTGCCTCGTGTTAGGGTTCACTTCGACCCCACAAACAACCAGTAGAGCCTCTCATGACTTGTCAAACTATCCTCGATCTCCGTCTTGCTTGACGCTTCTATCCCCGGGCGAGCCATATTTCATGATCAGCCACCTTCCGTACAATTCTCACCCGTTGCTTCCGAGAGCCTGAGATTCAGCCAACATCACCACTTCCTAAAGTAAAGACCTCTGTACAAGACAGCCACAGTATCATTGTGGTGCATGTGAACTTTGTTTGAACCCGTACAACGAAGATTACTTAGGACATACGATCAGATATCACCCACCACCCACATACCTCTCAACATTCGTGCACCTACCCCCCGCAAATGCTCTCAACATCCTCTCAAAGCCCATCATCTGTGCTCTATATCTCTTGCATAATGCTCCCCGCCTCCAGCATGGCGGTTGCAGCCACCTCGAATCCTGCCAGGCTGTCAGGAAAACATCCACCGGGCTCGTCGGCGTATGGGCGGCTATCAGCCGGATCAAGACGCATCCCCAAACACTGGCGAACGGCTTCGGTAGTGGTGGTGGGGTGGCGGCATCTACGACGGGGACGGGTACAGCCACCGCGGCTATTAAGCTGGCGGAAAGTAAGAGGGCCGCCGCAAATAATAAGGCGGCAGAGCTACGGTAATAGTGTTATGGCAAGGGAAGCTAGAGAGAGATGTGCTGCGGTGGGGGGTCGTAGGTCGTTGCGCCTCAGAATGGTCACTCGAATCACATTGCATTGCTTCTGAGCGGCTATCTGCCTTCACATGAGATGGTTTAAATGGCAATTCATGTAAAACAACGTGGTGCCCGGGTCATATCATTGTGTTCTAGCTCAGTTCTGATTCTTAGAGTTTGGCTGCTTGATGCAAACCCAGCTCTCTTTCCGCCGAAAAGCCAAACCTCGCGATTCTACACTCCTAACAGCTTCCACAAGCCCACCTAATAGACTGGGAAGTGCCACTTGACTCTGGACCCCAGTGTTCCACCGCCGGCCCCTTGATCCTCTCCTCCTTGAGTCGCTTGTTGGATTCGAGTGCTTCCTGGAGGGCGTTGGGGTCGACGGTCCGGTCATAGAGAGGATTCACCGCTGCCGGGTTGTACAGTAGCTTCTGAAGTTCTTTGATGACCTTCGGGTGCATTCCGGAGAATTTCTGTGGTGAGCAGCTCTTCTTGTACCCGGTGTTGGTGAAGGTGTCCGTCGCTGTTGCAGGACCGTTCATGCTTTTGGTAATTTTGGATCCGGTAAAGGTATTCTCTGCCGTGCGTCGATCTCCGATCGACGTTCTGAAGGCATTTTTAGAACCGGGAAAGCTCTGATCTACCCTGCTATCCAAAGACTTCTTCCACTTAAATGGGGGCAGGATATTCGGCGAGGTTGTCATGGGAACGGGAGTCATAGGGATGATGAATATATCTTCCAGGGGTGTCCTGAAAGACACTTTGCGCCCGAGAGTCTTGGGATTGGCGAGCATAGCCGGGACCTTAAGGATTCCTCTGAGCTTGGGCTGGGCAATCTCAAAAATCGTGGATATTGTAGAAGTCTCAGTGACGTTTCCGTTGGCCTGTCCACCACCCGTGAATCGTCCATCAGCGTCGTATACTTCCCTAGCATTTGACTCATCTTCTTCAATCATGCATCCAGGAGCACCAGGAGGCTGCCCCTCGTCGTTCTCCTCGTCGTGATTGGTGTCACGTCCGTCGCGGACCCGTCGACCTTCTTGGCGACGCCATCCAGGCGGACCCGGATGACGGAAGTTCACGATCGCTCCAGGATGATCAGGATGATGGCCAAACCTAATCTCTTGACGAAAATACCCTCCATGTGCGTCACCAGGATAGTTCTCGGCCGCAAAACCACAGCTACCTCCGATAGGTGAGTTCTGGGCAGTAGGTTGACTCTTGATCATCGTGTTATAATCCGGATAAATTCGATGCTTATGATAGATAGAATCTCGTGGATCAATAGTCACTTCTCTCGGATCGGCAGCCGCAGGACTACGCCTCGGATCTAAATGGAAGGCGGGAATGTGCATGTGCATTCCAAGGAACACGCGGCGGTTGCCTTCAGCAGGAGGGACATAATCTGGTGGGGCAACATGTCCCGCGGACCTATTAACGATGTTTCCGTCGCGGTTGGGGAATTGAAGGGCAGTAGAAGCGCTGGCGGTGAGTCTGCCCCTGAGAGTTGCGAACATTGGTGGAGAGTTGGCGTTATGCAGAGAGGCAGGTAAAGACCCCAGGTCCTCGTTTTCTTCCTCATCCTCTTGGAGAGGCGAAAAAGGAGGGGATGAGAACTCGAAAACTATGTCCACAGTGTTGCTCGCACCGGTATACCCGCGGTTCAGATCTTCTTCACGGAGAGACGGAAGAAGACGTAAGAAATCGATGGCTCTGTTCGGAGTGGAGGTCGCAGAATGAAGTTCACTGTCTTTATCAGGATCCTCTTCGTCTTGGCGGAGGGGAAGCAACGGGAATCGAAACTCATGAGCTACTGCAGTCGAGCTGGAAGTGCGAGCTGAGTCTTCGTCTCTACTCTCTTGGTCCGACAAAGGCGGGAAAGGCGGCGATTGGAACTCGTGGTACCTCGCGATGTTGACAGAGATGTCGTCTAGGGCGTCCGACGACGACAGAGTCGGGAAGTCCTGCGACGATGTAGTTGGCAACTCCTCCAGGAGTGGGTGGAGGAGGTTCAGCGCGTCATCCGTACCGTATGATGGCTGGCGTGGTGAGCCGAGCAGCAAAGAGGTGTAGCGTCGCACGAGGCCCGGGGGCGGACGGCGCCAGTTCGGGATTCCGACCACGACTTCCCGGGTATGGGACCCCTGGAAGGACAGGACATCTATGTCCGCAATCGTATCCACGGAACTGATTTCCCTTGGATTTGTGTCCTCATCGAATGGGAATGGCATGAAAGTCGCTGAGTGGTCAGGATTGGGTGGCGAGTGACCGTTATGCGTATTCTCCGTCATGTTGGAGTAGGACTGTGATTTTGAAAACGGGTAGAAAGATGATATCGACGACGGCGAGGAAGTGGTAGTATGTGAAGAAAGAATTCGAAGCACGCCGGAAAGGATGTAAAATTGTTGGAAAGGACAAAGAGCAGGCAAAGACGTGATGATGGTGGAGTTGTACAGTCAATTTTCGGGTGATATTAGTAGAGGTGAGGGAGGTGAGGGTAGATATGCTAGTATAAGTGAAGCCGGGGATAGAAAGAATTTGGATCGTATTTGTTTGAATTGAGGCTCAAGGTAGAAACTGGCGGGGTTCCGGACTTCGTTCCATGGCGGAGATATTGAAATATGCTAATGCGTTGTGAACGACGTTGGGCAAAGTCGTTACTCACCGCCAATATGACCTGAGCGAGAATCTTTGAAATGGCTAGGAATGTTACCGGAGATAAGTCTAGCATTACATAGTGTGGCATAGCATCGTGAGTTCAGTGCAGTGTTAAAGAGATGTCGAATCTAAAAAGTAAGGTCCATAGGTACCAGGTGGCAGATTCACGAGCTGGAAAGCATTGACTATCAATTACCAAACGTTTCTATCCCGGATTAATCATTATATCCATCTCTCTACCTTTTTTGCTTCCCCCCTATCTTCACTTCGTGCGTATATCCGTAGCACATTACTCTACCATAGATGCTCATTGCCTCACTGACTAGGAGTGATCGAGGAAAGCCCTTCATATCCGGTGTAAAGTCGAGGGAACGTTCTTCTACTCCACAGGCCTAAAGAAGTCATAAATGTCGGCAAACTGCGTATCCCGACCGGTAATATCCTCAAGCTTCCGCTTCAGATCGTTCTTCTGCCCAATCCACCAGAGACGGCTCGTGTTCGCGTGCTGGAGATAATAGCGGACCGCCGGGGGACGCGTAAAGGTCCCGGATTGCTCCCGTCTTGCCGCCAACACCTATCATCTGTTAGTTGGATCAAGATGTGAGAGGAAGTGGAGGGGTCTCTTACCGATGTGTTCACCAGCATGATAAGTGATAGTCTCGTAGGTGATCCCGCGGCCTGTACTTGAGCATCAAACAGGCTGGTATCACCCCCAGAAAGCGTCATATCCACACCTCTTCTTGAGGGCGGTCTCATACGAGGCTAGAAGAAGACGACGGCGCCACGCCTAGAGCTGGCCAACGAAGTGGACTTGGTCAGTCGAGACTACCTATATAAGCGTGCCTAAGAAGTTCCCAAACCGACCTTGATCACTCGGAAATTGAGACTGAAGTTTCAACGGGCAGCGAAGGTGAAGCTCGCGCTCGGAAGCAGCAACAAGTTGAAGACGGCGAGGCAGAAAATTACTGCGATGGTAATCGCGGTACGGCAATATGTAGTCCACTTAACGACGTATTGATTGCAGGTCCGACAGGTTTAGGGTTGTGGTGAATTAGAGTTAGTGTGGAGGCTATTTAGGGGTGAGCAGCAAGGATACTGGGAGTTGGCGATCCCTACATCAGAGTTTTGGAGCGAGAATCTAAGGCTAATTGGTGTGGGAGACCTCAACGTGAACTGTCAAAATTTCATGAACGTTGCAGCGTGGCGTCAATGGTACGATGGATCTAATAAAGGCAGTTTAACTAGACGCACCAGAACGTGATCATGATCAAGCTCAGTGTCAGCTTATGATCGCTCAGTCACTTCAAAGCGTCAAGACATGATTCACGCAATGGAATGCTTTCTTGATCAATATATCAATTCCTTATAGCGTAGTAACGAAACATCGTACAGTACAGTTTCAAATCATACATAATGCAGAAACATATCCAAACATCAACACATACATTTTTCCAACAAATCCAATATCCCCGTATCAAATCCCACCTCATCCTATCGTATCATCTAAGCCCTTCGCCTCCGAGCAAACTAACTTACAAGCACTGGTGGTAGTAGGCGTTGATGACGGAGCAGGTGGTTCCGGAGACACAAGTTCCGCTGCCGGACCAGTTGAGACCACCACACTGCGAGTACTTGGCGATGGTACCACCGGCGGCGGCGGTGGAAGAGGCAGCCGGAGCGGCGCTGGAGACGCCGGAAGGAGTCGTGGTGGTGGAGCCGTAAGTGGAGCCGATAGGGCCGAAGCGGATGTTGGAGTAGGTGACCTGGGAGTCGGGGGCATCGGCGATGACGTCGTCGGGGTTGCCGGATGTGGTCGCGCAAGTACCACGGGCGACACCGGGGTCGGTGGCGGGCTTCTCGAGAGGCCAGTTGCTGTCGAGCCAGAGCATGTTGACGGCGTAATCGGCCCAGATGCTCATGACCAGAACGTGACCGCGTCCAAGGGACTCGCCCATAGCGGCCATACCACCCTTGATCGAGTAGTCGTTGGTGTCGCCGAAGACGCTCTTCTGGGCAGCACAGAAGCTGTCGGTGATGGAGTTGCCGGTAACACCGGGAATGTTGACGGTCTTGTTGTCGATGACGACACCGTTCTGGACCCACTTGCGGCGGATCTCGGTGAGCGTGCCGGTGTCAGTGCCGTCGGCGGTGACGAACTGAGTGACGACAGTCATTTTGGTGTTGGTGTTCAGGGTGTTGCTGGAGCCAGGTCCGTAGAAGTTGAGGTTGCCCATGCGGTAGGGGTTGATGTCACATCCGTCCTTGTCGCAAACACCGGCGTAACGGTCGTCACCATCACCACACTCAGTACCGTCGCAACGGTACTGTCCGTCGGTGGTACAGGGGTGGGGAGTGTAGGCGTTCGAGATCGAGTTGGCCTCCCAGATGTCCATCTCGGGACAGCAGGTTCCGTAGCGACCACCGCCAGAGTTGGCATCAGTGGCCGAAGGGTTCCAGTCGATGACGTTGGCCTCTCCGTTGATGAACTTGATGTCGTGAGGGCACTGAGCATCACAGTAACCGGTTCCGTACTTGGCACCAGCCTTGTTGGTGGGGAACTTGGACAGACCACCATCGGCGTCCATTTCGACGAAGTAGAGGGCACCGTTCAAACCGCAGCCAAGCTTGGAGACGTCGACATCGAAGGTGAACTCCTTGTTCTTCAGGTAGAACAGCTCGTACTTGGTGTCGGTGGTGTCCATGAGGTAGACACGCGATCCGACGTTGGTACCGGTGCTGGCCTTGGTGACGAACTTCTCGGTGAGCGCATTGCCGCTGGTGGTGATACCGTAGGTGCCAGAGTAGTTGGCACCATCGACAGCGCAGTTGGTGGCGCAGGTGACTGGGTCGGGACAGAGAGTGGCGTCCCAAGCGCTACCGGTGTAGCAGTTGGTGGAGCCACTGTTGGTGTGCAGCCAACGCCAGTTGGCATCGAGGACGATGGAACCGGCCTGGTTGGTGCAGGTTCCGCCGGCGGCACACTTCTGCCAGGTGAGCTTGGGGTGGGTCTCGGCGGTCAGAGTTCCAACATTCTGTGCCGAGGCAACAGCGAGGAGGGAGAGCGAAATGAGAGTGGTGGCGCTGATCTGCATGATGAATGTCTGTCTGGAGTGAACTGCTTGGACTGTGAGTGAGTGAGTGGAAGAGTTGGATGAAGATTCAAACCATTGGCGGGGAGGAGGAACAGTTTATATATCTCCAGCTCCATGGGCCAAATGCTATCCCGCCGCCGCCCTCGTTGGCGCTCACCTGTTGGAGAGAGGTCCCGTAGATGGGCAATCTGGTTCTACCATAGTGAGGTGGTAAGTGGAGCGGGACTGTTCAGCGTGTTCCGCAGCCCCTGGCAAGCTAAGATGGTCCCTGACATTGATTCCCAGCAACATTTGCCTCCGCCTGCATCTAGCATGGCATGCAGGGGACGCAAATCCACCAACCTCCCACCCCGGATACTAGATCTACTGTCCCTGGACACACCGACTGTGTGGGTATCGTCAATTTGATCGACAGACGTCACGCCGGCTCGACGGCCTGGGAAGCCGTAATTGTGGCCTTACGGTCCAACGGACGTGAGTGGCACGTGCAGCGTTCACCATTTTCAATACCCGGCTGGCGGCCAACATGGCCCAGGTCTTGCTCTTATGGAGACCGGCGAGTGTACATGGCCGGCCCGGCTTCCTACGTGGCCAACCCGGCGTGGCGGAATACCGATGGCCGTGTTGGTGACATCCCATGATGAAACTCATTGAATATCCGCAACCTTTCCTTAATCAGAGCAGTGGGGGCGCGCGTCGTGCGGCAAGCCTAGAAAATCCGGGAAGACTGCGGGTTGGATGCACGGCTCTGCGACTTGTGGAAGAATAGCAACGACTCTGCAGCGTCCTTGCAATCTGCACACCCGTATCAAATTCCTTTGCTTCCCCCTAATTCGTTCAGCGTACCTCTACCAGCCAGTAGCCTTCAGGCTACTAGCAGTTACGAAACTCTCTACACTAGATTTCCCCCGGATTTGCTCTGGACAATGGACATCATCCGCAGGCCAAGTTGTGTCAGGCTCGGCCATATGACGGTCCCCAGCCCAGTCGCCAAGGAGAATTTTGGTCGGCTAACCATCAGAGACGAGTAGCCCAAGCCACATGTAGTAGCACTGCGAATTTCGCGGGGAAATACATCCCGACAAGCCACCAAGTATCGGAACTCGTAGGAGCGGGTTGGGTACGGCGCTTGTTTGTACCGTAGGGATCCAGACCCTGCCATCTGATTCACCCCACGCGGGGAATGACAGCCGGCTAAAAGTTTAGCGAGCGGCGGTGGCGTTTTCGCGGTGTTTTACGGAGACTTATGAGGCATAGCCTCGTCGGTAGCTTCGACGAGGCCTGTAGGATTCTTGGTTTGTTATTCTTTTTTTCCGTTGAGTATCACTTTGCACTTCATAACTATCATCGCCGGTTGACTCCCCGCTGGAACATCCGAAAATCCCGATAAAATAGGGGGAGGAATAGATTGCCTACTATAGGTGTGTATATACGGGCCGTTGTATACCGGCAAAAGGTGGTCCCGCGCACTCTATCATCATTCCTGAAGGAACACCGACAAAAAAGTCTGCCATGGTAACTTTCTAAGGTTAAATCCAGGTATGCTGGACGTATGTATCACCGAGAGTTCACTGCCCAGGTTCGAAGCAATCTATCCTGAAGAATTTGAACTCCGCCACTACGTGATGGTGAGAGATGTTATAAAATCTCACGATATCCGGGGTACCTATCCACTACTATAGAGCAGCTATGCAACAAGGAAATGATAATTCTCCGAAGGATCGAGGCCCGAGCGGTCCTACTAGATAGCCAGCCCCAGCGGCTCACCGGTCCATCAAGTTTCCCTCCCGGCGCATCCGTCCGTGCCGGCCGAGGACCTATCTACATGTGCGTTCCGTCAATGTCAGGCACTCGCTCCACTCAGCTGCATGAACGGTTTATGTCTCTACAACGTTCCTGCATGCCCACAGCCAAGGCGGAGACTTGATCCTACACTACAGTGGGGAACGTCAACTCCTGCAGGAACCACGCGCCGTCGGCCACGGGTGAATTCCGGGGTAGCACCCACGCCTTAGTTTTACGAAACCAATGTGGCGAGGCGAAACGCGGTGTTAATTCTCATACTATAACTAATAAATTGGCTTTTATTACTGAAGTACTTTGTATTTACTCTAAGCCCTGATTCCAAGAAAAGCTGCCTACAGACGTCTGACGGCGCTTTTTAACCACCGGAGCCCGCACCCGCACCGCCCGCGCTGCCGCTCCCGGAAGACGCCAGGCCACAGAGGTCCGTTAAGTTAGGCACGGCGATAGGTACGGTGCCCAGGGCATCCGGATTGCGAGTGGAACGGAAGAGCAAATGATCGAATTTGAAGCAGCACTATACGGTGATAGCGAACAGGCGATTATACGTACCACAACGGGTGACACGGGGGTTCATCTCAACTTTGCGATGAGAAGTAAGGTTTTCCCATGACTCCGAATATCAATCCCAACCTCCCTACGTTACCTTGCTGTTTTTTTTCGCTACGCTCTTTATCCACGCGATAGTTGCATCGTATTCGCACTGACCAGGTGACCCCATACAACTTCCGGAAATTACACCCCAGGATTGTGGCATAAAAGTCCATATTAACCCAAGATGTAAACTAGTCCAACCACGGTTACTCTCTTTATCGTGGCAAGATCTAGATAGCGGTTATCGGGGCGCTTCGGTTGTGTGCGATCATAGGGAAGCGGAACTGTTAATTTCTTCGTATCCAGTGATCCGGAAGCGCTACTATCTTATCTGATGAAGTTCAAATGAGTGACAGCATGTGCAAATTCTGGTTGAGAAACAAGTCGCATCAACCACAAAGAGTCGGTTTGTTATGTTCTGATTTGTACCGACGTTACTCTACGTATGGCGCATATAATCCAGTACTTGTAGCTTAATAGCGGAAGATTTGCGTTGGTAGGTAGCGTGAAGCAAGTGAAGAAGAATTCGATAGCGTTTCGCTTGTGGCACAACAAACAAAGCAATCATCATTGATGCCGATCGACATATCACCAATTCAACATAGAATTTCTAAAGATATATTGAGCTACGTCAAGATTCGTATACTGTGTAGAGCTCTGTGTTTTCTGGCCGGTCGTCATTTGGCGTCGCACATCTCAGCATCGATAAACCATCTGAATCCTTCTTCTACAACGGGAACAATCTCCTCTGTGCGACCTATACGTCACACGCCTAGTGGGGGAAGAAACTCGGTGTAGCCAATCGTAGCAGATCAACTCTTAGAGTTTTTAAGCTGCCAGCGGGAGTGGTAAAGGTTGTTGGTTTGGGCCCAGCGATATTCTCTCTGCACTGGATATCATTCACATATTTTTGCACCATGAGTTGCATAAAGCTGGCCCTAACCCAGCGTACCTCAGTGTGTGGTGGTTTTACCCATGTCGCTGACTCGCCGATACCAGATGGGGCTTTTATGGGACTCTGAGTCTGAGGCTCTGGAGTCTGAGCCTTGAAAGTTGAGGTCTCCCTGATCATCTACGGTACCTATTTTAGGCTTCGATCTTGTTTGTGAGCGAAAACAATGATTCGACAGGAAATAGATAATGGCGACGGCGACATCAGTACTTTTCCAGAAGATCGCTTAAAACTTCGCAAACATCGAATGCGACGGTCTCAAGATATTGTTAAACGCCTATACCAGTCCCTTTGCTCAACAGTTCCGTTGAAGTTACTCTACTACTGTTTATATGAAGCGCGATGGATTGTAACAGATGTCAGGTAGCCCTCATTTCATCCGACTCCCCAACAGCTTACAGGACAGCAATTAATCCTCCTTGCTAAATCGTTGCTCCCATCTCCTTTCCGTGGATTCACCAGAACGCCCATGTCCCTGCTCTCCGCACGAATCAAAGTCACCCGGGGAATATCGGTGGAGTTATTCGTGTACCAGTCTCCAGACGTCGGATGCTCAAGTTCCTCCTAGATAGCATTCACAACTGCTAAAGGGACTACTTATGCGATCACTAGTTCCTATTCCTTTCGAATCTCGGCCTTGCTAGTCTCCCTCCATCTGATATCCATTGCCCTAACCGTCTACTGCCCTTCGACCTTCGAAGCCCATGCTCTTTGTACATAACCTCAAGTTTCCCTAGATCCACCACCAAACGTGTGCCCCGACGGTCGTCGTATCGTGGGATGTACGACGGTTGTGTCGGGGAGGTGATCGTTATCTGTTGGCCATTACGTGAACAGTTCGTCTGCAATCTGTTAAGAGACCAGTACAGCTGAAGACAGTAATCAATTCATAGAACTCCCTGGCGCCACTCAACTTCTCTTCCCTCTCCCGTGCCACTCGTATTGTCTTTCCCGATGCTAGTTTTGCTTCGCTCGCAGGTTCTGGATTCCAGTTCACTGTGCCGTACCGGACGAAGCCCCAACGACATAAGTTCGAGCCAATGCGAAACCCGTATCGCAAAGTTCGCAGGCGCGGGGACGAAGCCCTGTGCTGATGTTGCTGAAGGAAGGAAGTGAAGGAAGGAAGTTCGAACTTCGGCACGACGAGAAAGGGAATGGATAATGAACCTTATGAAATGGCGCTCAATCCCGGTCGGAAACTGGCTTTGCTTCCATAAGTAAATACTACCCGTAAAGGCGGCTAATTTAGCTTCCGGACAAATTAGCCGGATGTTAAAGTTGAACCTCTGCTCCAACATACGATAACAACCCGAACCTTCCGAAGTTAGTGCCCTTGGCGGTCTTGGCTGCTACGGCACAAACATCTACATAACATCTACCGTTGACGCCGAGTGTGAGAATGATAATTATCAAGACATTAAAATGATTTACACGGCTGTAGCAGGCTGTCTTGATAGCCATGGAGGAGTGTCGCGTTGGTAGTCCTTGATCCGATAATTACCGTTCCCACGCTTGCCCATTAGACCGGCAGTGATTTTTCGAGTTCCCGCTGGTGAGCGACCCAAGAACGGGTGAGGGACAAAAACGTGATCAATTGATAAGAAGCTTGTGATGATGTAGATAATGATGATCTGATGAGAGACCGACCGATGACAGGAAGAACAGATTGCGGTACTGTCTGACCGAAGCCAACAATACTTCCTACAGTGGAGAGCGGTAAGAAGGGACCCTGTAGCCCCGTGTCAATTACCAGTAGTAAAGTAACAGACGGCAACGAACTTCACCTACATAGCAATCGCGACATATGATTCGCGTCATACGGTTCGAGAGAGAGAGAGAGAGATCTTCAGTTTATTTCGCATGCCGCCTATCTAGGCTATGGCGAAGGTCATGAGGAGAGGTGGGAAGGGACGGGCGGGCATGCAGGCCCATTTCAGTCTTTACCGTGTATCTACTTTTCTGGGACAGGCCGGGGCGGAGAGCAGGGAAAGCCACATCGGGCCGCTCGGTGCAAGCAGGGTTGGACAGTGGCGTGGAAACGGGGGGGGGTGAACGGGGTGATATTGCCATGATCTAAATAGGTCGCATGCAATCAATGATTAAACAAAAAATTCGAAGCAATTCGAAGTGGTTGTATTTTGGATATACAAGTTGATCCTCTTGCGCTCGAAAGCTTCCTCGATTGATTTCTGTAAGTATTCCGTCCGTATGTAGATGGGGATAATGTTGGGTTTTGAATCATCGTAGGCTAGTCCGGTGGATGTCGGTTTCAGCAAACACACTGGCTTGCTACATCACTCGTGGAGGGTCGAATCAGAGGGAGCTGGCGATTGACTCTGCGGAGCCCTAAAGTGGTAATTGTTTTATGGTTCTCCCCAACCAGGAACACTAGCATATGTGCTTCGACCCAACACTTTTCTCTCTCTTTCTCTTCAACCCTCCAACCTTCTGCTTCTCCAACATCTACCTTTCTGTTCCTCCAACTCAACAAAACAGAAACCACAATCGCATTCGGATACCTCCACCATGTCCGGCAGCAAGTTCCTCCTCCGTGGCGATTGCAGCGGGTCGTCATGAAGCCACAATCTGTCTATCTATACCTATAAAGGGCAGTGGTGAGGCGTTTTACGGTGGCGTTTTCCGTGGCTCAACCCTAAGTTTCTGGCATTATTTCACCTCGATGGAGCCAAGTAAGTTTCTACTTATACCTTAAGAGTTTCAAAGTAGATCTAATTGTTATTTAGTGGCCAAGGCGTTTCGTTTAGGTATCCGACGTTATAACAACTTGCTTTCCATGACATCGCTCGGGACCAAAGAAGATGCCTTTCGACCCAGAGACGGTGGAATTTTTTAGTTTCGTATTAAAGGCGCCCTACATCACAGAATTGGTCCAATGATCGCATCCCAGGGAGTCCAACTATGATTTGCACAAATTTACATTCATGATCCCCACGATCTTGATTGGCAATTGGAAAACCGTCTTGGCGTCTTTCACGACAATTCCGTGGATGCTCAGGTGTTGCAGGAGCTGACAGACATGCTCTATGCGCATAATCCATTGATTCAGACCTGGCGTACGGCTGGAGAAGTCTTGACTGACAACCCAGAGCAACCTGTTGCTTTGCAGTTGCGCATGCTGGATATTACGAACCGGGATCCCAGAACTTACAATAGACCAACAGCCGATGAAATCGATGTTTTGATTGTTGGTCTTGGAGAAGAGGAATTCGATCATCGCGATATCGTTCTGCACCATCGCAATCCCGAAGAAAGTTATCGAGGATTGAGGCACGTCACCGGATTAAGCTCTCTTATCTTCCTTTGAGATATGTGTTGCTTTTGATAAACGGCGAGTAATGTTGGAGACCGGATATACCATTGAAGGACAATGAAGAAGCCGGTCCAGCAGATCGCGATGAACATGGTGTGGAAAGGGATTCCGAGCAGTTGAGTCTTGCCAGAGCTCGAAACCCGAATACAGGCAGAGGTGGAACACGACACTTTACTCAGGCGATTGACTTTACATTAAGTGGCGCTGGCCTAATGACCACACACCGTGTGTTCGCCACACGGGTGTTTACTAGTCCTACACTGAAGAGCGTAAGTAAGTTTCCACTCCTAGATTGCCGTCTACACCGGCCTTTCAGCCGTTGCACTCCCAGAACCAGCTACTGACCCCATAGCTAGACGGGGAGCAAAGCGTCGTCGCGAGACGATGGCGGCTCACCATCACGACGGGCCTAGCCAGCCCGTGGCGAAGCGAGCAAGGGGTGCTAGCCGCACAGAAACGCCGGGTGCTCCCTTCGCTCTGCCAGAGCCGGATGTTGAAGATGCCCTGGCACAGTTTCCGTCGGCCTCATTGCTGAACGGAACTTCTCGGCCTCTGGGACTCACACGCCAGAAGCCGTTCGCGCAGCGGACCGGGCGCTGGGCCAGGGGAGGATACTATCGCGGCGGACAGAAGCCGGTTGTTCAACCCGTTGGACAACCGGAACTTGCTATGGTTCCTGGCATAGCAGGGCTTCCCGCTACCGCAATGTCCACCAAAACCGGTGCGACTTCGGAGCACGACGCCATCCCTGTTCCTCTCGAGACAGTTGTCGTCGTCGTCGTCGTCGCCGCTGCCGCCGTCAACGCCACCGATGTGGAGAAGGCCCGGGAGTCTTTCGTGCGGAGCTCGTTCGCTGCAGTCGTGGCCGCTTCGGCCCCTCGACTAGCAACAGCAAGCCCTCGACCAGCAGGCTCGACGGTCGCTACGGCCGCTCGTCCTGGTCTAAAGACCAGGCGAGCGTACCGCCGCTGGCTCGACTTCTCGGAGCTCCCATCCACTCCTCATTGAGGAAGCACTGCCCTGGCTTCGGCCAGCGGTTAGTGTTTAGCAATAGTGGTGAGAGGGGTTTTTTCTTTTTTTTCTTTGTTTTTTCATAGCAGGACTGACCATGAGATGAATAACAATTTTTTTTCTTCCAAAAGCACTGGAAAACTCACGCCAAAGTAAAGGCTCAGTGGAAGAAGAGAACGTGTGGGAATGTGACGTGATGTGTGTGTAGGCAAAACGAGTTTCTGCTAACAGAATGAGGAACTGGTAAGGAAGCTCGCCCACTACACGGCGGTGTGGTATCGTTAGGGATCTTCGATACGTTTAGATCTTACCTTTGTATTTCTTACCCTTTCTCAATAACCTTCTAGGTATCTTCAATTCAACCAGCTAATTTACATGCGTTCCCAAGGTAAAATTTTGAAGACTAATTCCACTCCTTATCAGTCGCTCAATATAGGTAGTACATGGCGGTATGGTTGGGATCTTCGATACGTTTAGATTTTACCATTGTATTCTTGACTTCTTCTAAGTAACGTTCTAGGTACCTTCAATTCAACCAGCTTTTACTTAGATACATGCGTGCCTCAACGTGAAATTTTGTAGACTGGTCCACACTTTATCACTCGGGGTTTTTCAGCATGTCAAATCATGAACTCGCTGAAAATGGAAAAGGCTGAATACCATCACAGGTGTATTTAGAAGTTTAACCTTGCACAGACCTTTATCATGGGCGGCGGCGACAGGCGGCCATCGTTGTGCGAAAATAAGTACAGGGACAACTCCTCTTCAGGTTCGGACTGCAAGAGCGCCGGGCATGTTCGTCTTATGCCCCAAAGTTCTACAACTACCACAACTACCACAACGATGCCGTGTTGTAGATATTCTACTCGTGGTTACCTGATGCTCTTCTGGATGTCCTGCTTGAACCACAAGCACGCTCGCTCCCGCCGTCGTTTACCAATAATTATGTACTTTGACGATACTGTCCAGAGTGGGGCGCTCGCGCAACATGTCCGGCACTCGCGCACTATGCCCGCTCACAGTCACCAGAAGAGCACAAGACTCTGGCCGCCTGTCGCCGCCTATCGCCGCCATACGTAGATGTCGGTGGGTCACATTTCTACCCCTGTCATTTGTCTAGGGGTTCTTCTCGATGCCGGGGGGTGCCGCACTACTTAGGCTGAGTAACGCATGGTTACAACGTGGCGAGGAAACGAGTCCATGATCTAGATAAGCTGCAAGGATGAGAAGGACATGCATGTCCACTTGCAGCTACTGTAGTTATCCGAGCTTTTTGGCTGAAGAATTGAAGCCTATGTAGCTAAATACTTACGTTGGACTTCCTGAGCAGTGTGAAGTAGGGACGTCGGCAGGACTGTACCCAAGGAGGATGGAAAGGGGGGAGAAATCAGGATGAGCAGGAGGGACGAGGCGAGCGATTCGTCCGGAGCGGAGGAGCACGGTAAGTATGCATTGTGCGACGTTCATTTGACTCTATTCTATTCGTCTGGCGGCCTTGCCGGATTCGGCGAACAGGTGTCTGGGAGTCCCGTCGGGACGCCTTAGGGCGAATGTGCAATGGTGGGCACCTGGAACAGAAAACGGCGTGCACCAGTGTTTTGGAACTGTCATGAGACCAAGGTCCATTCTCGAATGGAGAATGGGGAATCATGAAACACTAATCACGAAACATAAAAAATGAAGAAAATATAGAGGAGCAGATGCCAGAAGTGTCGCCGCGTCACTCAATCTGCCATACAGCAATCCTCACCACTCGGTCGCGTTTCACCGATACAGGAACGTTGCTCTTCCATTGGCATTTCGAACCAGGCATGAGCTTGAGAAGCCGGGGCGAGACACAACTATCGGACATGTACTCAGTGCAGGCAACAGCCCGAAAAGCCCATGGGCTGGGCTGGGGCTGGTGGGCTGATCCGATAGCCCGGGCTGGCGCCGATGGGCTGTTGCCTGCACTGCATGTACTCGCAGTCACGGCGCCGGGAAATCTTTGTGCGTCACTGCTGCAATCCGTGGCTCAGCTGCTGTTCCATTGGTCGAGAAGCGGCTGAGCCACAGATTGCAGGGGGTGCGGGGTTCGCAGACTTTTCGGAGCTGCGAGTCGGTACATACTCCACATATCTACAGACTCCAGAGAGCATGGAACACTAGCATAGAAGCGACGTTCACCGATTTCAGCCGTCCCGGGTCTCCCCTCCGCCCCCACTTCCCCGAGCCTAGGCCTCAAGTTGACCACAGGACGCCACGAGTCTCATCGTCGCCAACCCCATCTTCCACTCTGGCAGAAATCTATCCTGCGCACCGGAAGTCCCCACCATCTCGGATTGCACAACAGTCGAGAGTCCACGGCGAGTCTTCTTACCGCGACTCGCGATTGGCATAGCTTCTAGTTGGTGATGCAGGGGATCTGCATCAGGAAAAAAATTATCCGTTGGGGGCGTGTAGACGTTCCTGACTCTGGTAACGCTGGGAATGCTAAGGCGCTATTGCATATTATGAATGCCTGTCATCTCCAGTGTGAACGACCAATGACCAGTCATTTCCAGTATGAACGACCAATGCCCAGTCATTACCAGTATGAACGACCAATACCCAGTCTATTTCATGTATGATTGGAGACACCGAAAACCGTCTGCGCTGCCTCTCGTTGGAGTAGTCAACCATCCAGAAATTCCTACTGTGCACGGTGTTTACGAGTAGGCAATATTTCCTGCGTATTTCAGCGGACGAGCAGGACGAGCAGGACGAGCAGGACGAGCAGGACGAGCAGGACGAGCAGGACGAGCAGGACGAGCAGGACGAGCAGGACGAGCAGGACGAGCAGGACGAGCAGGACGAGCAGGACGAGCAGGACGAGCAGGACGAGCAGGACGAGCAGGACGAGCAGGACGAGCAGGACGAGCAGGACGAGCAGGACGAGCAGGACGAGCAGGACGAGCAGGACGAGCAGGACGAGCAGGACGAGCAGGACGAGGAAACGGGCGAAGAGGCGCTATTCGGTCGGGACAGGAAGGGCGAGGAAGAGAAGAGACAGATCGCATTCGCGGTGCTTCCAGTGGAGTATTCGCCCGTCCTACCTTTTTACCCGATGCGTTGGGTGACGTCAGCATGGCGCGGTCCAAAGCCTAGCAGCCTACTGTCACGTGTGGCAAGAACCATATTCGTCTATCACCTATCATACCAGAGCAATGTCGCGCGCCGGTGTCCCCAACCTACTATTTATCGGCAGCGACGAGATGACACCATCTATGAGTTGACGGAACGGACACGTTGACCGTACCAATGAGTCAAGGAACGGAAGAGGTGAACGCACAGAGGTTTCGACAGAGTGGCCTAGTCAGGGAGCGGAAGAGTCAAGTGGCGGGGAAAGACAGGGCACGGAAGAGTTGAGGGCATGAAACAGTTGAATTGACGGCCCGACGACGGCACGGACGAGTTGACCGCATGTCAGAGTCAAGGGAGCGGAGGTGTTGGGGGAGCGGAGGTGTTGGGAGAGAGGAGGAGTTGAGGGAACGGCTGGTCAAGGGCGAGGCTGGGGAAGAGTCGTGTGAACGGGCCGGTCAAGTGCGAGGCTGGGGAAGTGTCCAGGGAGCACGGCAAGGCCGGGGAATAGTCGAGGGAGCCAGGCGAGGCCGCGGAAGAGTTGTTCGAACAGCTAGTTGAGGAGGGCGAGGCTGGGGAAGAGTTTTGGGAACGGGCTAGTCGAGGGCGAGGCCGGCGAGGCCGGCGAAGAGCCCCGGCAGCACGGCGGGGGCGCGGAGGAGCCGAGGGAACGGGCTGGCTGAGGGCTAGGCTGGGCGAGGCTGGGAAAGAGTCTAGGGGGCACGGCAAGGCCGTGGAAGAATTGTTGGAATAGGTAGTCAAGGGCGAGGCTGGGGAACAGTTGTGGGAACGGGCCGGTCAAGGGCGAGGTAGGCCGAGGCCGGGGAACAGTTGAGGGAACATTCTGAGGTCGCGGAAGAGACCAGGGAGCGGGAGCGAGGCTGGGGAAGAGTTGTGGCAACGGGCCAGTCAAGGGCGAGGCTGGGGGAAAGTTGTGGGAGCGGACGGGGTGTAAATACTACATACCATTGTCCAGATAGGCCACATGCAAGCAATGAATAACACAAAACTCCCACTGATTTCTAGGTATGATGTTTCTCCCAACAGCGTTCCAACGAACGTTCGAACACCCACCCCAGCTGACGTCGTTCACAGGGAAGACGGTGGCATGGGTCAGTTCACACGCTTTCAACTCACTCGACGCGCCGAACGTCGCACGTTTTATGAGCGACGCCGACTCCGTTCATAGAGAATTTTTTTTTCCTGATGTGTGGTGCCGAAACCGAAGCATGTATGTAGGTAAGTGGAGTACCGTACCGTAGCCGTTCGGCCCCGTGTCAGCGTCAGCGTCAGCGGACTTTTCCGATTGGTATCGCTACTATACAGTAGATCCTGCAGATATATAATTGTGGGTGTGGGGGCCAAAATAAATAGGTATGTAGATATGCGAATCCAAGTAAATCTGGTAGGTGCCAGGTGGTCGTGGGCGATCTTAGATCTAGGCGCATCCTCGTGGTGGTGGTGGTGGTGGTGGTGGTGGTGGGCTGCGATGGAGATGTATTTCCGAGGAGCGAGCAGTTCGATCCGAGGGATATGTATGTATTATATGTGCATTGGGAACGAGAGCAGCGGACCCCATCCCGGAGATACCTATCGAATTGATGGAGCCGGAGCAAAAGAAATTCGGTAGGTATAATGCAAAGCCAGCCAATCGCTCATCCACCAGTAGCTGGGCCCAGAGATCTCCTCCTCCTTGCATTCGTACCTATTCCTCACCGCTCCCCGACCCGCGAATCATTTCGCAACATGGCAATATATGCTCCCGCTTTGGTCGCCGCCTGCGGCTACGGGGGGGCACATCGACCAGCTAACTGGCCGACCCATCACCGACCGCTCACTGACCACCAACCAGCCAACTGAACGAGCTACCTACCTAACCGGTCTTCCAAACAATGCTCAATTAGCCCGTACTGCCGAACAATTGAAGGGCAGGTATCAATGGCAGGTATCAATGGCAGGTATCAATGACAGGTTTCAATGGCGACCGTGCATCTCAACGCAAAAAGAAAAAGTGACGGATGGTCTTGGATGGAAGGTAATGCCGCATCAGTTTACTCGATCTGATGGATCGGAAATTGTAGTGTTGTGGACGTCGAGATTGCTCGGCAGCACAGGCAAAATCAGTGACCATCGGCGGGTCGACCGGTCTGATCGCATCGCCCGGGTAGCTACCATATCTAGAGCACAATGAGCTATCGTAATTCTGGGAGGGGCGCGTTCGAGAGGATGGATGCTCGACGTCGGTTGGGCAGCATGGCGATTTTCGACAAGATAGGTATCCTCAGGTGTCTTCCGGTAAGGAGCGGAGAACCTGCGGGCAAACGCGCGCTCGTTGTCCGATATTTTTGCCGCAGTGCTTCGATTGAAGACTCCGGATGCTTTCATTATCGCCACTAGAATGCTGTCGGATCAGTGTCCCAAATCAATTAGAAAACGAAGTCATAAATCTGACAGGAGGAGAGCCTCTACATGCCGTAGATGCTGCTAATGAATGGTCACGGGATTGGTAGCATAATGTCGCTGACTCTGGCTGGACAAGCCCGAAGGGACAGACCTAGAATTCAGAGTACCACTCGAAATTGGTGCCGACGGCTGCTGTAGATGTGACCACCAATACAGATGGCGAGAGTCTTGGGAAGTCCGAAGCACAGATGAACTCTGCGAGCATGGGCGGCCATCCATTACGTCACACGATCTAATCGATCTGCGACTAGTTATATTAGGCAGCGGCAAGTACCGCATTCCGCACCCTCCTAAACTAGCACGCGGCAACCAAATTAGCCCCGATCCCGTCCGCCTCATCCGCACCGGCGCACCGGCGCACCCACCCAACCACCTACCCGCCCGCCCGCCTCCGCACTCCACTACCACCGCTCCAATGGCGCCCACCGCCAAATCCAAGCCGAAGCCCACCAACTGGCCGTCCACACTCCCGTACCTGACTGCCCCCCTCCTCAGTCCCGTGCTCACCCGCCGTCCCACTTCCCCCACCATCGCCTCGCTGAACCTCCACACGCCCACACCCACCTCCTCACCATCAGCCCTAGTCCGTATCAAGCCGATCACTACCCCCTCCCACCCCGCATGCGGCCAGTCAGGCCTCTTCGCGACGCGCACGCTCGCCGCGCGCTCGTGGGTGCTCGACTACCTCGGCGTGTACCACACGGCGGGCGAGAGCGATCCAAACAGCGACTACGATATCAGCCTGGACCGCGAGAGCGGCGTTGCGGTCGACGCGGCGGGATGCGGGAATGAGGGTAGGTTCGTTAATGATTATAGAGGCGTTAGGGAGAGGCCGAATGTGGAGTTTGGGGATAGGAGGACGGGAGACAAGGGGGAGGGGGAAGGGCAGGCTAGGGTCGCGATTTATGTCGGGAGTAAAGAGGTTAGGAAGGGTGAGGAGTTGCTGGTTAGCTATGGGAAGGGGTTTTGGGAGGGGAGGAGGGGGTGAGCTGCGCGGTGGGGCGACGGGAGAAGGCGCAGAAGCAATCGATTCGGTTCGGTTCCATCTCCCGCTCATACACATGTGTTTTTCCACATCTCGCGAATCTCTGGAACATATCACACGTACTGACGAACAGGCCGGACGCGACATCCATCCATCCCATCTGCTTCGGTAGAAGAGAGGAGGAGACGCCGGCTCCAGTCTCAGCGCCACGGACGACGCACCGCAGCCTCGCCAGCCTTGTAGGACACCCATGTGCCGATATCCAGCACTTTTGTCCGGCAGGGCGCAGCGCACTCGTGCGTCGAATCTCGATATCGCCGACAGCCCGGCAGCGCGCATCGTCAGTGCTCGTTAATTCCCAGCGCCCACCCATGTCCTTGTTCATGACCATGTCCTTGCAAATGGTTATCTCGCCGACTGCAGCAGCCGTACAGCTACCCGAGACCCAAACCCAGACCCAAACCCAGACCCAAACCCAGACCCTATTGTTGATTCATGGTACCAGTACCAGTACATACGTGATGGGCTCAAAGCGCATGTCATGCCCATGCCCATGCCAGACACAGCAGCTCGGAAGATCCATCAACTCCGCCCTCCCGCCCTCCCGCCCTCCCGCCTCCCGCGACTAGTTGGTCTTTGGAGTCTGGGTGGGATCTGAATGTCTGGCACGCGAGGGATGGGATGGGACGGGACGGGACCAGGGACGGGACCAGCCGCGCGAGGCAAGCGCGAGGGAAGGGAGTGCAGAATTGCAACTGCCGAGTGCGCGCGCGCATGGGTGGGTGAGTGGGGCTGGCTTGCCGGTCCAAGCGCTGCGACGTTCGACTACGGTAGCACACTATGGACAAGGACGGGAAGTAGGCTTATGATCGCTTACATGCTATCGAGATCATGGCATTTTTAGTGGAAGCAGTACTGTAGGCGCTGTGGATGAGTAGATTTACTGGAGTCGTTCGTTTGAAGCGAAGCTGGCCCGTTTGTAGTAGGCCTATTGCCAGTGAAGTCAAGATGAACGAAGCCGAGAAGAGTGAAGATAGATACACAATCACCTCATATTGCCATCGTGGGAGAATCTCGTACATCGGTAGCACAGTGGGAGAATACTTGAATACTTGACATGTTTTCATCCTGCGCCCCCCGAAATATCACTCGCCTAGAGTAAGTACCGGTACATTGTACCTGCTTCCCCTCTCTCCCTCCGCCGCCGAGCGACTACGTATCACCGCCCCTCCTCACCTCCCCGCCTCCTCGCCGCCGGTCGCCACTGATCACGGCCCCTCCCCCTCCCAGCCTGCCGTCCTTCCCCGTTCCTCGCAACCTCTCATCGCCGCCGCCATAACCGTCGCACTCGCACTCGGGTATCTCCACCACCCACCGCACCCACCGCAACCACGGCACCCACGGCACCCGTCACACCCACGGCAACGACAACGGACCCCACCCTCGATTCGTCAGCAGCATCCATCCGTCGCCCCCATCTCACACGCATCTTTCGCATACTCCCTCCCTCCCGTGCCAATTGATCGGGTGGGCAGGTTACGTGGGTTGGGTACCCCAGCAAACGCCGGAAAGATACCCAGACGGGCACGCGCGCGTACCAAACAGACAGGCAGAGACACAGACAGGCGGACAGAGACCCGACCCACTGGGCCCCCCCTCCCAGTGCCCCCCATACCCCCCGGTACCAAAAGTTAATCCGCCACTTATGATCCAGTGTCCACTCACAACCCACATAGAGCACAACCCACTTGAGGACTCTAGTATCCACGTGGCGACATCCTCCACTCCACCCTGTACTCTACCCTGTATCTACCCAGTGGTTAACGTGTTGGAAAGCGCGAACTCCGCCGTATCGGCCTACCCTGTGGGGCACGGTAACGGACAGGTTCAGATTCGGGGGTGTCTTTCATACATACAAACCTAGTTGGTGGCGTCCGCACTGGCGTCTGCAGTCTGCATATGCAGGTAAAAAACGCTGTAGATGTGTGGATGGCTGAACTCTGAACTGAAGTGGAGCGGTGGGCGGCGGAATATTCTAGAAGCCCCGTGCATGCACCCACCCATGCAGCCACTCCACCTAACTCTAGAGTATGTAGATTTTCCCCTCGAGCTAACGGGGTCAGGGTAACGTAGGATTTATGCCCCCGTCCCCCGTCCCCTCCTATCCCCTCCCACCGGATCCCCGCCGGAGGTGGACGGCGGATGCGGGCTTCACTCACTCACTCACTCACAAAATCTTCAACACCGGAACAAGAACAAGAGAGAGGAAGAAAGAAAGGAAGGAAGGTGGGTGAATAGCATTAAAAGATCGTAGAGTTATGTGGGTCTCGTAACTAAAAACGGCATTATGAAGTCACGTAGAAAACAGATCGGAAAAAAAAAGAAAAATCCCGGACTCCAGTGTCCAAAAACGAGTGCCTCTAGCAGCCGGTCCAACCAACCAAACCACGAACGCGCGAAACGAAGAAAGAAATGGTAAAAAAAAGAAAGAAGAGGAGAAAGAAAAACAAGAACGCCCAGTAAATAGTCCAGTCCCGTCCAGCCGATCGCAATTACAGTAATCTGCACACCTAAACATTCCAAAACCCCTCTGTCGCAGTGGTGGCGCCGCCACCAGCGCCAGGGGGACCAGCAGCACCAGCACCTGCACCCGCTCCAGCACCAGCAGCACCAGCAACTCCACTTCCAGCACCCGAGCCGCCACCACTACCGCTCGCACTGCCGCCGCCAGTAGTAGTAGTCGTTGCATCCCCAAAGTGCAGAGCCTGCTGCATCGCATCCCAATCAACCCTGAGATCCCCAATGCTCTCGGTACGTTCCCTGGGCCCGGCCCCTAGCGGCGGTATGTCATGTCCTCCTAGCTCGCCAAAGCTCGGGAAACGGAAGTCGCTGGCCGACGCGTGGATCGAAGAACTTGTCGGATCCGCCCATTCAGCTGGCGCGTACTGTGTCCCAAAGATATTCTGTTGCTGTCCCCCCGCTCCTGTCCGTGGGGCCGTGGTGGTGGGCGTGTTCGCTGCGTGAGAGTAGCTGGGCGCCTGAAATTCCCATTGCGGGAAATCCAGCTGCTGCTGCTGTTGCGGCACGGAGGTGGGCGTGAGTTGTGAGTTCTCCTGCTTGATCACCACCGGCGGAGGAGCAGGAGGCGTATTTTCGGAATGTGGAGGAGGAAGGGCTCCAGGCTGAGGTGGCGGGAGCTGCATCGGATTACTCTCGTATCCGAATGTCCTCGCGAAGCCCTCGAATACGTCTAGCAATTTTCGGCCAAGGGTGTGACATGTAGCGATGGATCGAAGGGCCCGCTTGCAGACTTCGACCTCGTCCCGCAAAACGCAGCGTAGTGAGGGTTCATGCGAGCAGTGTCCCAACAGTAGGATCACCGCTGCCCGGAATGTCTGCAGATACACCAGTTCCTCGGTACGAAGACCGAAATACTTGTCGAATCCTTCATGCCGCGTGGCTCGGAAGAGCAGATGTGATGTGATCTTCGATACCTGCAGGGATTGCGCTAGACAGAAGCTTCGGAAGTCTGGGTTCAGCTCTGGCTCGGTGAAGTATCGATACAGGAGGAGACGACAGTATTGGAGGAAGAAGAGGGCTGCATTCTCATTAGCGATAGCTACCAGGGCAACGGTAGGGACAATTACGTCGTAGGGCTCCAATCTCGAGCGGCGCAAAATTCTGAAGATTGGTCATGTGCGGAGGAAAACGCTCCCAGGCCCTCTTGAGCTTCTCATCCAAATCCTGCACCCGGTGCTGATCGCGCATTTCGCCGTTGTCGTGGAGAGTAAGATTGATGAGCGTGCTGCAGAGATTGCTGACGTGAATCTGTGCAATCATCACCTGCAGGGAATCCTCCATATTGTGAGAGGAGCAGAAGGTCTCTTTATCGTCCGGGTCGACCGTGCACGAAGCAATCTTGTCTTCATCATCCAGAGCTTTAGGGAGAGGGATTTCGATATCAGAGTCGTGGAGAACCATGCCCCGGGACTTCTTGAGGCAGGCTTTCCGTTCCTGGATGTATGCGGCCCAGAACAGGCGTCGGCGGGACTCGAGTTGCTGCTCTGTATACAGATTATTTGGCTGGGGGATCCGATCCAGCACAACGTCTTGGCATACCCGTGCCATCGATCCAGTTATCATCCAGCAAGGCGAAGGGAGGGATGCATTGTCCAAATACATCGACATCAACAGAAGAACTATCCATCTCGTCAGCAGAATGCACTTTGCGAGTCAATCGGAAGGGCTTACACATTGCGTCATCTGCCGTATAGGTAGGACTGTTCAGGTCCGCATACTTTCTCGCCAAATGAAAGAACTTCCAGCCGGTTCTAATTGGCGCGTTAGCGCCCAATTCACCACCAGACAATCGAACGGAGCACCGACCGTTCCTGTGTATCCCCCCGTCCCGACACCTCCATAAGCTCCTCCGTGTCTTCTGCCATCTGGCTCGCCACCGCAAGCATCATCTGTACAATACAAAAGATACCCTTCACGATGCCGCTGTCTTCCTCCCACATTGGCTCCGTGTATGCACGCTCATACTTCTCCTCCCGAAACAAAGGCCAGACGAAGAGCGGGGTATAGTTCTGGATGGTCCGGCGGAATACCTCACATAGCCGGTCAGCGATGGGTTTCGGCGGCATCAATACACGGAGGTCCAGCGGTAGTGTGGCACTCGCAATCGATGGATACTCAGACAGCAACGGTACCCGCGGTGCAGACTGGGAGCCATGAGATTGTGGTGAGGCATAGTCGGTATTAGGATAACCGAGGTCTCGCAGATATGTCTTGTATGATGAGATGAACTGCGGATTGGAATCGAACACGCCCCGAGACGAACGTGGCATCACTTCCCCCTCGTGGGGGTTGTTGATCGGAAGAGGATTCCGACCTTGTGAATTAAATTGCATTCCTCCACGATAGCGGTCGGCTGTAGCCGGAACGCCCGAATCACTGGATTGCCTCCACCATTCGTTGTGCATATGTTCAGAATTGGGGTCTGGATGCAGTCCATTGCCTGCGGTGGAGCCTGCTACCGACGAAGAGCTGAACTGGGGACTCGACGACGGCGAACGCTTCTCTAATGGCCTCTGGAGTGCTATATGTGAAAGTGTTGCACCCGAACCGCCGAGCATAGCTTCCGCATCTTGGAGTTTCTTTGTAAGATCCTGGACTTGAGCTTCTAGCGTCCGTATTCGCCTGGATATACCACATCAGCAATATTTACTTCACACAAGGGGATAATTCAGTACCTCGCAGGCCCAGCTCGTCTCCGATCTTCACCCCCTTCCGAGAATTTGCAAACCAGACTGGCCAGCGTGCAAGCCGAGCAAGGACCTTCGTCGGGCGTATCACACTATTCCCGGGCTCCCGTAAGCTTCCATTCCCGTTCAATTCCACCAATTCCTCTCCGCTCCCCAACCAAAAGTTGCCATACCCACCTTGGTCTTCCGAGCTCTGCAAGCATCACAGGCTCTACTCCTCCGTCGCCGCTGGAACGGCCTCCGAGAGCCAACCGGCTTGCGCGTCTGTGCCACCCCCGGCAGCAGTATCAGGGCGTCCGCATTGGCCGGGGATTGGCTCCTCTTCAGGGCTGAGCCGGCTCGAACATCATTCATGCCGCCACCACCTCCATCTCCACCACCACCACCTCCGTCACCACCACCACCTCCACCTCCACCATCACCTAACCGTAGTGATGGGGATTCTCCTCGGGCCTGTAAGGGGGTGAAATGGATTCTTGGGTCGATCTGGGGGAATTGTTGATGTTGTTGCTGCTGCTGGTGTTGCTGCTGGTGTTGCTGTTGTTGCTGATGTTGTTGCTGCTGTTGGTGGTGGTGGTGTTGATGCGCCAGGCTTTCCAACGGGTGATCGCCACTCATTGGTTAAGGTAGATGTCCCGGCCGATCTAGGCGGGATAAGGGGGCGAGACAACCGCCGAAGCCAATGTCGAAGGGGGTGTATGGATATTGGGCAACGCCGGTTCGTAGGTAGTTAACGGTTCGTGAATTTCCTGGATCCGCGATGCGTATTGAGGTTCCTGGAGCCTTGGGGAGGGAGGGAAACAGTATGATGGATGGAGGACGGCAAGGCGAGGTGTAGTGAATAGGTGGTAAGATCGGAGGAGGGTAGGTGAGAAAATGCGGCAGCGGGAGATTGAGTTTCCGAGGGAGGCGGGGGGTGGTCGTGCGAGGAGGATGTTGAGTCGAGTTCTGACCGAGGGAGTCGCAGTCGCAGTTTACATTATTTTTTTTTCTCTTGGCTGTGTGTTCGGGGGAGAGAGAAATAAGAAAGAAAAAAAAATGTCGGGTCTAATGGCTGTCTGGCTGGCTGTCTGGCTCGCTGGTGGTTTTGCCACTCTCCTGTCCTCTCCTCTCCTCTCCTGTCCTGTCCTTCCGTCTCAGACATTTTCCTTTCCTTCCAGAAAAGTGAACCGCGATATGATTCATCCCAAGCACCAAGCACCGCGCTCTGCGTCCCCCGCACTTTCCGCGGGGCGACACACGCCGCCGAGCTCGTTCGCATGCTGCAAGCAGGAGCGTCATTGAAATCGTTCGGACGTGGCCCGTGCCCCCCTCCCTCCCCCCGGGGGTGCCCCACCACTACTTCACATCTCACATCCGGGTGGAACTACTCGTTCTACGCCCAATGGAATGGACGGGGATGAGGGCGAGGGTGGGAGGGAAGGCATACAGGCCCAGCAGGTGTGGTGGTGGTGGTGGTGGTGGTGGACGTGGTGGTGGTGATGGTGGTCGTAGTGGTAGTACTGGTGGTCGTTAGTGGTGGTGCACTGGTGCTGGGAGGTAAGCTCTAAACGCGACCCGAGCTTTGGTTCAGTTCCGTTCAGTTCACGTACTCTAGAGAACTCTACAGTACTCTACACGCGTGCGGGCGGCGGCGAACGAATGGCGGCGCGATTGCGTCACATCTCCGACTGGGGGCGATTCACGAATTGTGATGGATTTCCGCTGTACTCTACTCTAGAGCTGAGCAGAGAATACCAGTTAACTGCCGCAGAGCAGCTACTGACAGCCAGACAGCTAGACAGCTGCATTGGGATCGCCTCGATCCCACTGTGATTCCACTTGATCCCACTTGATCCATCCCATCCCACTCGATGGCGTGTGCGTGTGTGCGTGTGCGTGTGCGTTTGCCACATTCGGTTTTGTGTGTGAGTGTGATATCCGCGCCTCCCTCGTGACGCGACCGGAGTCAGTCAGTCAGTCGTAAGTAGAGTATCTAGAGTACGGTAACAACTACCTACCTGGTCCGAGACCCACTGTCTCTCGCTCTCTCTCTCTCTCGCTCTATCTCGCAAGTCCGTCCATGGAACCGGAAACGTCCAGCGTAATCCACTGCAGTCACCAGCGCAGTGCAGCTTCAAAGTTCAGAGTTCTTGAAATATGAAACCGCAGTGTTTTACAAATCCATCCGCATATCCATCCGCATGTATGTAGGATATGTAGGATATGTACGTTGCATTCCACGCCGCGCCGCCGCCGTCGTCGCCCCGGCCCCCTGTCAGCAGTCTCCCGACGCAGCTTCCCCCTACCCCCTGCCCCCCCTTCAGGATTTCTTATCGACAGCACTGGTCCGCGGGAAATCCGTGTGCACTGCGCAGGCCGCCGCACCCAGGGCGGAGTTTAGGTTTTAATTTGTTTTCCACGTGGTGGTGACATGCGTGCGGCATGTGTTGCATGGTTTGGTGTGGTTTGGTGTGGCATGGTTTGGTATGGTTTGGTTTGGTTTGGTGTGGCCTGGTATGAAGATGTGGCATGGCATGGCTACTTTGGGAATGGTCGATATGGTAGAGTAGATGCGTACACATGGGACATCACTCGATCAGAAGAGAGACTGGGACGGTGGAGTGGACGGTTGGTATGTGTGTATGTACGAGGTCATTATTCTTTGGTGAAGGTGTCTTGGAGGGAGGGGGTACGTATATCTACGGAACACAACTACAGAATACCGGTACATACCTACTACCGTGGAGAACTACCTACCACACCCAAGGTTCGCTATCGCTGCGGGGGGGAAAGAGTCAAGACAGCAGGGAGTGAATGATACCAGTAGCGCTTCCGTGACACTACAATGGTAGTGGTGTGAAGCCTTCTAGTCTGCGATCTTTTGGCCGAGGCTAAGCGTACATACGGTAGTAAACCGCATCTCCGATCCGTCATCGCTACTGGTAGCTAGAAGAGAGTTCTACGGAGTGGAGGGCGGATAGTTATCGCCGATTCAGCAAGCGTGTACCCCACGAATGACAGGACGGCGGAACACTAACACTAACATCAGCTAGCTGTTGTGCCGGTGCCGGTGGATCATCTTCGATTGCTCTAAAAGTCTCTCTACTAGCATCGATGGGCCAGCCTGTATATCCGGATTCGAACAGGCTACATACGGTGTTCCGTGTCCACAACCAACCCAGCGTCTCTGGGTTCCGCGGCCTGAGAGAGCCACAGGAAACTCCGCTCTTTTACTCTTTACTCCAGGCTTATCTCAACGTCTCAACGTCTCAACGTCTCACCCAGAGTCTTCAATCTACCGGACCCAACCCAGTTCTCCACCATCCCGTCTCTCCCGTTCTCTAGGGGATCCGAATCGTGATCGAATCGTGACCAGTCGCTCCGGAGTTCCCTTAGCGGGAATTTAAACGCATGTGCACTTGACTGTGTACTCGAAGCCACTCATCGTCCACTCATTAGTAACGCCGCTACCCGACGCCACCCGCTGTCACACCTGTCACACCAAGATGTACCTACCATTCGGTGCTTTGGGATACCTACGTCGGAAATGCAACAATCCGCGCCCAGCAGATGCAGATACAGATACAGCTGCAGCTGCTCTGTGGGTATCGTATCGATGCACCAACCCTTGAGTTGCGTCGGCTGCCAGTGAACCCGCGCACTCGGTTCGGCTCGGCTTGGTGTGCCCAGCTCTCCCAGTCCCCCCCATATCCGCTCGCTCGCTACTCCGCGCCGCAAAGTTCGCCCCTTTGCCACTCCTACCAGCTTCAGCTTCACCTCCTCTACTCCACCCGTATGTACCTGCTCAATAATCAATTTTCCGCGGCCGGCAACGAATATCGGTCGTCGACCGAGTGATGCAGTATGTACCTATACCAGCAGTCTAGGTATCTCCCCGGTCCCGTTCTTCCGCAGCCCTGCATCCCGGAGAAAAGAAAAACGCCTGACGCCGTGCGCCACCACCACATTCGCAATGCGATCGAGATTCGACGCATCACAAACTACGGTATGCACTTACTCAAGTGCGGGTGGGTAATACCTTTAATTCCTAATTCCAGGTAACCTGGCGTACTCGAGTACTTACTTTGGGTGCTTGCGTGCGCATGATCCGGTTGGGTGGACTCTGGAGTGCACAATAAATCCTTCAAAGACTCATCCTGCTTCAGCGATGGAACAGGAGGCAAAGAGCTTTACGCCCCCACCACCCCCCCTCACCCCCGGGAGTGGCCACCTCGCAAAAGCTTGAAGCTTCGGATCTCTATACTGTACATACAGGCTGCCTGCAGCGGGTAGGCAACCAACCGAGTGCTCTAGATGGGTGGGTGAGTGGGGTGAGTGGGTGGGTGGGGCGCGCAGATGGGGCTGGAATCGTGGATGGGGCTGGAATCGTGGATGGGGCTGGATCGTGGATGGTGTCACGGTGTGCAAACAATCACCAAAATGTCAAACATTCGCAAATCGTAAAGTGCAGATGTGCTGCACAACCGTTGATACTGGGCATAACCGTGGTCACGACTCACGTCGTCGGCTTGTTACTTCGGATGTCTGTCTGTCTTTATGGATGTCTGTCCTGGCTGGTTGGCCTCCGCCTCATCCACCTCCTCCGCTGGGCTACTTCTTTGCGCATAGTGTCAGTATTGATTTCGAGAGCACGAGTACTCCGGTCCAGAGGTTGCTGCAGTACCTAGGGCACGGGTGAAACGGAGTGAGCAGTAGATTGATCGAGCGGAGAAACCACTGTGGGCGGCGGGCGGTAAATACCGTCCGTTCGCCTCGCTGTGTCGTCACGAGTCACGGCTGCTACGTCGTTGTCGTCATATTCCTGCAGTCGTCACTTCTTTGGTGGTCACGTCTTTTGGCGTCACGTACCGGTACCTACGGTATGCCATCACATCACTGGCAGCTGCCACGAGCAACTCAGCATGCATTCCGATTCCTCTTGAGTCTTTCCCCGGAGTCTGCCAGTCAGGCGAGGCGATGAGCAACGAGTTGGTAGATGAGTACTCCCTCTACTAACTCATCAACAGCGAACCGTTTGATCAATGGAATCCTACCGCTACTAGGTAATGGGCATGGCCTGACATCTATCCACCCCGTTTCTTCGTTAATCGCGTACGGTGTAGCTTGATGGTGGCGATATGTGCACTACTCCACATAATTGTCCGGTTCCTGCTCCGCATGGTCGTCAAACGTTGATTCGATGGGACTCACAGCCAGAGTTTGTGGAAATAACGAAGGCAACGGGCATGGGGGAATCATCCTCTGCTCCTACTCCTGCAGCTTCCTCCCACCGAGCCCTCCCAATCCCTGACCAGTATTCTAGGAATCTTTGCAGAACGATAGACTCATAGCCACAGGCCGACAACCACAACCAACAGCTGCACCGTGTCCGCAGCGGTCTCGCCCTCCTCCCCGGCGATCACTGGTCTCTTCCCTAGCCAGCCTCTTCTCTCCCTCGCGGACTCGCCGGCTTAGGCAACGCCATGCCGCACGTCAGTTTCCGCGGAAGTTGCCCATTGCCCCCCCTCCGGGGTGCACCTCTCGTCCGCGAATGATCCGTGCTTGCGCTCGCTCGTCCGGGGCAGACAGGGGGGTTGCTTCTTTTTTTCCAATCATCTTTTGTTGCGTGAGACCTCTAGGGTTCTGGCGATGCCCAGACACGGACACGGTACATCCCGTGTTTGGCCACGTGTGGGGCACAGAGCTCAGCTCAGCTCGGTGCGACAGTGAGCTCGGCGCGGTGCGACAGTGATTCCCTGCCTCTCATCTCTCTACCTCTCATCTCCTCTCCGCCGCTGGATCTGGGAGAAACAACGCCATTGCCACTGCTCTTCTTCATTCTTCGTCCGCCTCCCGCTGTGGACCTGCCCCCTCCCCCCGCATCCCCTACCGCTGCCGTTGCAGCCGTTCTACCGTACCACGTTCGTCGCCTCCAGCAAGTCGAGGGCTACACGATTCAACCTATCCGACATCGACTCCTCCCCAACCCGGGTTCGCTCGCGATTCTCTCCCAGATCTCTCAGATTCCCAGCTGACTCCTCCGAGCAAACTGGATATCGTTCGATGAGGGGCTCTCGTGTCTCGTGTCTGGTTGATGGTTTGCCGTTCGTACCGCTACTGGTCAGTGTTGGGGGTGCTGGTCGGGAGTATTGGAAACTCGACGGGTACATACGCTTATTCATAAGCACTAGGTATGTTCACACGCTTCGCCGTGCTTTCACCTCCAGTTCGCTCTGCCGTACGCATATGTACCGATGCGGCGGTTCTCCCACTCCCCCTCGTCCGGATGGCCGCCGAAGCCTTTCCACTGTCCATACCTCTTGAATCTTCAACATCTCTTCGCGCTTTCCAGCGTCCACGGCTTTTTTTTGTTTAATCATTGATTGCATGCGATTTAGCTAGATCATGGCAATATCACCCCGTTCACCCGCCCCCCCCCCCCCCCCCCCCCCCCCTTTGCACGCCACTGTCTAACCCGGCTTGCACCGAGCGGCCCGATGTGACTTTCCCTGCCCTCCACCCCACCAGCGTCCACGGCAGGCCGCGGATTCGAAAAAAAGTGAAGGGTACCTACTGTATCGAGTGAGAACCCATGATCTGCCACCCCGCCACCCTTTAAGTGAAATTGTAGTTTGACCAATTCGGTTCTCAATCGCTATCACGGGCAGGCAGTCAGTCGGTTTGGGGGTGTTGCGCGGTGGCGGCGTGCTGCACTGCTGCTGCTGCTGTGTAAGCACGACGGTATGCTTAGTATGCAGTGATGTGGCCACTGCCGCGGTCGGCCTGGGACGGCGCCGGCGCTGGCCTTCACTTTTTTATTGGCTTTTCGTTGGGCGAAAGACCCAAGAAGGGTACCCGGCGCTCGCACACATGCAGAGTATATCCGTCACTCCGCGTTCGGCGGAGAAGTGAAGTGAAGTTGTCGCATCAACCGCACATCAATCGCACATTTACTTCTGATAAGCCCATGCCTTCCGCGGATGGTCTGGAGCTGGTCCAGCGCCACCCACGTCCACCACGATTTCACCAGATATAGCAACGTCACTGAAGCTCGGACTCCATCAAGGCCCCATGAAGTTTGAACCCTCAATCGAATCGTCATCCATCCATTCCTCACGCATCCCGCCGAGTCAGCGCTCTGCTCGGCCTTCCTCCGCTCTACGACTACATCCCACCCAGCCAACCAAGTACCCCCATCATCCCGCCCGCTCGCCCGTCGAGACACCCCCCATCAACCCCCCACCCCATCAACAGCCAGCCCACCCGCCTGCCTGCCTACTACAACTACAAGTAAGTATCACTATAATGAATGATCAGCACACACATCTCGCAAGAAAAAGAAAAGAACGAAAAAAAGGTTAAGGTAAGGTAAGCTCGCTCGCAAAATCAAAGAAAAGTAACGGAAGGAACGGAACGGAAGAGAAATAAGGTACAGAGGTACAACGCACATATGCTCTACTAACGAGCCACTACAACAAGTGTTCACCCCCACCGACCACCGACCACCGACCATCTCAGCAGCGGCGGTCCACAGAAGAAAGTCCAAGTTCAAGTTCAAGTTCAAGATCGTCCATAACCCTAGTAAAATCCGCATAAGAAAACGAGCAGTCCAATAAGAAGAAGTAGAAGTAGAAGAAGAAGAATCAGAGAAGCAGAAGCAGAAGAAGAGACGAGAAAGAGAAGAAGCAAAAAGAATTAATCAGCCCACCTCCTCTCCCTGCCGCCTGGGCCTCCCTCGACGCGGCGACCCTCGACAACCTTCCTCCAGTCCCTCCACTCTTGCGCGATCTCCTCGAGGACGCCGCCCATGACGCTAGCGCTGGCCATGAGTCCGTGGCCCTCGGTGGGCAGCACGCGGACCTCGCAGCGCCGCATCGTCTTCCCGAGCCAGCGCACGTTGTCGACCGGGACGCGCGCGTCCTTCGCGCCGTGGTGGATCACCACCTCGCGCGTGATGTCGACGTACATGAACCCGACGGGCCGGTTGCGCTCGAGGCACACGAGCAGGTCGACGGCGGGGTTGGCGTTGCGCGTCGACAGCGTCCAGATGGCGCATGTGAGCCGCTCGTCGTATGAGGATTGGCGCTCTTTCTCCTGGGCGGCGGTGATCGCCGCGAGGAGGAGACTGGCCTCGATGTCTTCCGGTGCTGGGGGGCTGGCCGCGTCGTCGCCGGGCGGGTCGGTGCCGTTACCGCTGGGCTGGTGGTTTGTTGTTAGGGTTGGCCGGTCCTTGGCGGCGGATGGGTCGACGATTTTTTGTGGGGCGGCGGCGGCGGCGGCGCGGCGCTTCGTGCGGCGGGCGCTGTTGCGCGGGAGGGACGTGGTCAGGGAGCTGGATGTGGCGGACATGAACGGGGAGTTGGCGGCTTTGAGGAAGGGTGTGGGGAGTGCTCGGAGGATGCGTTGGCTTGTTGGAATGCTGCCCGGCCGCTCGCCTTTGTTCTCGTCGGTGGCGATGACGCTTTCCATTTGGCTCGGGGGGATCCACGGTGCCAGGAGGTGGATCTTGCCTCTGATGTGGCCGGGCATTCTGAGCGCGGTGGCGAGCGCGTAGATCGCGCCGGCAGAATGCGCGAGAATCGAGAACTTGGTGATCTTGAGCGACTGGCAGATGTAGAGGACATCGTCGGGCCAGTTCAGAACCGCGCGCTCGTTCTCGTCTATCGAATCCGACTCTCCGACGCCGGGACGATCAGGCGTGATCAAACGCAGTCCAAGAGTGAGCGCGAGCTCGTCGTAGAACGCCGTGACGTACCGTGTCAACCCCATCCCCACACACACGAACACGGCGAATCCTTGCGGATCCCCCACCTCGCTGAAGGAAATGGTCCGGCCGGTAGTGGGCATCCGGATCTTCTGGCTCAATCGCGGCGAACAGAGGTACGCGTCGACGGCATCATCGATCGAGTCTGCCGAGCCGGGCCGCTCCTGCTGCAGAGTGTCCGCAGTGCTACCCTGGAACGAGGGGCGTGGCGGGGTTGTCGTGGTCGTGGTCGTGGTCATGTGGATGTATCCATGCGGTGGCACATACTGACTGTCACTCTTGCGCTTCGCGAACCCGTCTAGCACCGTACCCTTCACCTTCGCATCAGCACTGTGTCTCTTCGAGATCTTGCCCGATGGCAGGCTCTCCGATCGTGTCGGAAAACCCTTGGATCCGCGCTTTCCCTTCAGCTCCTCCCGGTACTTGGCCAAATCCGGAGGTGGTGGCGCCGCCTCGCTATCGTCGAATTCCGCCGTCGTCGGAAAATTCGGGGAGCCGATCGGACTCTTGTAGATCGGCGCCGCGGTGGTCACAATGGCGTCGGGAAAGTTCGCCTGCTGCGAGCGAGGGTTGTCGCTCCCCTTTCCATAGCTCGAGCTCCGCTGGGGAATATCCTTTCCGCCGGCACTCGCCCTCGCCACCGGCCGTTTCCCCTCGGCATTCCGCATCCTCTCCCTCGACGAAACAACACTCAACCTTCCACTTCCGCTCTTATCCCCGCTCTGCCCGCTAACATTCGAATCCCTGCTCTGCCGCCGCTCATGGTCTGGCCCACGGTTCATATACGTCCTTACATACGACGGAATATCGACGCCACCCTTCGTCCCGACACTGATGCCAGAGTGATGACTACTCCTCCTCGAATGCGACAGACTCTCATTCTTGGTATGAGTCGAGAAGCCACTGGGGGGCTTCGACGTGCGTACCACGGGCGCCATGGCGGCATCGTCGGGGTGGAGGTACCCGCCAGTCTCGTCGTCGGACGCCATGGCGGCATCCACGATCTCCTCGCGCGGCGCCAAAGACCCGTACAGGAACGGATTGTGCAGCGGCGACGGCTGCAGCTTCGATAGCTGGTCGACGAGCGACGTGATCACCTCGGGCGAGGACGCGGCTGTCGACCCCGGCGTCAGGATGTGGTTCGGTGCGGAGCGTCGACGGGAGCCGCCCTCGCGCCGTGGGCGCCCCGAGGTCTGGTGGGAGTGCCGGTGCGGTGACCGCGCGCGGGACCGCGGCGGCGACGGCGGTGAGAGCATCTCCGTTGTCGTCGTGGTGGTGTTCATCGTGTGGGTGCGTGGGTGGGTGTGGTTGAGGGCGGTGGTTGAGGGCGTGGAAGAGTGGTGGATTTCCTCCGTTCGATATACTGTAGATACCCCTTCTTTCTTTCCTGGATCCAGGTAGTGGAGAAGGTACGGTACTGTAGCTCACCCTCCTTTCAGTGCCTTACGCTGCGATGCTCTGCGGCGCCAGGATCGTGTCGTGTCGAATCGTGTCGAATCGCGAGGGTGGCCGCGGTCAGGGGTAATCGTACGTAGGTGGAGGTAAGTAGTAGTAGTAGCAGTAGTAGCGGCAGTAATAGTAATCCCCCACAACTCGTATGTAACGAGAGCAGCGAGAAGAAAAAACAAAGGGGTTTATTTTCTTCCTTCGTCGATGTTGGTAGGTCGGTTGGTTTGCTGGTCTACTGGGTGTGTCTCGTAACTGGGTATTGTCTTGTCTTGTCTGGTCTGGTCTTGTCTCGTCCGTGTCCGTGTCTTGTGTGTCTCTCTCGATAGATGGGATAGGTAGGTAGCGAATCACGAATTCCTCAGCAATAGCAACGGCTCGAACAACGGGCAGTCGAATTTAGGTAGATGAGTGAGTATGCAGAAGAAGATCAGATCAGAGAAGGAAAGAAAGAAAGAAAGAAAGAAGGAAGAAGGAGCAGCGCTCCATCCCTCCCTCCTTCCTTCGCTCATCCCTCTTTCGCTCCCTTACCCCATCGCTCCATCCCTCCATGGCCCTCGCTCCATCCCTTCGCTCCCCCTGCCCTGCCTGCCCGGTCGGTCTCCGCAGACTTTCTACTCACCCACGCACGGACCCGGAACGCGCTAGTCAGCTTAGCAAAAGCTCGCAACGAAATTGGGAAAATTGGAGCCAGTGGTGGTGCGCTGCTGTGCTGAGCGGTGATGCGCTGCGTCACAAGATCCGACTGGTCTGTGCCGGAACGGGGCCGGTTGGGGCGTTGAGCGACATAGAGACGGATGGATAGATGGAGAGGTACGGGGAAACATCATCCCATCCCATCCTCATCAATACCCCAGAATGCCTCATCGCATCGCACATCACCGCATCGCATATCATACGTATCATCACATTGCATCGCATACTCCTGCAGCTGCTGTTGGGGTACATATCACCACCACCATTACTACTGGAGGAGGATGCACACTGCACAGCGCGAATGGCTGTTTCGCATAGAGTACCTATGCTAACTGCCTACGACTGCCCCACATCCTGCGTCCATTCGTCATAACCAATCCATTTCCGAAAGATCCTTACCTCTACTACCTATACCGACCAAGTACATACATTCTCTCCCGCCCTCGTCCCCACGCAAACAGATGCCAATGTTCAAACAGATGCAAAAACAGATGCAAAAACAACAACGGAAACAAATGACGAGCAACAAGTAACTACAGAGTCCAGACTGCAACTGCACAAACACGAAGATGCGATACGATATGCTACGAAACACTCCCCCCACCAGGAAAGCAAATCCATCGATCCACCACCTACCTAACAAACCTAACACACCTAACAAACCAGCGGACAAAGCAGAAGCGGAAGCGGAAGGAGAAGTCGATATATGTTCTCAAAGGTTTCATTAGTAGTAGTAGTAATAGTAGTAGTAGTGGTAGTAGTAGTAGTAGTAGTAGTAGTAGTAGTAGTAGTAGTAGTAGTAGTAGTAGTAGTAGTAGTAGTAGCAGCAGCAGCTGTAGCGAATAGTGATAACTAAAGTACTCGATTCCAGAATTCAAGAAGTGCACAAAGCCAAACACGCATCCACTGCCGCGCCGACCCTATTTATGGACATCAGCATACGCCCTACCACGAACAGTGCGGGGAAAAAAGAGGAAAACTCACTGTCCCTTCTTCATATTGACGACGTCACACACGACGTCCCTATCGAGGTCCGGGAACATGCGCATGAGCGTTTCAACGACGTGCTCATACTCCATTCTGCCAATTCTCGCAGCCTCTTCAGTTTCAGCGCTAGCCTGTCGTGCCGCCGCCTCCTCGGCAGAGAGTCTCGCGTTGCCCCCGTCCAATCTCCTGCGGGAGTTTTGCTGGTGGCGCCGTCCGCCGACGGCGGTGAGCAGTGCGTCGTCCGGATCCGGGTTCGGCGAGTGTCGCGGGGTGTTCCCGGGCTGCGGGGTTACCGCGGGCCCGCCGCCGTGGGACGAGGACGACCCGTCGTCGGTGAAGATGCGGCCGATGGTGGTCAGGGGCTTCTGCAGGGTGCGCAGGAGGCCTGCAACGGCCGCCTTCTCCTCGCCGGCGCCTTCGGGGTCGGTGTTTTCCCGTGAGGGCCGGGTGTCGCGCTGCTCTGTGGATCTGCGCGGCTTTGGCGGTGGCGACGGAGGCGGCGGGCGCTCGGCTATCTCGGCCACCGCGGCTTCGACGTTGCGCTCGAATTCTTCGGCGGAGATTGTGAGGGAGGCGCGGTCGAGGTTCTCGATGAATTGGATCGCGCCCATCTATAGCGGTCCCGAGTGTCAGCTCCACCATGCGATACCGCACCGCACCGAGCCGTTTCCTCATACCAGGGAACTGAGGTAGTAGCCCGCCTCGCCCGAGAGCTTGTCCGGGTTTCGGAACCGCAATATGTACTGCACATTGCTGACCAAGTGCTCCGGGTTCGCGCGTAGCACGACGTAGATCAGGAGTGGCACAAACTTGTCCGCACTCTCCTCGCTCTTCGAGTGTCGCAACAACCCTGTGGCACAAGCGTCAGTTCGCCATGTCCCGGAAGCCGGTAAGTATGGAAGGACGGACCAAAGATCACTTTGCAGCAGTTGAGAACACAGATCACCTTGTCCCTCGGCGCTCTATAGCTGCCCATCTTGAGCATCTCCTTGACCGCCAGATCCAGAAACCGTCTACCGCCCTCGCCGCTGACGGTATCTCCAATATCAAGGTGTTCCTCGCGCACCCACGAGTATATCCGCACCTTCTGCGCGAGGATACTATCCCTCTCGACATCCTCCTGGTGCTGACCCCGTCTGCCGGGGAACCGTTCGTCGAAGCGCGCCTTCCCGTCGTGGAGCGGGATCTCTGGCGAGAACGTCTGCGTGTACAGGCGGTTCATGACGAGCTTCTCCATGCCTTCCATTGCGTTGTCCATCTCGCCGTCGCCGACCTCGCGCCACACCTCGCACAGATCCATCTTGGCATATATGAAGGTCAGGAAATCACGGATGATCTTGACCTGCTCGTGCACCATCCACTGCTTCTTCGCGAACTCCTGCAAGAAGCTCCGGAGAAATTTCGCGACTGGGTCGGCTGAGCGGTGCCGTAATTGCGATAAGAACCGGTGGAAGTCGAACGGTAGATCCTCATCGGGCGGCGGGGGTCGGTGCGGTGTGGCTTTGTTGCCGGATATACTGCTTATGCTGCGGCCTGAATGTGTCTGTGCAAGCGGCGACTTCTCGGATAGCTCACTGCCTTCTGCAGCTGGTGGTGGAGGCGAATAATCCGGCTCGTTCCCGGATTCTGCCGATAACGAGGAGCTTCGCGGAGGGTGTAGAGGCGGCGATGCGATCATTGGAGAGCTCACTGACGAGACCGATGGGATGCGCTGTAGCTGCTCTCCCGACATCGATGCGCGATGGCTCTTCTCGAACAGATCGTGGATCACCGATTGCGTCCCATCGTTTTCGTCGTCAGATGACGGCTGTGACTTGCCTGCGGTGGTGGCACCCCCGAACGCCACACTCAGCCCGGGCAGAGGCGAGCTCGGTCGGCTAGGATGCGGCGTGACGGGCGGCTGGTCGAGGTAGATGCGGCCATTGGGAGAAACTTCGGACAATAGAGAGCTTTTCCGAGGTAGGTCCTTGGGGGGTAGATCCTTCGGCGGCACATCTTTCGGCGGCGGAGAAGGAGGAGGTGGAGATGCGACCAAGGGCTTCAGAGTTGGGTCCTTTACCGGTGTTGGGGGGCGGAAATCATCCGGTTCGACAACACTCGGCGTCAAGTCAGCGTTGGCAGGGGGAGGCGCGATGGCGAGGGTTGAAGCTAAAGCCGACAACTCCGAGTCTGTGTTTGCGTCTTCCCGTAGAGCTGGAGGTGGAGTGCGGATGGCATCCCAATCCTCGTCCGGAGATGACGACGCGGGGCCGTCCGCGTTGCTGGGGAGCTTCCCCACCTCGTCCGATGTCGGTGTTTCAGCCTCTACCGACGTGATCAAAGACACGGTCAGGTCCACGCCCTCGTCCTTTCTCTCCTCTCCGTCCTCCTTTCCCTCCCGCTCCTCGACATGGCCGCCGTGCAGCTCCTCCTTCTTATTGGACGCGTGGTCTCGTGGAGGCGTGGTGGCCGTCTCCACCAGGATGTCGGGCGAGGGCAGCGGGTCGGACTGAGCGACCATCTGGGCGAGCGACGACACTACGAACGCCGGAGCTCGAGGGGAATGGACGGTAGCGGGGTAGATAGTCGTGGGTAGTGGATGATGTGCGGCTGAGTGCGTTGTCTCGTCTCGGGGAAGGTAGGTTATTCTTCGTCTTCGCTTCGGTCTGGACGGGGCTGAGTTGTTGTTGGTTGCTTGGTTAGTTTACCTGGATTCTGGCCTCAACGACCACCGCTGCTGCCATCGAGGTATCGTCATGCTAAGCCCACCCACCCCCCTCCCTCGCTCGCTCGCTCCCGCCACCCACCCACCCCCTTCCCATTTACCCCCATCCACGTGCAAACCGTTTCCGGAACTTGCCGCAATCGAAACGTTTCGGGACATCGATGGGGCACTCGATCGCCGTCATTTTCCGCGATCGCGAAATCCAGATAATCGGGACGACGAAACCGAGTCGTAACTTGGGGTCTCGTCTCGACCGTTTTCATCTGACGCAAAGGGAGAGAAATGCCATCCATCTTCATCTGCGATAGATAACGCGTAAAGTACAATACATTATGTACCCGCGATCCACCGTCCACCTTCTCTACTGAGCAGCGCAGCGCGGTGCGGTGCGGATGACTCGCATCGCTGACGTTGATTGCACATACATACATACAGCATTCTAAACTGCATGAAATCGTATAAACAGCCTCATCGGCCCCACGAGGCTTCGAATGTAGCCAGCGCGCGGTGATGAATTGGGAAGGAAGGACAACGGCAGAACTCGTCGCCGAAAATCTGCAGGAATGGGTGGCGTCGAGTGACCTGCCATGGACGACGAAATGGCTTGCGGGTGCTCTGATGGCCGTCAGAGGCCATTCACACTGTGCGAGCTGTGATGTGGTTTCTGTTTTGGAGCGTTTTGCTTGTCCGCATCGCGATACTTATCGATCTCGCGAACATCCCCTAGCGAAGCACTAGCTATACATAGTAGAGCCCGCGAAGAAGGAACTCTTTATTCTCCACAGCATGTAGATGGCAGGTATCCAAAGAAGTATCTGTTCCAAACCCGAACGCCCTACCTATGTACCGTATCCCATTTTGTGCCCAGCATCCGTACCTAGGTAGATATCCCCACATTGACATCCCGGCGCGAGCCATCCTTATCCAAAGCCAACATTATCCGCGTCCAAAAGCCCTCGATGCTATTGCGCCTGCGATTGCAAGGAGACCTGTGTGATCCTCTCCCCACCCAGCCTTAGCAATGTACCCTTCAACGTCCCGTCGGTATCCAGCTGTTCCACGTCGTCGCCGCCGCCGATGCTCTTCCCGTTGACCAATACATTCTGCCGCGCCCCCATTAACCATTAGCCCTTATCCACCATCCACCCTTCACCCTCCACCCTTCACACGCGCATTCGCATAGGGAAAACCAACCGGCACCGTCCCCCTTCCCGTAACCACCTCTAGCTCCGCCTGCAACTGGGCGCCATTATCTCTCAAATCGAGCTCTACAACGTACGGCGCAGGCACGATGCTGTACTTGTCGAGCAGCAGGGCCTTGGCCTTCTTCGAGTAGGGGCAGTAGCTCTTCGAGAACACGACGACGGCGTTAGCCTCCAGCAGCGTGAAGATCTCCGCGCGCGCTTCGGGGTATACCGCTGCGGGCAAGGCGGGCACGACAGGCTCCGAAGAGGAAGAAAGCCGCCCCCCCGGTGAGGTCACGGAACGTAGTGTACGCATGTATGGGCTCTGCGAGGATGAGGTGTAGTATGTTAGGAACAACGTCAGCCCCAGAACCGACATCAGCGCGACGAGGAGGGCTTTGGTGCGGCGCGGGGAGGGCATCGCGACGGGCGAGTGGGCGAGCGAGCGTGGTGGTGGGCGGCGGTGGTGGTGGTGACGGTGGTGGTGAGGTGAGGTGGTGAGGTGTGGTTGTTGAGCGAGGACAGAGTGGAGAAGTCAATCTATCGCTGCAGTAGGTATGGAGGGTACCAGGTGTTTTTGACTTGTATGTAATTTGACCCCTCCCGTCCCAAACTCCCTCCCCCCCTTCCCCCTAAATCGCTAGTGCGTGCGGGCCGGCATGTATAGTACTCATACATAGCGGGACGCGATGCGTTGGTGGAGGCGGAGATGTCGCGTCTAGAGTGCCGTAGGTACCCAGCTTCCGTCGTGTTCCTCGATTGATGTTTCGGCATCTCGTTCGTGATAGTTATAGTAACACTTTCGTACGCGGCGCGGCGCGGTCATTCTATTCTCTCTCTCGCCCAGTCCCGCGGTGGACCGTGGTTCTCGGCGGCTTACCTACTTTACACGGGCTTCTGGAAGTGCCCAGACACCTAGACACCTAGAGTAGATATTATTCCGAAGCTCCCGAAGCTCCCGCTCGCACTGCGCTGATCGACGACTTGGCTATGCCGCAGTGCCGCTCTGGGTACCTGGATGAATGACCGCCCACTGCGCCCAGGAGAGCGAGACCGGGATGACTAAAGGGCAGATATGAGGTAACTATTCAGGGTTGTTTGGACTCTGGACTCTGGACTGTGAAGCGGAAGTAGGCGGTGGGATCATGTCATCAATAGGTTGAGTGCCTACACCCGAGCCGGAGGCCGACGATTCTCCAGCGTTCTTCAGAGCCGGACAGACAGTTTATTCGTCACTCGTGAAGAAGTATCATGTGGTGGCTCGATCTTGTAAACTCAGCGGACGATTTACTTTCAGCTGGGTAGATAAACCGTAGGTTAGCTTACCGGTAAGTCTGACCCTGATCAGCGCCGTTTTCGGATTTACCAGGTCCAACACTCCAACTGACTAACAGTAACAACCAGTCAGCACCTAGCGCAGAATACGGGTACCAACATCGCAGTCGTTCCTGACGTTTTACACCAGCTGTCGCGATAATTTTGCAGCATCATACAGTCTCCCGCGCGAGTTGGGTGCGGGGCTTCGGACTCGCGGTCTTGCGAAGACAAGAGAGCTTCGAATCTATGAGAATAAGGATAGAGTACATAGCGACAACAAAAATCCCCCAGCCCCAACTACCTATATTAGGTATGCGTAGTCCGCGGTCGAGACTCGAGACCAGAACTTACCAGCGGCAGCGAGACGGCGCTCGACCGGGCCGGCCGAAGCGGGGGCGACATACTCTATGTAGAAGCCATGGTAACACTGGGTAGCGGAGACGAGCCCGTGGGACGCCTATGTCCTCAACCTACTATATATTCTAGTAGAACCGATAACTCAAGTTCTAGCCGGCTAGTTACTTCGAAGCTGCGCTTTGCAAATTGCCATAGAAGCCATGGTAACACTGGATAGTTAACACTGGGTTAGAGTAGCGGAGACGAGCCCGTCGGACGCCTATATATAACCCAGCCGGCTGCTTTGAGCCTGTGCGTGCGTGTTCGAACTTCGAGCTCCGTCCACGAGTGAATCGGCATTTTAACCTTATTTGGGCTGACGCAAGCCCTGGAATGGCTTGCGCGGAAGACTGGAAGAGTTGGATCATACCGCCTCACCTGTTGCAATTCTACAGCGAGTCGGTGGTTTGAAAATTGCACCTGCTGACTGGGCGGCTGCCACAACTATGGAATAGTTATGGGGTAAATGTGAGGGGGTATGGCTAAACGAAACAAGCGGACATAGTGAAGTGAACGGAGGCAGATCGGCGAGTGGCGGGGACGGTGGAGGAGTTAAGGCGGCCGGCGTCGTTACATCTGTACGTAGAGCTTTTCTTGGTACGCCTCTCTCCTTAGTGCGCTCTACATCTTCACATCTCCTGGTGGACTGGGGGACTGGGGGACGAGGCTACCTACCACACTGAGCCGGTTCTCTTGAGTCTTGACTGTAAACAAGAACGAAGGAATGATATGCCACCACAGCCCAGACTCTACTCTAATCTACTCCAGATAGGCTGAATGCGAACATCACAAAAAACAAAGACGCCGAGGATCAGTCCAAACTTCAGCGGACGATCTCCCGCACCCATACGCGATACCTTGGCAATGTATTTCACACGAAGAATCGTACATACATATCCAGTACATGCTATAGCACATAGCCAACCCGACTTGACTTCGAACCGCACGCACGAGTCGCGCCCGACCCGCCGTGACCAGATGGGAGACATAATACCGGTAGATATGTTGTACGGGTTCAGGCCGTCATCGTGTCCTGCCTCGCGGAGGAGAGCCCGCGCGGTAATTGGAGTGGTTCCTAGGTGGACGACTGGAGAGATAGTTAGATAGCTAGCATAGCCACGATGGATTCACGGCTAGGTATGTACGTAGGTAGTGTATGTGGGTGATATCGAAACCCAAGCGGAGTCTCGCCGAGCTGCTGGAGTTCCGCGCAGTAGGTAGCTGCGTGCTGGTCATTTGTTTGTATACTACACTCCGTCTAGCGGTTATTCGTACGCCTAATATGTAGTTAGTTCTGCCTGTTGAACAGCTAAACTCGTGGTTGACGCCGCCTCTTACTTGACAACTACTATTAGTAGTAGACGCACTCCCCACTAAGCGCCTATCCGAAGCTATCAAGCGCCACCGGTGTACCTAGTTAGATCCCGCGTAACGGGAGCCGCGGCTCCCAACCGTACGTACGCCAATTGACCCCGATTGTGACCCCCCAATTGTGATTTGCTTGGAGGACTGGCCAGCCAATATCGACATCACCGCCTTGCATACTCTGTTCGCTGGGGCATAGGTAGTCGGCATACGAATCACGCCGGTTGAACAACTTGAACTGGTATCGCAGTAGGACGAAGACACGCCGAGCGATGGTTCGCCTGATCCGAGAGAACATGTTTCCCTGGAAAACGGAACTCTCGCCGCTCACCACTCACGAGGCCAAGTTGGTTGCAGCATAGCCCGACGAGATGCTCTGGACCGAGTACACTGTAGGTACACACGACAGAATATCCACAGTCCAAGATATCAGGCGTCTACTCCCGCGTAACTTCGTCGATAAATACCCGCCGCCCACCGTCCACATCGATTGATCGACTCCATCTCCGCAGCAGCACGCACACAGACACACACACACACACATATATATATACACAATCTCTCACTCGTCCCTCCACGCATCACCAAAGATGCGCCTCCTTCCCGTCCTCCTCAGCGTGCTAACGACCGCCGGTGTCGCCTCCGCCGCAGTAGAGATCGGGCGGCCTTTATTCTCCGCCCTCCCAGACGCGCCTGGCTGTCCGCGGTGGTGGACGCCGCACGGCTGCGCGGGCACGCAGTCGCACACCACGCTCGAGACGAGCTACCGACCTACCGCGACCGCCACGAGCACCCGCGACCCCGTGCCGGAGCCGAGCTCGTCCAACACTGTCAACTGGTCGGACGATATCACGCTGGAGCTGGACGATAATGGCTGGGTGTGGGCGGGCATCTCGGTCGAGCTGTGGGAGCACGTCGTTAAATTGGTCAATGCGTGGATCGGAAGGGGGAATGCGGGGTTTGTGCCGCCGAAGTTTTAGCGCGGCGAGAGGGAGGGAGAGCGTGTGTGAATGATGTGGTTGGGTGGTGGTGGTAGGCGGGAGGGCGGTCTTGGTGGTGAGGGTATGCGGGACGGAGGGGTGGAAGGCGGTCGTTATGTACTTTGATGTGGTTGCAACTTGCTTGGGTAGTTAGCTTCGGTCGTCGTGGAGGAAATATATCTGTTTTTCGCTGGTAAATACCTGCATGATCGAACGTGAGTGACCATCATGTGGAGCGGGCGAGCGGGTGAGCGGGATAGAGCTCAAACAGCCAGACTGGCACGCCCTCGTCAACAGAGGTCAAGAATCAAGATCCCGGTGGCGGAAGATACCGTATGTGCATATCGGTATTGCTATGTACGCCGCAGCTGCACCGACGGGATCTGCACGGGAATCTCGTGCCGCAAATTTGCATCCATCGGGACATGGGTATTGTCGGACGACTCCTCCAGGTGCGGCTCTTCTCTCCCCTAGGTACCGCCGCTTTACCATGTTTCCAACATACCTTTGTTTTCTCCTGTTTAATCATTAATTGCTTGCTTGCGACATATCCGGATCATGGCAATACCTACGGTACACACTCCGTCTCCTAATCCACAATTTACCGTCCAACCCAACTTCCGGCGTCCGCCACGCGGCCTGATGTGGCATTGTAGCTTCTACTGCCCTCCGCTGCCCTCCGGGGTCCGCCCTGGCCTTTCCCAGAGACTCATAGCTACAAGTAGAGTGAACTAAGAAGAAGTCCGCTCCTCAATCCTCACTCGGCCTCGGGCCCGCCCCCTACCTCTCCATCAAGCTATACCCCAAAGGAGAGCGTGCGGGGAGAAACAACGGGAGTGACCCCAGTCCCCGGGCTCGATCCCGGTCTCGATCCCGGTCCCCCAACCTCAACCTCAGCGCGCTCTTTCTCCTTCTCTCGGCTACTCACCGACTGTACAACACATAGGCTGTCTCTCTTCCCGCTCGGACGTCTCGGACGTCTCGGTTGCAACTTGTTACTTGTCGCACCGTCTCCAGCAGGGCCTATCTAGACTATACAAGCTGTCCAGGCTGTCCACACTAGTCGTGACAGATCCTGCGTACGTATGCACTCTCGTTTCTTTCCGTGGTCTGTGATCCGTGGTCCGTGGCTAGAGGTCGGATGTTGCGAGAGGCGTGCTGGCCCGCCCACTCGCCCGCCCGCCGAGGGATACGGGATCATCGAGGGAGAGCTCAGAATCAACACCCATCAGTCCACTTGGCTCCCCAGTGGGCACTGGGAGCTTAGTACCACGAAGCAGTCTAAGCTTGTGCTGTGTTTCCCTCGGCGTCCATCACGACCGGTGATGTACCTAGCCGGACCCGTGGCGGGTAAGGGTAACTATTGGATTTCCAGAAGATAAGTAAGAAGAGGACGGGTTCGCTTATGCTTTTCATTGTACGTACTGTATAGTCAAGTGGGGGTAAAAAAATATGCTAGTGATATCGTATCAATAAGGTCAAAATACATGTTTTTATGCCCCGATACGATATTAATATGCGTCCTGCGTGAAACAAGCGTATTCCCCCCTGCTCCTGCTCCTCATCCTGCTACTCCACCTCCTGCTCCTCCTCCACCTCATGCTCCTCCTCCACCTCATGCTCCTCCTCCACCTCCTGCTCTCCTGCTCTCCCGCTCTCCCGCTTCCTCATCCTCCCTTCCCAACTCCCTCCGGCCTCCACCCCGGCATCTTAGCACACATTCAACATTGAATGCATCCTGTAGGCTGTAGCGCACGACTATAGAACACTGAACTGGTGGTAGCGTGGAATGCAAGATGTTGCGGCATCCGTTCGCGGCCAGCCGCAACCGTAGATGTCGCTGCCGTGTATCGTGTTGACGTAGTCGACGACGTATACCTTCAGTGCCGGGTCTTGCCTGCAATCGAAGTCGAAGTGCCACCTTTCGTAGCCTTTCTTCTCGCACTTCATGCACGCGCGTTGGATGAAGACAGGGGTCTGGTCCTTTCGTAGGTAGGATGTCTCCATCTTATTTGTCGCTGGATTCAGACGTCGTCGCACTGTTGCCTTCATATTCGCGAGGCATCCATTCGTGGTCAGCCGCAATCGTAGATGCTGTCTCCGGTGCGGCTTGTGAAGGCGAGCTGCGAGGCCATAGCTGTGGACTTGGCCGCTGTCAGCAGTTTTCGAGCAGTAATCGTCAGGACCAGTACCATGAGTGGTATGGGCCACGAGAAGGTAAGGACCAGAGGTGGTCTCTGTGAACATATTTTGAAGTGGTGCTGCAGCTGTATCTGTAGCTGCTGTTGGTGAGTTTCCGGTCGGCAATAGTGAGAACGGAACGGAGGGAACGGGGTCGGAGCTCACCTGAGGCGGTATTGCTACCTACTACAACCAGTGTTGCAGTGGGAGTTGTTCGCGGCGAAGCTTGTGATGAAGCTAGTAGTCGTGCGAACGGCCGCTGGGTTCTTGGTAATGTGGGCCACCGTCCACGAGAAGGTCAGGAGCGGTCTCTGTGAACACAGTTTTGCGAGCGGTTCGTTGACCAACACCCCCCCGGACGAGAGGCGGGATCTAGAGGAAACCACACATAGGTAGAGGAAAGAGAAGTTGATCGGGTTGATCTTTTATTTGGATGATGATGATGATAATAATGATGATAGAAAGGAGAAGAAGATGATGGTGATGAAGAAGGGAGAAGGGGGAAGGGGCCGTTCTTCAGCCTCCAGACGCATTGTCCACATACGGCGGCGATGACGTCTACTATATCGGACGACGTACGTGCGATCCCACTACACATCGCGCCTCTCAATGGCGCCAGCATACCGTATCGAAGGAGCCTAGGACAGCTCCGATCGATCCGGAGAGGGGTGTGGACTGTGGGATGATGTCCGATGAACGTTCCCATCATGTACCTACCACCCTCGAGACTCGAATAGGTGCATACGGTACTCGGAAGGACCATATAGAAGAAAGGCTTGCCGCTGGTGCACAAGGCAGGCTCCAGAGATGTGCTCGAACTCTCGGAGGCATCGATGATCGACTTATGATAATCTTATACCCGGCATGTGATATAGCACTCTATGTAGATACCGATCCTTGCAGCGGAGCCGGCGGGAATGCCCACTCCTGGAATCTGCACGCCCAACTAGGCTGGTACTGCCGAAGTGAGAACTGCGAAGTGCGAAATGCGAACCCGAAACCACGATGACGGAAAAAACAACTGTGCACGCGGTGGGTGATATTGGTTGTACATACAGATGCGGTATGTCGCCGTTAGACGTCTCTGACTCTCTGGGTCTGTCACGGCTGACACGAAAGCTGTGTCTTATATGTATCAGCTAGATTGACATGCACATGCTCTACATAGTGGAATGCTGGTATTCTATATAACTGCTGGGTAATGTCTCACGCATCCGCAAAATCGGAACTGTCGGATGGTTGTGCATGATCTTGCACCTGAGAGTGCATACAAGGAGGAGTGGTATGATACCTACGGCAGTACTCGAGCAAATAGGTGCAAGTGCTTAGGTCAGTATGTACGGTACCAAAAAGGCTGGTACATAAAATCGACACCGTATTGATCCAGCAGACTTGTAAACACGGTAACCCAGTGGTCACTAGTATTGATCATATATCAACATGAAAATAAATGGCGTGTTAATTGCTGCTACGGTATCAATTCTCCCCAGTTTTTTTTGCTACTGTAGGTAAAAAGTACTCACTTAGGCCCGCCGTCGGCCGGCTTTGTGAGCGAGGCTGAATTCCGGGTTCACACGCGAGGCTCGGGCTGTCCTTCCAGATCAGCGCCTGTATCGCCGACAGCCTGCATGCAAGTAACCGAGTACCGGTAGGCATTTAGAGTAACTAGAGGACAGCACGTACCCTCATCGGCGGCTGAGACATCGTGCCGTATTCATCTCGATATGTTGAGTATCGTTGAAGGCTTTGACCTCGGTTTCTGGCCGGAGAACGTGCCCATCATGTGCGGCAACAAGATGCATGTGCGTGGTTAGGCAGATGCTAGTTTACCGGTAGTCTGCGCCGCGCCGAAGATCGTTGGCACATGAGCCCGGCATCGTCGGGCGTGCTGCACGGTTCGGTCGCCGGTCCGCGTCTCGGTCTCACTCGCTTGCCTGCGGCTGGCGACGTCCCAGCAGCGGCTTTTGCGAATGTTATGCACCAAGTTGAGTACAGGGAGCGCCACGGGCTTGGGGCGTCGAGTGTGGAGTGTGGAGAGCGGCGTAAACTAGATTCCGGGGTAACTACAGTAGATCGATCTATGGTACGCAAATCACGCCGCACCCCCTCTTCGAAGCTTCTCGTCCTCTTCCATGCTCCACTCGCCGCGGAGACTGTAACTATGGGCTTGTGAGGAACCGCTCTGCCGGGACAAGGGCCTGGCCTTCCGGTCTGCGGGGGCGGGGGGTGTGGTCGTAGTAGGTAAGAAGTAGTTCAAGTCTACCGGCTGAAGTCTTCGCTATTCGCTGTATGTGAGATCCGATACCTACATACGATCGATGCCCCATTCTCTTCCGCCCCCAAGGCATCGGCTCCGGTAGCGAGGAGCGAGTGTGAGAAGCGGGCACACATGATAGGCAGGCCCCGGTAATATCATAGACGCCTACTAGACCTTGCAAGACGATCACTATTGCCATATGATAGAGTATATACTGCTTACTTACATGATACCCATACCCATCCCTTCCATTCCCATCCCTTCCCTTCCGTTTGAAGCCCAGAATTCCCTGAAGCCTCTACTGCGCCGATCCCTGCTCTGGGAACCGAGGGAACAACAGAGTATCTCGGAGTGCAATAATTAAATACTGGCCTACACCCTGCGAGCTGATCATTCTTCTCTCCCTCCCTCCCTCCTCGAACTGTACACGTATCTTCCGGAATCCCAATCCCACGCTGTCGGAATCATGTCGGACGACCCCAAGAGCTCGGAGAGTTCGCTCGAAAGCCATCCTGAAGCCCATCTTACGCCCATAGCCGCAGACCCTGCCCTTGTATGTACTCCGTGCGACCCTTTCCGTGGGTGTGTTTATCGGCAGATGTCGTGTTGATGGTTCCGCAGTACGACACGGATTCGAACGACTATGACATGAAGTATGTAATGCGATCCAAGACGTCTACTAGTCATCGGCTTACACGCAAGCAGCGAGACCTTCTCGGTCACGTCTTCGGTTTTCGAGTTTCGCTGCGAAAACGGTGAGCATGATTCGATACGAGCAGGGTCACCAAGTGCCGAGGTTGATGGGCGGGAAAATGAAAATCCATAGGCCGAACATACCATCGCTACAAAGATGGAGCCTATGTCTTGCCCAACGATGAAGTATGTATCATAGGAGGCCTGGTTACGAATTGTCTGTTCGTCCGCTGACATGTATCGAAGGCAGAGAAGGACCGGTATGTACGCCGGCTCGAGTACATACTGCGAGACCAAAACTGCTAACGAAACGTTGTGTGGCGGGTAGACTTGACGCTGTTTGTCTTCAGTGCGTTCTGTTTTTGGAGTTCGAGTGGCCTATGCTCACCAGCGCTACATCCATACCACATAGATCCACCACCTGTACCTGGTCCTCCTCGATGGCAAGCTCTGTCTGGCGCCCATCGAGAGTCCGAAACGCATCCTGGATGTCGGTACCGGCACGGGTATCTGGGCTATCGAGATGGCAGAGTCAGTTTTCCTCGGTCGATGATGATATCGTATGAGGAACGGCACCACCGACTGACTGGCTGCAACATAGTGCCTACACGGAAGCAACGGTTATCGGAACAGACCTGTCCCCAATTCAGCCTGAGTGGTATGTGATCCGGACTCCGCGACATTTGGGCTGTAGAAAGACAACTAGGTGGCCATGATTGGCAAAAAGCAGAAACGATTGACGATTTTCGAATAGGGTGCCAGAAGTATGACTTCCGGTCCGAAGCATCGAATATTGCAATCGCGATTGCTGATGATGATTGTTTAGAACTGCATGTTCGAGATAGATGACGCCGAAAGCGAATGGACGTACCCACCAGTCAGTTATCCGATCCATTGCACGACACGGCAGCACAATCTACGCACAAAACCCATTTCTGGACGGGTACTGATACCATACATCAGTAATAGGACCACTTCGACTTCATCCACAGCCGGCATTTAGCACAATCGATAAAAGACTGGGATCTATATGCATCACAGCTATTCCGGTGAGTCTACCCCTTGCTCATCGATTCCGCGAACACCCGTCTGACCGGACCTGCAAAAGCCACACCAAACCCGGCGGCTATGTGGAGCTCGCCGAACACGACTACACGCTGTACTCGGACGACGGCACGTACCGGCCCGGGCTTGCGCTGTACCGTTACATGAGCCTCATCTCCGAAGCCGCGCTGACTGCCGGGTTCTCGGATATTGCGCCCCGGATGGGCCGGCTCCTGCAGGGCGCCGGCTTCGTCGACGTCAAGATCGCTGTCAAGAAGTTGCCGTGGGCTCCGTGGGCGCAGGACGAGAAACTGAAGGAGCTGGGTTATTGGTCCCTGCTGGGACTGTCGAACGTCGCCTTCGAGGCGTTCGGCATGGCCCTGTTTACGAGGTACCATAACTTCAAGCCCGATGAAGTCAAGGAGCTCTGTGAGGCCGCGAGGAAGGATGTCTGGGATAAACGCGTGCATGCTTATCATCTGCAGTAAGTATCTCTTCTCTCTCCCCATCTCTCCCCGCTCCCTTGAACGTCGGAAAACTGATGGACGCCACTTTAGTTATGTGGTGACAGCGAGGAAGCCGGAATAGACGGATATAGCACATACGGGAGTTGGCGTATAAAGAAGGAGAGGATGAGTTGTTTGGATTTAGAATGTATATCAGCTATATAAATCATACCTCAGCGACGGACCGGCCACAAATTTCAAAATCTTCTGAATTTTTCTCCGGCTAAGACTCCGCCACTCTGGTACATAGCAGACACAAATACTTGAGACCTTCCAAGACCACCTCTAGTCGCCGTTTTGTATGCCGATTCCACGTGCTTCCGATTTCTTCTCCGCATCCCACCCACCCCCACCCCCGGATCTAGAAAACTGTCGGGAAAGTGTTCATTCCCAGACCTCAGCCCGGGTGATTTCTAGTCGATTTCCATATGTACACACAAAATTCACGCTTCCATTTCATTTCATTAGAGAATTCTACGTCAACACCAACGCCGGCCCCTGTAGATATCCAAGCTCGAGACCAAGAGCAGAGCAGCAGCACCATATCCCTCGCTTCCCCATCTCTTCTGTCTGCCGGCTTCTAGTCGATTGGTCTCAGGTCTGTAATAAGGCCGGCGGAAGGTTGGCCCTTTATAAACCGCAGCCTGCGGGCACCAACGAAGCAGCGAGCGGATCACTTCCACGACTTTCTGATCATCGCTGTCGCCGCAACACCGACGCTGACACCGACGCCCAGGCCAACTCTGAACCCGGCCCCCGGCGGCTTCAGCGACAGCCAGATCGTGGATAAGATGTAGGTGGCGTAGCCGCGGACCGGGAGCTTGCGGCGCTGGACCAACTCCTCGTTGCGGTAATCCCGCAGGAGGCTCTTGCCGTGTTGTTTGGAGGGGACCGTCCGAACATCACGGCCACTGTCCTTGTGGTCCCGGAGGAGAGTACGGATCAACCCCTCCGCTTCGCGGGCAGTAGGGCGCTGCGCCTCATCGGGATTAAGCAAGCGCTTAACGACTCCGAGCGCGCCTCGGAACACATGATCATCATGCATTCGCTCCTCGAGCTCCACCACCTTCTCCCGAACCACATTCTTCACCTCGCCGTCCTCGTGGAAGTACGCAACAATGCGGCAGGCCTTTTTCTCCTCCCTCGCGCGGCGAAACTCGGCGACGCCCGCGCTGCCCTCGGCGTGCCACACGAGCAGCTCGAGGAATACGCAGCCCATTGGCCAGATGTCGAATGACCGATGGATCCACTTCCCGGCCATCTCGGGCCCGGCGTACTCGCTGAACGGGCGCATGCGGATCGTGGAGAGGGAGCGGTCCTGTGATTGTGGTTGTGCTGGCGCCCAGCACGCCTTGAAGTGCCCCATCCCGAGATCGGTCAGTGCGAAGCTGTGATCGTTGCGCACCAGGATGTTGGCCGGCTTGATATCGAGGTGGTACCCGACGCCGTGCTTGTCTCCGGTATGTATGCGATCCAGCGCGGAGAAGAGATCTGCCACCTGCCCCACTATCCGTGCGGTGGTGTCGTGTGGGAACGTGGGCGCCGGCTCTCCCATGAGCGCGTGCAGGGACATCCGCGCAATCGGGTAGAAGGACACGAGCTCGGGGCCGTAGCAGAGCGATGCGAGCATCGGCACAATGTTCGCGTGCTGGAACCGCCGGTTGAGCCGCGTCTCCGCGCCGTAGTCTTGGTCGTCCCATTCCGGCCCGCCGCTGCAGCAGTCGCCGCTGCTGCCGCAGGATCCGAGCTCCGCCCCGCTGCCGCCGCCAGAGGGAATGCTGATGATCTTGACGGCGACATGGCCGTCCGTGGTCGAGAGGTCGTGGTAGCCCTCGAAAAGCGAGGCGCGGTAGACCGCGCCGTATCCGCCCCGGCCGAGTTGGCTGGTCAGGTGAATCGGTAGAGCTTGGTTGATGTTGACGGATTCGATGCCATCCACGTCCGTTCCCGCCAATGTCGAGATATTCGGCAGAAGGAACTCGTACTGCTTCCGGTGGTGGAAATTCCTCGCAAAGTACTTATCGCGGATCTGCAGTTTGGTATAAATCTGATCGACGATGCGCTCCAGTTCACTCTTCTCGAGCGGCCGAGCCAGTGCCCTCTCGTCGGTGTACTTATTCTCGACAAAGCTATGGATAAGGTAGAGACGGTCCATTTCCAGGAGGATGGCGAGGATCAGCCGGTATTCGCTGAAGATCGTGGCGATGTCTTGCTCCGTGGCGGCGGGAGAAAGAATGCCGCGGCAGCGGTGGCATGCACAGTGCAGGAGTGACCGAACGGCATTATAGGTCAAGACTCGGCAGACGTCTTGCTTGGGATACACGCTTCTCATGACCCCCGTGGGCGAGTTCTTGATATATCTCTGCACACCACGGATTTGCTCCCTAAAGGTCTCACAGACGTTTCCATTCTCCGAGAAGACGTTTCCGTCCGAGCTCTCTGTGTTGGGTCCAAAGAGTGAACTATCGGACTGCGTAGTGGCGCAGTGGGAACGCTCCACTGGCGCTGCCATGGCAACGACTGGTGTTCTGTCAGTTTTAGTCCGAAGGAGCATGCAACGCCGTACGGTTTCGCTAGTGACGATGGAACGAACTGCGGCGGCGGTGGTGGCGGTGGTGGAGCTGGTGGTAGATTATCGAAAGCGCTTGTTGTTTCTAGTGAGCAAAGCAGCCGTCTCCTTGAGGAAGTGTTACAGTCGACAGACTTCCCCATGGAGGCCCTTCAGGTCCTTTGGCGCTGCTTTGAACAGTTCGAACGATTTGTAGATGAGTAAGGAAGGCCGGACGGTGTGGTGGAGAGGAAGTGTTCGATTACGGCGGTAGCCCCCACGTGCTGCCACTCCTCAGCTCCCACCTGGCCAGTTGCGCAGGGAAAGAACTAGTTAGCGCACATGGAGTTAAAATTAGCGTCTGAGCTTCTGACGATCCGGTCCCGAAGGCTGAGGTCACAGTGGTCACGATTTTACTGGTATTCTGCAGACTACATACCTAGTACATATAGGAAATGCCGAAGGTAAGTACATAACCAACTCCTAAGTGCTTAAATATTCCTACCGATCAGATATCTATGGCCCTGTGGACCCTTTATGTGTAGATACCCGAAGTATAAGGAAAAAAGTGTACCTACGCGAACTCTGCACGATTTCGACCTGTGTTACGCATGCCTTGTTTTCCCCCTCGCACTTGGCGCCCACCCACGCAGACGTCGATCGACAGCCAGTGGTAACTATAGTAGAGTAGGTAACAGCCGGATATCCGTAGGAGCACAGTCGATCCAGCATCTGCAGCGGCGCAGCCCAATATTTATGCGAGCCGCAGCCGAGCATCTACAACCTGTGATTGCCAGATGGAAGCAACAGGTGTGATGGCATCAGGAGTCCAGCGGTCAAGGCCATATGCATCCACATATACATCTGAAAGGTGATTCTATACGGCCACTAGAACACAGTATTCGATCCAAGAAGAGCCAGACAAGCAAAATTCCGACTCGATCACCCGACTCGGTCTTGTGTGTCACTCGGTCATCACCTAATCGATCATGCGTGTTATGATCTGCAGGGAAACAAGCGTACAGCTCCAGGCGCTGTGTACTCTACACATGTCCCGAGTGGGATGGGATACCAAGCGAAACCGGAAGAAGCGGGGTTTTACTTCCCGCCGGTCACCCGGGGGGGAAGCCGAAGGCGGTGAGGATCCCGTCGCGATCCCGACGGTGATCCATTCCAGGGGTGCTACATACTGCCGATGGGCCACCGCCGCACTAGAAGAGGAGAGCTCGCGTAAGAAGGCCAGTCACCAGTGCGGGTTCCGCTGCACGGGGACAACGGAAGAAGGGGGGTGGCAGGTCAAAAAGCGGAGATTGTGGGCAGAGAGCGGGGTTCTCAGTACGGTAGAGGTCTCAGTACCTTCTCATCCAATTCAAAATGGCAGGCGGTATGAAGTGGCGTCCAGCCCTCTTGATTGGTTGCCTTTACCCCTGCGCTGTGCTCCAATAGTAATCTCGTTATCCTATCATTCACCCCGTAATCGCAGGCGACATGGAGTGCCGTCCAACCGTCCAGCCATATTTATGATACATACGGTTGTTTTTTTGCTTCTCGTTGGGCTGGAAACGCCCTGAATAGGTATACATGCTTATTCGATCCGAGGGGTGATACTCTGAAGTAGGATATAGGTACTCAGATCCAGCGTCATAGACTAATCGTACGGTTCGTCGGAGAGGCTATTGCCGTCCCCACAGATACGTCATACAGGGCCTTCAGGATTGTGAGTCTTCTGCAGACTTCCGGAGGTCTAATCACGACAACGAGTATCAGCCGCTTGGTGTTGGTGTATCGATATCACTACGACGGCACTACCGAAACCACCAGTTAACGCTCGCACCCACGCCACTGCCCACACCCTTCACCGCGTGCCACCATCCCGTCGGGATGAAGCAGCCATCACCCGGGCCGACCTCAACTTCATACGCCTCATCCTGGCCATCATGAGCACCCCACACGACCTCCTCAAGTCTCTTCCGGGCCTCTCCTAGCATCATATCCTCCTCAGTCCTAAACCTTGCCACATCGCTGCCAATCAACTTCTTCCCCACCGCCGGCGAAAACATCCTGACACGCTTTCTCCCTGCTATCTGCACAAACAGGTTTGGATTCGGGTCCTTGTGTAGCGGGGTGTTTATGCTCTCGCAGCGGCCCAGCCACAAGTTCGTAGCGTATACATCGCCTCTTCCCGTTTCCTCGACGATAGCGGGGGTAGGTATCGACTCCTTCAGCGCGGGGATCAGCTCCAGCAGCGGTGTCTGCGCGAGGTAGAGTTCTGGCAGGCCCGGTGGCAGTTCTGGCAAGGAGAGGTAGTGCAGCAGGAGCTCGAACGGGACGGAGACGCGCTCGAACGTCGTGGATGTGCTCGACTCGACGGTGATGCGGGTCGCGAGATCCCGCTCCGACAGCGTGCGTTGGAAGAAGTCGAGATTGAGGGCGCCCGTGGCGGAGAACCAGGTTTTGTTGGCCGGGATGAGCGCCGCGAAGGCTCCGCGCGGGAATTGGCACGGTGTGTGCGACGCGAAATGGGCTCGCAGGGCGTCGCGGAGGATCGGGAGCGATTGCATGGTCTGTGAGGGCTGTTGCGAGGGTGGGGGTGGGGGTGGGGAATGTCCGAAGTCCGAGATGTGGGGTGAAGATGATCTGCGCGCGCCGCAGCCCCTGGCAAAACGACTAAGATGACAGGGCTGCTGGAAATCGGCTTGTTCCAAACTTTATCATGACGTTCAATTCGGATTACGCATGCGCATGGAGTCAATCAGGGCAATAGGATTCGTTACATATCTGCAGGGTGAAGCTGGCCGGATCGCGCAGAACCGTTGGTAAATTCGAGTGGACATCAACACCATAACTCCAATAATCGTCCTTTTACAGTAAATGTTTTGCAAACGGGATATTCACCTGTCACGATCATGCGCACAATTATGACTGTATCAAAGGTCTAGCATCAAACAGTCTCTTCTAGCTCTTGGTTCATTTTTAAGTTGCTATGATTGCTTGTCACCATTCTTCTCTTTCGTAAGCCCACGGCCAACACGTTTTACTCCGCCAGCACAAAAAAGATCATCCTCACCGTTATGGTTGCTTTCTTTCTTCATCAATTGCTTGCGGTGTATTTAGATCATGGCAACATACACCATTTCCATCAGTGTATAAAAAATCGTACTTGAGCAGCCGACCATGTGGAACTGCGAGTGAGAATACATCACGTGCATGAATTTGGCCGCTGGCAGCGGGATGACGCATCAGACCAAAAAACAAAGGCAGCACACGGTAAGACGAGAGACAGGGCAAGCGCCACTCGTATCACTCGCTTCTCGTCGACCCCCGTTCATTAGCTACCTCGTCCTACTCCACCTTCACCTCGCAACACATCTTCAATCACACCCACAACCACCACAACACCACACTCACTCTCTTCACATCTTCGCTTCCTACCTCACTATCTCCTTTCACTTTTCACCCCTTATACAATCTCATCATGTCATCTACCTCTCCTTCCCGTGCCCCCGACAAGAACGAAGGGGTCCATCAAGCAAACGCCAGCGATCCTACCTCTATCGGTTCTGCCCCACCCGCTGTAGCTCCGACGGGTTCAAGTGCGCATACCGACGGGCGCCGACCTGAAATCACTCGTTGCTCTAACTCTGCCAAGCATCCTCGATGGAAGTGTAATGTGTGCAACTACCACTTCAACCCGAATCAGCAGGAAGCACATCTTGCCAGCAACGCGCATTTGAGCAGGGTAGCAGAGAACGACAGAAGGATAGAAGCAACTCAGAGAAGGCTGGAAGAGGCTAGGAAACGACAGCAGCAGGGACGAGAGGACGCCCAGGTGGCTGCACCGTCGACCGGCAGGAGGAGGAACGACAAGGGTAAGAGGTTCAAACTCAGCGGAGCGAATACAATGCATGCACAGGAGGACAAGACCGGGACGACTACCGACCTCACGATGCCTGGGGAACTGCAGGCAGAAAGAGAGCGGTCCGGTAGCAGCAATTGGCTTTCTCAGCCACTGCGTTCCAATGAGTCTCCTTCAGAATACGAGCCGTCTGGCAGACATAGGAGAAAGAGGCCGAGCAAGAGGAAGCAGAAGGTGTCTTCGCAACCCCAACAACCGCCTACAGTACCCGGGCAGTCAACAAACATCGGGGAGCTTTCCATAGCAGAGGAGCCGCAACCGGCCACTGAACAACCCCCCAATGCCGTACCCCTCGTTAGTACACGCCCCGTCTTCAGCGAGAAGCAACCCCCTAGAGAGGCGAAACCGAAAAATTTCGAGAGTCCACACAACAGACCAGCGATGGAGAAAGTGAGTGAAGACCTGCAGAAAACGGAGAATGGAATACCCGATGACCAGAAGGTGAAGAAGGAGAGTGAGTCGGAGATCGAGAGAAAGCCGGCGCCTTCGCAGTCCGAATGTCAGCCTCCAGCGTTTGAAGAGCCTAGTGGAGTCGCGACGCTGTCTCAGAATATACAACCACAAGAACTTTCTTTGGTTCTTGAGAAGTACGACAAGTCTAAGAAGATAAAGAAAACGTTTGAGAAGCTTCTTGACTCTGCAGATCCCAATTTGGACCTACCTCCAGCAGCCCAACATTCTGCCAAAATCGAGGATCCTACCAAGAACGTCATCGAGAAGATTCAGAAACTTCTTGAGGCTCGGGAATCCAAAGAGATTTCTGAGAAGATTCCTGAGATTTCGTCACACAAGGACCTCCTTCCAGAACTCAAGAAGACCGATGAGCTCTCAGGCATAGATAAACCGCAGCAGGAAGGGAGCATTCCTTCTGTTGAGAAGGACACTAAGGTAGTGCAAACCTAAAGACGTGTCCCCAGAAGTTTAGTGGATAAAGCTGACCAAGTAAAAACTAAACCAGGGACAAAACCGTGTCAGCGTCGAGATGTCGCCCAAAGCCACACAGTCTATGGATGTGCGCCAGCCATTCAACCAGATGACGAGTACCATGAGGACCGACCAGAGAAGACCACAGCAGGAACAACTCACGTCAGCGAGAAGGAGGTTTGTGGAAAAGAGAGATCAGTCTCAAGGATCGAGGGGTGGGTCTCAAGGATCGAGAGGTGGGTCTCAAGGATCGAGAGGTGGGTCTCAAGGATCGAGAGGTGGGTCTCAAGGATCGAAAGGTCAGCCTCGCGGAAAACGGGGACGACACCAGCAAACACGAGATCAACCCCGTGGGCCGACAGGCAGACCCCACGAATCGAGGGAAGGGCAACCGCTATCCGAACGTCTACACGACACCAAGAATACGAAGAAGAAAGATGAGCAACCGAGCAGTGGTAAATCAACTGAACCAGAACACTGGTGGTGCGAACCGTGCAATCGCACCATGTTTCTACGCGGCAAGGTTCCCCACGAGAATGGGGCTCAACATTTCAAAGCTGTTCGGCGTCAAATCCAACTCCAACTCTCGCTGGGCCTCTTGCCAAAACAACCCCCACCACCGCGAAGCGACCCTGGCAGGCTTTCCAAGTTTCCACGAGAGACTTTAACCAGCAGGGACCCGTTTGGCCCGGCTCACTCTGTTTGTCAACGGGGAAATCCGGATACTCTGCCTCAAGGAACATCAATGTCCACCCTTTCGACGAATATCGAAGTACCACCGCCGTTGAATAGTGGTCATGTCAACAAGCCTTCTCGAGAAGGTTTCTATTGCGATGTCTGCAAGTACATCTTTGACCACAAGGATATCCATCTGGCTTCCATAATGCACACTCAGAAGGTCGCTAGACAGAACAGTGACACAAATGGAGGGCAGAATGATTTAAAATCAACGAATCGGTCACATGGACATACTAGAAGTCAGACTCATACCTACGGTGGGTATTACTCCCAGCAGCCATCGGTGCACGAGTATCACGGTTTCCCATCGCTGCCACCGACTCCCACGCTTCTCCGGCGGGAGGTGCCCCTGAGACAGCAGGAGGATCAATATCGCACTGAAAACTATCCTATCGGTCTTCATTATGGTCAGCAGGCCCCGCCAGCAGGCCCATGTCCACAGCCGTCGTTCCTTTTCCATCACGCACGAATCTCACCCCAGCAACTAGAGTTCCCTAACCAGCAAATGAACTACTACCAACAGCAGACTTACCCATTATTACAGCAGCCCTGGTCCCCGAAGCCGGCCCAGTTTTCTCCGAGTGGTGGTCCCGCACCAACTCCGGGTACGCGTGCAGAACACCTAAAAACAACTCCATCACCTACGGAGTATCACCCCCATGGATCTCCGAAGCTTTGGAGTCCCGCCAAGCAGGAATGGATGAAACCAATGCAGCAAAAGTCCTGTTTCCAACGCCAATGGTACCCATCTACCGAACAATGGCAGTCCCAGTTTATCCAGCCACGCAGTTACACGGCAAATCTTCCCTACCCCGCGTCCAACTACACTCCCGCGATGCCCCAGAGGTGGAGCTGCGACATCTGCCAGGTTTCGGTTGATGCGCAAAACAGGGAGGCCCATCTCGGGAGCGGATTTCACCGGTCCAGAGCTGCGCATCGCAACAAGGTCATCGAAGTCATGCAACGCCCCAAGCCGATCCAGAAGCTGTGGACGTGCAAGATCTGCAAGGCCGTAGTGGCGGAGACGGAGATGGCTAACCATCTGCTCGGTGAACAGCATTCAAAGGTCATCATTGCAAATCTGGAGGCTGCCAGGTCGTGGAAAGTCCCCGGAGCAGTACTCGAGCCGACTCAGATCGTGGCGCCGACACCAGAGCCCGTCCCGGCAGCGAAGGAGTACGTGGCCCTAGAGATCAAGAACGGAGACGGTAAGGAAGCAGGCGGAGGTGAGAAGAGCGCATATGGCTCCGAGGACGATGAGTTCTATGGGCTAGTACCTTAGGAGGAGTTAGCTTAAATTTTGGGGAGGGGGGGGCTTTTTTTTTGCGCACTGGGATTGTCATTGTTGTGGCTTCCGTTGGATTTTCACAGTGCGCTTTTTTTTTACTCTTCCACCCATCATCTTTTTTTTTTCGTTGTTTTGTTTGCTCGCGATCTGTGGTTTTTTTGTGCGTGATGTGATGTGCGTGCACGTTTGTGGCTTGAGTTGGTATTCGTGAGATGATGATTGTGGCTTGACTGGTATTCGTGAGATGATGATTGTGGGGGATTGATGCTTCATGATTCATGATGCTGGGTTGCGGAAGATGGTTAATGGACGCGGAGAAAAGTACTTGTTTTTGCACGAAATACTACATTATTACTAGTAGTTCTCTTATAATTTCTTCTACGCAATTAGCACATAGCACGCTTGAGCGAATGAATCTCTATGGATTGAGCCCTTTTTTACGATGGGAGAAGCTTCATTGCCTCATGGAACGGTTTCTCACGAGGGACGTGTACCTTGCCTGTCAGGAGTATGAATCTCCATCAGACATCTACTTAGCTAGCAAATCTACCACTAGAATGGCGGACCGACCTCTCAATTCAGCTCAATTGGTTTAAATGTTCTTCTCCCTCATCTTTGCCAGCGCCTCCATGATTCCCACGCCAACACCATCCTCCTCCAGCACATCTACATCTACATCTACATCCTCCTTCTCCTTCTCCTTCCCCTTCTCCGGCCGACTCGACGCTCCCCTGACGACACTCACACTCACCCTCACCCTCGACCTCGCCGCCTCCTCCGCAGCCTCAAACTCCGCCACCGCCGCCAGCGCATCCGCGTCGTCCTCAATGACCCACGCCTCGGGCACCTGCGCCCTCACGGCCGTCGCAGCGGCCGACGCAATCCCCAACCTCGCCGCGACACCATCCGCCTCCGAGGCGGGCATCACCACCCTCTTCCCCGCCTTTTCCCCCCCTTGCAGCTTCCTCTTCCCGACCACGAACCCCTCCCCGACCGCCCTCTCGAGCCTGGCAACCTTCTGCTGCCCCCAGCCAGAGATCATAATGACCTCTTCGGGTCTTGCATTAACCGCTCTTCTCACACTCCCAAACGTCGACACCAGCGTAACCGCGTCGGTCTTATTAACCCCCCGCACCTTTGTAAACATCTCCACCAGCCGCGTGCCATAATCCGCCGCGACCTTCTCGCGGATCGCGGTCGGCGCAGTGTGCTCCTGCGTCTTGAATAGCTCCAGGTAGCGCGCGGACTCGGAGGCGCTCCAGGATAACAGAAGGGACGCGCCCGAGAGGAGGCAGGTCTTGGTTAGGACGCGGAGAGAGTCGGCGTGGGTGGGGATGTCGACGAGCACGAGGAGGATGCGGAGGCTGTGGTTCACGCCGAGGGAGGACAGACGCGTGTGGATGTAGTCTGGGTGCAGCTTGTGGTACTTTAGTGATAGGAATAGTGCTGCCGTGGACGCGCCTAGGAGGTAGTCGGCGGATAGGGTCGACGGGCCGTATTCCCAGGAGCAGGCGCGGATGTGGGATAGCAGCGGGTTGCCTTTCTGGGGAGCAGGTGGGGTTAGTACGGCGGCGACGGCGGCGGCGAGGGGGGAGGGGGAGGGGAGCGCTACCTGCCGCGGTGACACGATTATCGCGGAGCCTTTGCCGCTGCCGCCGACTTTGCGCGGGACTGGTTGCACTGGTGCGGCGGGTTTTGCTGGTGGTTGTTGCGCAGGCTGTGGAGCTGCTGCTGGTGGAGCTGCTGCTGCTGCTGGTGCAGGTGCAGGTGCTGGTGCTGGTGCTGGTGGGGCGGCGGCGGCTTTTGCGGGTGGTGGGGGTGGGGGTGGAGGTGCGGCGCGATGCGTGCGCTCGGCGGCTTCGAGTGCGGCCGTGAACGCTTCGTCCGGGAAGGCGCCGTATTCGTCGTCGGAGCCCATTGTTGTTTGCGTTGCGGTGGTGGTGGTGGCGATGGTGGTGGTGAACTACTGGGTAGTAGGTATGGTGTTGCGCGAAGCTCGGTGGGAGCTGCGATATGGCAGGCTGGGACGAGCTATGCTGGGAGACGTGACGCAGCTAGGTTCCGTACCTGGTCATAACTACTGGTCACGGTGGTTAGACGCGCCAAGGCCGCCGGATCGTGGAACGGTGAACTGGAGAATCGAGATGGAGGAGGCGGACTATTAATAGTACCTAGCTGAGCAGCTGGGGCGGCAGTGGGGCCTGGGGATTCAGTGGGGAGTCAGGGATGGGAATTTGAAGGATGCTTCTCCGCACTTTCTCTTGGTGCCAGGTGGGAGACTGGGAGTCACTTTTTCGAAACCTGAGGAAGCACTCTATGACTCGTAGTTACAATAGGCACATACTTCCGTGCTATTGAGGTCGAATAGGTAACCACAGGACCCATCCACAGTGTACACTCAATTCTTTCTTCAAAACATATTTTCTATGTAGATTGTCTACTTTGCGGATTCGGCTGCTCCAAGCCGGCGACTTTTTCCCAGCAATTCATACCTAATACTGGAGTGTTGACGCTCGAAGGACACCTTCCAAGGCTCCGACACGATCCTACCCTGATCATAATGCATCACTCTTCTTTCCTCCTTCCCTCTCCTGACTCCGATTCATCTTGGCAGTGCTTCCAAGTTTGAAGTTCCAAGTTCCAAGTTCCCAGGATGAGGGGCAGCACGTGAATGACGAGGAACCATGTACCAAACAAGAACCGCCCTTTTTCTTCTTCTTCTTCTGCACGGCAGACAGGCAGTGCATCTCGCCAGAGTCAGGCATCAGGTAGGTACTCTACCTACCGTACTCTACCCTGCTCTATTCCAGAGTACTCTAGGCTGTATGCGAGTTCACGAAGCAACAAAACCCCCCCAAAACCCCTTCTTCTGTGTAAAATCCAACTTCTACCGTCCCGCTTCAACGTCCCGTCAACGTTAACGTTGCAAGTGCACTTACTTCACTATGTAGAGTACTTACTTTCCGACACGCGCACACCATACTCAAGGTACCTAACGTGAACTCTGGGGAAAGTGCGGTTTCCGGTATGGTCTAGTAACACTACTAATCTCGGATGCCGGGTACTGCCGACCTCCACCTCGACCGAGCCCCGGGATTCGGGATTCGGGCTGAGACGGAGGACGGGGGCGGGATGGGCTGATGATGGTTTGCGAAGTAGAGTACTGGTCTACTCTACATACCCCACTCTACATACTCTACTCTCTGTACATACCGTGCTCTGCATAGATACTGAAGATATCCGCTGGCATACGGTAGGTAGAGTAGAGAGCATCCGCATGCAGAGCTGGAGCTAGAGTAGAGGTCGCGCATCGCGTAGGTGGTGGTGGCAGTGGTGGTGGTGGTCCAGGTGGTGGCCCTGTGGGAAACGTCAAGTTGCAGGCTGCAGTGGCCTGCTTGAGTGGAAAGTGAGCAGTTGGATCGATGCTTGAGTAAGAAGGAACTGCAACCTCGAGAAAAACCTGCAAGTATCGGCCATTCCAAGTGCAAATTCTTTTCTGCTGTCGAAAAAAACTTTTCTTTCTGCTGCGGATCGTTTGTTTGCCCGCCTGCTTTCTCTACCTTTAGTATCTTACCATCTCGGTCGCTCCGTGCATTTGTAGAGTACCCAGACTACCTACGCATGATGCAGCAGTAGCAGCAGCAGCAGCAGTACCACGCGTAGAGTGGTTTCCTCAGCATACATACCGCAGAGTACCGCAGAGCATGTACGTACCGCAGAGCATGTACGTACCGCAGAGTGGGTACATGCCATGCCATGCCGTTGCGAAGAAGAAGAGAAAGAGAGAGAGAAAAAAAAAGTCACCATTATAGTTACGCAGGCAGAGTATCTAACCTCATCCAACCGCCATTGGTCGAGGTCGGGTCGCATGTCTCCCTCCCTCCAACTCCTCCTGCCCCTCCCTCCATAGAGGGATGGATGGGCCGCATGTGTGGTTCGATAACTTTTTCTTTCTTGCGTGCGACGAGTGATGGAGAAAGAGGGGAAGAGAAGAGCCTGTCTTAGACTGCCTGTCTGCCTGCTTGTCTGTCTGGTTGTCTGGCTGGTTGTCTGGCTGTCAATTGAAAGGGGAAAAAATTTCTGCATTTCTTTGCATTTCTCTGCATTTTCGTTCGTCACCCTGCGTCTGTGTTGGAGTGTGTGTGCGTCTGTCGATCTGCCTGTGTGTGCGTCTGTCGGTCTGCCTGTGTGTGTGGTGGTGGATGTAGTAGTGGCTGTGGGTACATGAAGATTTAATTGCTTGTTTTTTTTGGGTGGAGGTGGTGGTGGTGCTGGTGGGTGTGGTGGTGGTGGGTGCTGACGGTTACAACTTGAAGGTGGATGGAGAACGAAGGCTGGAGGAGCTGGAGGAGGAGGAGGAAAGGAGGGTGAATAGCAAAGAAAAGAAGAGTGGGTGACGATGGTTATGGGACGAGGCGGGGATCGTGAACGGGTGGGTGAGCATAGGAGGAAAGGACGGTAGAGTAGATTCATATTAGAAAGGACCAACAGAGGCAGTGGGAGAGGATGAGAATGAGAAGGAGGGCACAAGAAAGAGGAAGATGTCTCTTGACAAGGTGTGAGGCGCTGTTCGAGCACCGCCACACTCTTCCCCTCCAACTTCTCCAGGACCAACACCAGCCAGCCAGGCACAGGTCGGAGAGAGAAGAGACAGCAGGCTAGGCCTCCATAGACGGCGGTAGGAGTGTGGTAGGTAGGAGTGTCTGTCTGTCTCTTCCACACGCTCCGTAGGTGGTGGTTGCCCACCTCCACCTCCACCACCCTACCACACACCCTAGAAGGTGATACCGCCAACTCCCCGGACACAACCCAGCGCCCACGCCCGCCCACCTCCCACCTCCACCCACCACACGCACACACATTCACATTCGCATCCCCCATTCTCCTTCACCTGCACATTCCCCATTCACCACCCTCAGGAGCCGCCTACGAACAATACCTACCAGCTACCCCCCGTCTCCCGTCCATCGACCGCCGCACGACGAACGAACGACGAGCGCCACCCGATAGTTACCTCCATCCCCCATCCATCCATCCATCGCACTCTTTAGCCGTCGGCCGTCGACTTCACGCCCCGTCCGGCTTTTTGCGTTCGCGCTAAGACGCCCAACCCCCGGATCACGACCAACCCTACTCTGTTCCTCTGCTTCCCTTACATACCTAACCGACACATCACTCACCACCACCACCGCACACCCTTCTTCCCCCCCGGAGAAAGCAGAGAGGAACACGGAGAGAAAGATCTAACGAGCTTCAACGACCACCGATCGCAATATCTATATATCTCCAACCACTACCACTGCTCGATTAGCGGCAATCTGGGAAAGTGGGAATAGGGACGGACATTGCCGCGCGCAGAACAAAAGTGGGGACGATCGGTTCGGTCGGTCGGTCGGTCGCAAAAAGAGCCTCAACGAGCAAGGAGAAAGAGAGAAAGAGAGAGAGAGAGAGAGAGAAAGCGGTGATCGCCAGCAGAAACTACCCATCGCATCAGGTATCAACGACAGACGGGAGCAGGAAATAGAAGACTCTTTCGGCACGATACACTCCGTCGGTCGGCCGGTCAGGGTCGTCGGGTTGCGAGAGAGCTACATCGTAGTGTTTGATTCGATCGCGTAGCGACGAGGCGACACCGCGTTTTATTCCTTGGGTCGGAAAAGCCGCTTCATCTCCAGGTTTTCTCTTTGAAAGTCGGCGAGCGAGAAAGAGAGAAAGAATAGGGCGGGTGAGGTGTGTGAGTGAGTGTGAGTGTGAGTGTGAGTGTGAGTGTGAGAGCGTGAGTGTGTGTGCTGTGTTGTGTTGTGTGGTGTGTCGTGCGTCTGTCTCCGTGTCGTGCGTTCATCTTCATCATCATCATCGCCATCGGCATCACTTGGCCTTGCTTTGCTTCGCAGGAATCGCCTCGCTCGTTGACGACACTTTCTCCCTACACTCACTTAGACTTCTTCTTCTTCTACTACTTCTTCTTCTCCTGCACTCCGCCGCGCCGCTCCTCTGACGAACTGCATCAACAATAACAACGACAACATCATCAGCATCAGCATCATCATCATTGTCTGCAGCAGAAGCAGCAGCAGCAGCACCGACAAACGACAGCGGCTCAACGTTATAGTACATCCCAAACTCGGAATACCCACCCGCTACCTCCTCCACTTACCGCACACCCACGACTACAACCCCCCAAGCCAACCAACCAACCAAGCCACTACTGCTTTCCCCGATATCCACCCCGGCTTGAGTTCCGTCCCCCGACCTCAACCTTACGTCCTCTTCATCTTGACCTCCGACACACAACACACGAACTTCAACCCGATCCACCACCACTACCACCACCACCCCCGTAAGCGAACTCCTCCACCCCCGTCGGCTTTTATCCTGCTTGCGGCTCGCCTTCCTCGCACCCCAACACACTCCGCAAGCTTGACGCTGGAAAGTCTCGCACTTTCCGCCGTCCCCGTACCGTCGCCAAAATCGGTCCTACATCCGCCTCCCAGACGCCTCCCCCGACTCCGTCGTCGCGTATGACAACCTTCACTCCCTACTCGCAGAACAAAAACGCGATCCCCGCTCCTCCGGATCAACCCACGCCTCAATCCCCCCCGTCGTCCTTCATGTCCTCCGGCCATGCTCCGACAAACGCGATGACGACCGACAAGTTCAACAATAACAACAACAGCAACAACAACCATTACCACACCAGCCAGTCGTTTTCGAACGTATCGACACCGCCATCCTCCATCGGCCGTCCTGTAATACAGACCACGTCCACTGCCAGCTCGCTCCTCACGCCGTCTAGTACCAGCGCGAACTCGACCCACGAGGACATGGAGATCGATTCTTTTATCGACGACGGTTTCGGGGATAGCAACCCCAACAAGCGACGGAGAACATACGGCTCGTTCGAAGCCGAGCGACGATCGCCTCCCGCGAATCTTCGGCACGCTGGCAGTTCGACCGACGACATGATGGCCGCATCGCCCTCGATGCAGCAGATCCAAGAGCTGATTACTAACCCTGATTGCTCCCCATATCATCTTGTCTGCCAGAAAAGTTTGTTCCCCCAACACCCTTCACTTCACATGTCAATTCAAAGGTAAAGGGAAAAGGCAAAAAGAAAAGCGACGGTTAACATTCCCCCAGTGTATGAGAAATCGTATCCCGATCCGACCGAGAATCTCATTCAACTGTATGGCCTCCAAACGATCGCGGACAAAGTGGCGCGCTTCGACGCCACGGGGAAGAAGAATAAGCTCCGGAAGAGTTACAAGGGGCACATCGCTACATTATCGGGCAAGAACGAGGTGGTCGCGAAGCCAACACAGTTGGGCCAATACTACGATCAATCTTCGCTCGATCCTGCGGAAAATAAGCTGCAGATGCTCGCGTTCTACCCCGATGAGGAATGGAGGCTGCAACACGTGATGGGCAAGGAGATGAGCCGCGGTTTCGACATGGCGAAAGTGAGGAGGGGATTGGCGAATATCACGAAAGGTGATATACCAAGGGTAAGCTTTGCTTCCCCTCATATATCTCCCGCTGTGACGCCGGAATGAAATACCCCCTCCCCCTGAGAAGAGAATGGATGGATTGCACCGGGTCGACCAACCAGTCATGTATGCTGACTGGTCGGCGTTGTTTCCACAGTTCGATGCCACAGTTCTTGGGCTCGACGAGGAGATGCCCCGCAAGCGGATTGAGAGCGCGCGCTCGCCACAAATGTCGGTTGGAACTCCACAACACAATGGCTCCACCACTCCCGGCAATGCCTCCACGGCTTCCGGAGGACCGGGCCCGAGTGAGCTCATTCGGCCCGAACGCAAGAACAAGAAACGGAGTTATCACGACGGATCCTACGAGGGATACGAAGAGGAAGACGAATCCGGAGGTACCGCCGGCAATGGTCCGGGCGGTGGGAATGGTAGTGGTGCATCCGTCGGCGGTGGAAACTGGCCCGGCGACCCAAACAAACAGAAGAAGAAGAAGCGGAAGAAGGTATGAGCCTCCGGCTTTCCCGAGATCGAATCCTTCCCGGTTATTACACCCCATTCGGGATGCAATTGTTCTCATCGGCAAATATATTTCTTAGGAGTAAAGTAATAACATACGGCAGAATCCTGATGTTGATTCCCCCGGCGGTATGGACCTCGGCCGACACAGTGTTCCGATATATGGACGATGACCTCGCTGAAATCCTCAAAAGTGGGCTGTGATGATGAAGACGTTGTGGGAGGAGTTGGGTGGGGGTGCTGGCTGGCTGGAGAGGATGGAAGTGTTGTGTTGTTGTGGTTGTGTTGCGTTGTGTTGTTGTGTCTGTACGGAAGCGCCCACCTTAATACGTTCGTTTTTTCTGCTGCATATCTCTGGGGGGGGAATTCGAATCGATTTCGAAATATACCGTCTCTCTCGGAGGTGGGGATTGATTGATTGATTGCTGCAGTGTTTCTTGTGTTTTTTATTCCCCGGACCTTCGTTGTTTTTTGCGGTTTTTTTTCTCTCGCTCTTGCTGGTCTGGTCTGGTCTGATCTGGCCTGGTCTGGTTGGGAGTTTTTATAGATGAGGGGGAAACGTGGGTTCCCTTGGGTTTAGTTTGGTTGTGGATGTGGAGGGGGATGTGGATGGGATGTGGGATGTGGTTGTGGATGTGGAGGGGTGATACGGTACGGAGTTGCAATTGTTGGTTGCATATGCATGACATTTTAGGTGGTGGGAGTGGGAGTGGGAGTGGGAGTGGCAGTGGCAGTGGGGAGGTGTCGTCGTCGGCTAAACCGAGTCAGCCTTGCTTGCTTGCTCTTTGTTGGACACTTGGATTGGTTGCATGCTGCTATACATACTCGGCTTGGCTTGTGCAATGGCTTGTGCGATATCTACGAGGCATACTCTTCTACCTACTGTATATCATAGTCACTTGGGACACTTGGGACTGGGGATACTGGGGATACTGGGACACTGGGGACACTGGGGGCTACGGGGGGCACTGGTTGGGGGACACGGGGGACACTGCGGATACTGGCTGGGGGTGCTAGTCACTCGACGTCGATCGATTTACATACGTTACCACTCTTAGAGACCGACTGTTCCGGCCCGTTACGATCTGTCCTGTCCTATCCTGTCCGGGATACCGAAGAGGCCGAACGAAGAGGCCGACTGACAATTCATACCAGGGGAGCGGGCGAGGGGGGAGGCACGAGCCGGCAAACCTGCCTATCCTATTGTGCGAGCCGAGTGTCGAGAGAGAGAGAGAGAGGGGGGGGGGGGGGGGGGAGGGAGAGAGAGAGAGAGCGAGAGAGGGTCATTTTCTTTTCTTTAAGCGAGCTGCGGGAACCGGGGGGAGGGTATTTGTTGTCATTGTTTTGCACTTTTCCGTTCTCGTTCAACATCATCGGCGTTGTATGATTTTGATTTCAAGTTCTGAGTGTTTATGTTTTGATGTGTTTTTTGGCTCGGTTCGATAATTGGCTTACACCCGCTGGGTGTTGTTTTTGTTTGTCTGTTACTATTATACTCATGTGTTGCTACTGTTTTTCGTTTTCTGGTTGTATGATTGTACTTGGGTGCTGGATGGGCGGGAGTGTGACGATAGTATGGGAGAGGATGCTGAGGGATGCTGAGGATGGAGAGGATGATTGTAGGTTGGGACTAGATACTCGGTAATGAAAGCGCTACATACCGATGATATGATCGGTACGGTACTGGTCCAGAAGACGCGGAGAAGATGGAGAGAATGTGTGAAGTTATGAAGGACCGGGAAGCTGGCGGATTGTACGAGTAGATATACCTAGCAGATTCCGAAGCACATTCTGCTCGTCTTCGATGCCCATCGTCCCATCGTCCATCGTCTACCGTACCTACCCTAGAGTACGGTAAGTATCTCCGAGTGTCTATGGTCTATGGTCTATGGTCTGTGCTCCCAGTTCCCGGCGCCCAGCACCCGCAATCGCTCGGTCGGTCGCTCGCACGCTTTCCGTCGGCTACTTTGGCCATGCCATGCCATGTCGTATTAGGGCTGGCATCGCAGTGGTGGTGGTTGTGGGCGCCGACGGTGGGTTGTATTTTAGCATGCATAAACTCAAGTTTTTAGCGGCAGCAGCAGCAAGCACTGCAGCAGCACTGTACGAGTACTAGTACCAGCACTGCAACAGGCACATCGGGGCCAATCACCACCCCTCGTTATCGCCCCCCCATCCATCCTTCCTTCCATCCATCGAAGCAAGCAACGCAGGCAAAGCAAAGCAACACTTCACTTCGGGCACTGACTGAGTTGCATTCTTCTTTGCTTTCCCCCCTCCCTCCGCCCCACCACCATCACCACCACCACCACCACCACCACCGCCACCGCACCGAACTCACCAACCACGAATAGGACCACGAACAGGAACACGAACAGGAACACGAGAATGACTCGGTCCAAGTCGCGAAAGGAGAAATTGGCCAAGATGGCGGAAGCGCAGGCGGAGCGGAGCGGCAGCGAGACTGCGGCGTCTGGGGCGGCGGCGGCGGGGGAAAAGAACACGCCCGCGGCGGCGGCAAAGGACGGCGGCGGCGGCAAAGAGAAAGAGAAAGAAGCGGTCAGCGCGCTTATCATATGCCGCAACAAGTAGCCTCCTCCTGTTGTTCCTGTTGTTGTTTCTCCAGCTCCGTCGGGACAATCTGTTCTTTGGGGGGAGGGGCTCGTAGATACTGACGCGACGTGCGCGCGCAGGCATTGGCGGTACATCAGTTCGTTCCACGGGCCGTGGCTGCAGCTGCCGCCGGAAGTCCTCGAGTCGCTCGCGTACAGCAACTTCGCCGCGCCGCGGCCGCGGCCCATCGATCCCGCCGTGTTCTTCGATCTCGTCAAGATCCGCCGCCACGTCGACGAGGCGACGACGCTGGCCGTGCGCGCCGCAAGCGGCGTCGCTAGCTCCCTATCCCCCAAGGATCATCATCTGCTACTGGGCATTGGCGGAGCCCCCGCACCAAGGCTGAGTAGGGAGCGGAAGTATCGCATGCGGGAGCTCGCCACGCAGAAACTCGCGAAGGCGTACAAGCTCGATGAGATTGCGGCGAGCGTGGCGACGATGCAGAGCGCGAGCTCGCTGGAGGACGTGGCGAGTCTGGTGCTGGCTAGGGAGCCGGGGAATGCTGATGCGAAGTATGTGCATTTCTTCCACGAGAAGATCCCGAGTCGCATGCTGGCCAAGTGCACGAGTCTGGCACCGCTGGACCATGTCATCTCCGAGCGGCCGGCGGAGGGCGCGCCCATGCGCACGCGCGCGGTGACGCGGGTCTTTAAGGATGACTTTTTGGGCGCCGCGGCGGACCTGACGAAAGCGCTGGCGCTGGGGGAGCGGCGGCACGATGTCGTCCCCGTCGTCGAGCGCGGCGGGAGGATGGCTGATGAGGAAATGCCTAGTTCGCTCGAGGGCCAGCTACTGTTCCACCGCGCGGGGACATGGCTGAGCGTTGCGTGCCAGAGCGTGGAAACGGTGCTCGCCACCACCACCGAGGCGGAGCCGCGGAAACTCGTGCGCACCTACGCAAAGCGCGCCTTACGCGACTACTCGCGCTTCCTCTCGGGCTTCGAGTACACCCCCGGGGCGCCGACGTCCACCGCACTGATCCCGATCTCGAACGCTTCCTCGTCGTCGATCTCGTCGTCGTCCTCCACCACCTCCTCCTCCTCCAAAGCCGGCACCGACGTCCCCATCCACGCCATCGCGGCGCTCTTCCAGTCCCCGCCGTTCACGCTCCCCCCGCCCTCGGACGCCGAAGCACTAACGTACCACCCTTTGCTGACCGACGCGCTCTACAGCACGCTGATCTGCCACCTGTTACTCGCCACGCCTCACAAGGAGCTGGGCCGCTACGTCGGCATGGTCACGCGGCTGACACGGATCGCGGACGGATACCCGGTGTTCCTGGCTGCGCGCTCCCCCGCCCGCGCGGACTGGGGCGAGGTCGTGAAGCGCTGCACCCTTGAGTTCGAGGAGACCGCGGGGAATCCGCCGGAGTCGGGCGGTATGGGGCATGGCGAATATCCTGTCTCGACGGAGCGCGCGGGGTTGGTTACGAGGTGGGTTGCTGAGGGATTGGGGGGTGTTGTGCCTGGCGCAAATGGCAATGGCAGGAGGAGGAGGAAGCAGAAGGGGGAGGGGGAGAGTGAGATTGAGGCGGGGACGGGGGCAGGGTCGGGGGCGGGGGTAGTGGGGGAATAGCGGGGTAGGGGGTAGCGAGGTAGGGGCGAGCACGGGGGGGGGTGGACAGGTGCGTGGACGGGTGCGTGGACGGGTGCGTGGACGGGTGCGTGGACGGGTGCGTGGACGGGTGCGTGGACGGGTGCGTGGGTAGATGGACGAGTTTACATGACCTCTGCTCTACGTGCAAATGTTACATAACGGGGCTGTGGGTCTGTGGATCATCGTGAGTGAGGCTTCCTGGTAGATTTCTGTGTGAGTGGGTGAGTGGATTGGACTCGTGGATTGGACTCGTGGATTGGACTCGTGGATTGGACTCGTGGATTGGACTCGGGGGTGAGGGGAGGAGGGAGGGAGGCGGGAGGGGGAGGTCGTCTTTACTCTACCTAGTAGCTAGTAATGAGCTTGCGATTGAGTAGGGCAACTCGGCGACACGAAAGCCCGTATGTAGCCACCAGTCGGTGCAGATTCCAACTTCCCTTCAAGGGCTGGGTACATAGGCCTTCACAACGAACATTCACTCTAGAGTCTACACCCACCCATGTGGTCAGGTGATAACCATCACTCGGGTAAAATAAAAACGTCTGCCGAGCTAAAAGAAGATATTGGAGCTATCCCCACACGCGGAGGTTATATATGCTAGAAACCCCGCAGCCTTAACTAAGGTTGAGAGTCTTACGCTCTATGTACGCTCTATGTACGCTCTATGCCTGTATCGCTTGAGCTTGAGCTATAGTAGGTAGCGCGGCGAATAGAGACTCAAGACTCGGGAGTCAATTGTCAATTGTTACTTGGATAAAAACCTGTGAGCGAGTGGTGGTGGTAGATCTATGTACTAGATAGTAGAGATATGGGAGACGGACAGAGATACCGTAATCAATCCGATACAGCAACATCAGCAATACCAGAAACAGCAGTAACGCAGCGAGGTCTCTCTTTATATAGGTAGATACAGACTTCTCGGTCCGAAGTTTGCTCGCCCCAGGCGGCACTCGCTCCGAAGGGTACTCGCCCCGGAGCCCACCACCCGCCGTTCGCCGCGGAACTTTATTCGCGCTGACGTCTGGGGGCTGACATCTCCAGGCTAACATCTCTGGGCGTCTAAAGTTTGGCATGTATGTAGAGAAGGAGTATGGAGTATGTAGTAGCAGGCGATGAGGTTTAAGTGACAAGAATAGTAGGCTGCCGGTTACAGGTTCTCGATTCTCCGGGCTCATAGAGGCGGCGGACTTGGAAACTACACATACACATACCATTGCATACCATTGCATACCATTGCAATTACCTGCATCTGCTTGACTCAATTGGATAACGATTGAGTGCGCAGTCGCGGTTTGAACTTTGAACTTTGTGCAGCGGTAGGTACTTGGGTAGAGTATCGGCGGCGCGTCATGGGGGAGCACTCGTGGTAGGAATATTCAATCAACTTTTGGCGCTAAGTAATAGTAGTAAGTGGCGCTGAGGTATTCGAGTACCGGTATCTGAGTGGCTGATACATTCAAGTAGGTACTCGAGTAAGAGCTTAAGCACCAATCTCCCCAGCCGGAAGGTACATGGCACAACTCCCTATGATCACAAAGATCGTAGGTTTATGGTCGGTCCTGTGGCGATCTGCCCAGTGCAGAGCGATAGTATGTACAATCAGGGTACATGCTGTGCGTGCGTGCGCCTCGCCACCGCCGCTCACCAACGTTTGACATCCAATCTCCCGCCAGATCTCGACGGCGGTCAAATCACAGCCAGTCTCTACCTGACTACCCTACTTTTACAGCCAGCCAAGCTTTTGCAGTTGCCTCTCACGCGTTGCAGTCGCTATCTACTCAAGGGCCAATCCCCGTATTACCATCCCGGTGAACGAAATTCCCATACATACTAGGTATATCCAATTGGCAGTATGTAGTATGTACTATAACGCTCTAATCAGTAATACTAATCGTGGCTGCCACGCATTCGAACGGTGAACCACGCGATAATCGGCCTGCATAATGTGTAGCTGTGCCGCTCACTACCTACATAGCTATTCTTCCCGCATCCCGCCTGCCGTCTTGCCTTGCCGGGACCAGGGGTGCGTGCGGTACGTTTTGTGCGCACTTGATACGGTACATAAAGCCTACAGGCACCCCCCTTCCCTCCCAAATGTGAACCAAAACGAACCGAAAATAAAAAAAGGCAAATCAATCATGGCACTGACAAATTTAAATACGAATTCGACAAGTGAGGTAGGTGAGTGAGTTCCAGACCGAAATGCTCACCAACGAAACGTGGGGAATGGATGGCAATACACGAAGTACCTAACTAGATTCGCTGGAATACGAAGGAATATCTAAGCTCCAACCCAGCAGTGCTGGATGGATAGCATGGGGAAGTCAAGAGATTGAATAGAGATATCTCGCCTTCCGTTTCCATTGATACCTGTAGTTAGTCTCCACTTCACACCCATCCGAGGAGGTGCGAACCGGCCTTGGAATTATATTCATAGACAGTCACTCGGAGCACTCAACGCTTGGAAAAGAAGCAGCTGATAATTTATTAGCATTGTACTGGACCCACACATCACACATTCAACCCAGCCACGGCACCAAAGTTACATAGTTCTCACCACTACTAACCACATTCATCTGCTCCCGCCAACATGAGTCCTCCATCGCTCCGTCACAATGTCTCTCACACATGGTCAGGAGGAAAGCCGATGTCATCCTCTCGCACAGCGGCCAGAACAACAACATTTTGGCCAAAGGCCATGCATGCCTCCCATGCATGGCAGGAGGAAAAACCTTTAAAAGGAAGAAAACCTCCGCGTATAACGTGGGGGTAGTAAACCACGTTACACGCGTATAACTTGGGGGGGACAGTAGCCCAGTTATACTTCTTTGGTTTTTTTGTTTGCTCGTCCAAAACCGTGACCCGTATTTCCCCCGATTTCGGAGAGGTGGGGCCTTGGCCATGCATGTCTCTCACACACACGCATGGCCAGGAGGAGAGACCTTTGCTGTCACAGGCTCATACAGCAAAGGAAGAAAACCTCCGCATATAACTTGGGGGGGGGGGGGGTAGTAACCAAGTTATACTTCTTATTTTTTCCTTCCCCGTCAGGAGGCCATCCAACGGGAGCAAATCGGCAAGTCGAGTGGATGCTTGAGGTTGACAGCATATTGGAGACAACGTTCTGGACTTGCGGGGGCCCTGCAGGAGGGGGGTTAGTTCTAGTAGTCATCGTGAGAACTTGATTCTCAGGAACTTCGTCTCCTGGAGTCGGTAGTCCTCCGTTGCGGAAGTTCGATGTAGACGCCGTTGTGTCTGTATCGGTGGTGGTTTCGGATGAATCGTCAGGTTCTTCCGTGGAAGATATTGCGTCAGGTCTGGCAAGCAATTGATGTCTCCGTCGGAGGATCTGGGCTGCGGCCTCGTAGTTTCGTAGGTTTCGTAGTTGCTGGTCGTAATAAGGCTCACCGCAGGGTGGATTACCTAGCCCTAGCCTGGTTTCCAACCAATTCCTACCTTGCGTACCTTCCGTCGTGTTGCTCGTTGGTGCCCGTTGTGCACACTTCAAGTCACGTGATAGTCAGTAGAACACGAGGTTAGATCTTGACAAACCAATTCAGACGTCGATGACATAATTCGCGAGTTATTGGATCAGACTGAAGTTGACGAGGCTTGAGAACGAGCTTCCGGGTTTGGCGCACCAGATGAGGGGGGCCAGGGCCAGAGGGGCCTCAGCCGACCTGTACGTGGCGGGGTTGTGGTCACGGGTACGCAAGGCAGGTTACAGAGGAAAAGAGAGGGGCGAGTTTAGGGTAATAAAGAGAGAGTCTAATAAGACACTTAGAGTAGTGGCACACTCAAGGAATCACTAGGAGGAATCACAGGGCAGGACTAGTCCTTAGAAAGTAAACGGTCAGAAAAGAGAACCAATAAGCGGCAGCCTAAGAAAAGTGAGGGGGGCACACCCCCGATTAAATACATCGGTGCGGCGAATATTGGCCGACAGACTAAGCCATTTCGAGACCCCCATTGACGCTAGCGCCCCAGGTTACCGCGCCGGCACCGCCAGGCCATCGTCAAAGGTAACAAGTCAGAGTCAAAACAAAGCAAAGGTGTTGTGCAAAAAAGGAGCCCATCCCGGCAACACCCCGTCAGTCCACAAGTCGAGCGTCTTGGCGTTAGTACCCTCCTCTGGTCCACGTCCAGAGGTCGAATACCGTCGCCAAGACGTCTTCCCAAAAGACGTCCCACAATTCCAAGGTGTCGACATATGTTTAACATCAAACGGTGTCACTCGGCGTACGAGTGAGCAACTATGAACACATTTCCACAGCGCGGAATAGCTACAAACGTGAGATGGTGGCCAGCACGTTTGCTTGTTTTTCATGATGAACTCTCTACGAGCAGGCATGTGTAGATGAGGCTTGTATCTTTTCTGTACACTTGTGGAATCACACGCTGCCGTGGGTGTTGGCGCGGATTATGTAGGATTGTAACTTTCCAAGGGTTCCATCTACGCAATGACAACCCGCACCAACACGGAACCAACACTACCTACCATTATGACAACTAGCTCAGCTCTGCACTTGGTAGCATTTGAATTAGTGGGAATGGAGGATTGCAATGACTTGACAATAGTTCGCCTCGGCCCAAAGGAACTTGCGTGTAAGACAATAGCAGTATCACTATGTCAGCCTTAAATCGGCCTTCTCACTTTGTAAGCCTCAAGACTTTCCTCAGGCCTATGTAGTCATTATTGGCATGCATAGCCCCGGCATACAATAATACCTGTGAAACTGGCAGGTTTTGTGAGGCATTATGTGATAGGTACATATGTCAGCCTGAGACAGAAAATTATTAGAGCGCCACATGCCCGACTTCCTTACAAGCATGATATAAGCGTCGGATAAGCCTTATTCAAAACTACGGGTTCTATCACCCTTATGAATTCATAACGCATATGCGAAAATATGTAATCCAGATGCCGCAGGGGACAATGAGCATACTAGGACAACGGTACAACTTCAGTTGCAAGCTCAACCACTGCGCAATGATCGATCGGAGACGGACATCCGCGCCCGCCCGCCCGCTCGATGCGCTTTCCGCCCGCCATCAGCCATCAGCCCTCGCTCGGTCAACACGCGATCACTCGACGGTGGCTGCACCACGGAGCACACATTGCGGCGGAAAAACGCAGTTGATCACACTACGTGAAAATGGCCGGGAACCTTATTTTTCATACCGGTATCACTCGCTTTTGTTTTTGGTCCCGTAGCTCCTCTGGCGGGTGTTGGTATGATCCGTTAACCGAGAGGCTGCTGCCGCCGCGTGTATTTTCCCAGCGTATGTATGTACGTACCCAAGCGACGTTACTATGCCTACTGTCCGCCCCTCCCCCCCCGAGTCCCTGCCTTCCGGTGGCCACAATGTCAAATGCTCTCTTCCGCGCTGGGATATCCGGTGAGGTCTGGTGATGTGCTGCTGGAGCCTAGGTTTTGAACGTGCCTACTAGGTGCCTACTAGGTAGTAGGTAAGTGGCACGCCAACTCGGCACCTATCATATATGCATCCGAGTCGGTGGGTTGTACATATATGGCATATGGTACATACAGCGGCCTTCCCCCGCTCGATACCTATCTATATCATTCATACATACACACATACGACCCGACTCGCCGGACCGGCCGGCAGGCAGACAGGTAGGCACTTCCTCTTGCTACACACGCTACATACGCCACAAACACTTTGCTTTGCTTTTGCTGAAGACGGCAGCAGTACTCCGGATCGGGATCACGTTCTATGGGGGATGCATCACGCCATCCTTCCATCTAGTATTCCCAGGCGCCGTCAGACACGTGAAGAATTTGTGTACATAGGTACATATGTGAGGGGGATGGCGAATCTCAGTCAGTCGGAAGCGTGGACCGCGGATACGATTACCCAGAAAGGGAGGAACCGCGTCTCGGCGAGAGGGAAGGGTTCTCGTCTCGCCTCGCTCAACGGTCGGCGGACGATTGCTGGATGATTGCTGGACCGTGATCACTCACTCCCTCCCTCCCTTCCTCCGATTGCACATTACACATTACATTGCATCGCATCGAACCACTTCCTGTCATCGTTACATAGATACTAGTTGGTACATACATAGCTCCGTGGTCGTACTGCTTAGTATGGAGTACACGGATATCGTGGGTGGATCTGCAGCATCAGCCATCCTCGGTTTGTGATTTTGCCCTGCGTCGTGCGTGTGCGAGCCTCGTTTATCAGCGAGATCCATCGTAAAGCTTGTGCATCACCACGGATGGGTTTTCGTCTCGGATTAGTATATTACAATTGTGAAGCGTGACAGCCCCCCCTTCCCCCTTGCCGCGGGTTCGGAGCCGGTCGGGAACACAAGGGTGGGTACTTATGTACATAGAATGTACATAAAATGAATTTGGATGCAGTGGCAACTGGTCGGCTGAGTTGGTTTGGTGAGTTAGTCGGTGAAGATGGCCAGAATAGGTAGATTGCCATGCTATGCCATGTGTGTGTAGTATTCACGAATATGGTTCTTCCCATGTTCTCTCCATATTCTCTCCCCATCGTTTCTCCGTTGCTTGAGCTCGAGGTGTTCCAATCCGATTCAATCCCACAGAGACAAACAAGAAGATGCCGGAGCTTGGAACTTGAAAAGGCCCAAGGGGGGATTTTCATGTACCTAATTGTAGACTTGTAGCTGTGGGAGATCCAGAACATCATATCTCACTCGGCCCTGGCCTTCACCCGGTCCCGGTGAAATATCGTCGTCGTACAGATGAGGGGAGGGGGGGAAGCAGATTCGAGGCAGTCTTCAGCTTTATAAGGCGAACATACTCTAGAATCTAGATGTCACTCCACCGATCTAGATAGCCGCTGAGCCGCTGGGCTCTTCTACTTCTGCTTCTGCTTCTTTGGCCGATCGTCACAGCCTCTTTGGCCGATTGTCGAGCATGAGCACTAGCATCGTCACTAGCATCATTACTCGGTAGTTCGCGAAAGGGACGATCGCCCACTTAATCTTCCTCTCGATCGTCCACTTGATCGACCGGATGATATCATCCGAAGAATCAAGATCTTTCGAAGCTGCACGAGATTCATTTTCCGTTTACTATGTTCTCCAGGCGCAGTACGCTAGTGCTTCAGTGCTCCAGTTCTCCAGTTCTCCAGTGCTCAATCAGTCACCGGGGAAAATCAGGCGTACCTGGGTAAGTAGTTATCAGTGAGCAACGTAGTGTGGCTGTTGTTCTTTCAGTTCCACGACTCCGATTCAAATGACTGATATGTACATACTACGTACGCCATCCCAGCAAAACCCAGCTCAGCAAAGCCTAGCGCAGCCACTCTCTGCTGGGCTTACGATTTCACATCCGTATCACTACCGATCCTAAAAGCCCATGTATGTACAGAGTACAAACGAAACACGCCTCCAGGAGTCCAGTAGTCCAGTAGTCCAGGAGTCCAGGAGTCCATGGGGGCACAGATCCCCGTGTACCCATCTGTTGCGCAGAGCAATCTACAATTACATACCTAGCTAAACTTCTAGATCATAGTAGATTCACGTGTGCAGCCAGCAGGGTGGTTTCTTTTGGGTGGAAGGGTGCGTCCGATCCCTTACACCTGACGTCTCACAGCTTAGAGCTCACAGCTCGCACTCGCACCGGATTGCCACTTCCCCGGAGTATTTTTCTTTTATGTACTTTTTCGTTTTGCTGGTGGGCGGGGGATTGCACGGTGCGGCGTGGGAAAGGAAACAATGGGGCTACATGCTACCTAATTACATACGTCTGCTTCCTGTTTCTGCCTGATGCCGTTTGATGCCACCAGCACCCAGCACCAGCACCAGCACAACCGACGACGACGACGACCAATACCACCACCAATACCATCACCACCACGACCACCACCAGCAGCACCGCCGCCGGCGCCACCATCAGGCAAGTCCTTACCCAGTCCGTCCCGTGGTGCGTCCGTACTGCTGCATACTATACTAATCTACCGACAGGATGGCTGCTTTACCCCAGAATAGCGCATGTTGCCTTCCGATGATGCCTCCGCTCTACCATTCCACAGGGTGTGTGCTCGCCCGCCCGCCCGCTCGCTGCGGGAACGGAAACTCACAAGTAGGTAGTTTTCGGTTTTCATGTCCGACTAATTGTCGTTGTTGTGTATCGCTCGATACTCCGCCCGTGACATTCTGCCGTTGTTGGGGCCGGGACCACCACCGCGGGGCTCATGGCTGGTGCACTGGGCCGGCCGGCTGGCCTGCAATCTACCGCAAGCCGCTGTCTTTCGGCCCCACGACAGCGGCGACAACGGAAGACGACGACGACGGTGGTTCGTTATCATTCGCTTATCCCTCCGTTCATCTTGATCGCCCATCCATCAATCCATCCATCTATCCATCCATCCAGCTAATCGTCAATGCATGTCCCGTGACCACGCGTAACCGATGGTGACTGCGCGGGGATGGGAGACACCCGATGTGACATACAGACATCCGATGACGGTAGTTTTCCACTGGGGGGATCTTATCTGGTGCGATGGATGGATGTGCATGGCGAAAAGCTGTGGACCTGTGGTGGCCGGCGGCAGTGGCGCGTGGAGTAACGTTGTCCCGCGTACGCCGCAATCTTAGGGGCGGATGGGTGGTGGGTGGGCGGATGTGTGTGTGTATGTATGTATGTAGGTGAGAAGTAGGTATGTACGTACATAATGTATGCACCTACCGTACTCGACCAACGACTCGATGCACCACAAAGTCCGTACAAGTACCGTACTATGCATACGTTGCAAGCTTGACTGCATATGTATCCGCCTAGCTACTTGGCCACTGTCCGTCCGTCGTCCCGAAGAGTGAGTGGTACGGTGGCGCGAATTGAAGGGAGTATCAATCGTATTCCGGCAGCGAAGACTCTGGCGAAAGCGGGATTGAAAGCGATTCGAAGAGAGCGGAAGCTGTGGAAGGCGAAAATGATTTTTGCCCCCACGTGGGCACTTCGGAAATTTGATCGGTAGCCAGGTATGGTTCGTGGAGGAGGGGGGAGGGGGCGGAAGTGTGACTGGGTGAGCGGGGTTTTGCTGCTGCAGTCGACTTGTTTGGTGGACCGGCGAGTGAATGTGGAGTGAGGTGGGATTAAAGCCCGGGAAAGTTGGAGGTTAGGGTAACTCCTATGGATGTGCACCGTAGCCTTGCGTTGGGCCGCAACGCAACAGATCCCAGCTCATTGGCGGGCTGGACATTCGCATTATCGTTCGTTTGTGGCGGGTAGTTCTCGGCCTGGATCATTCTCTTGTCGGTGGTGACGCTGAGCTCCCCGGGTGGCTCTGGAGTGCGACTGACTTTCTGGTATTGGCCAGGACGCGATTAGAGTCAGCTGGGCCATTCCATACCGAAATAAGCATACGCTAACATGGAGTCATGGCCGGCGGCATCGATCGTTCGTCCACGCTGCTGCGCGTTGGATCGCTGCGAGGGGAAAAGACCGGATTGACCGACCAGGTGCTCACACTTTTCTTTTCATCCCGTAAGCCAGTATATCGAATGTGAGATCATATGTTGGACTCACTCGTCTCGCCGTACGATGAGCCAAAGATATGGGAAACGGTACAGGTAAATACGTACAAGTGCCGTCACGTGTGGTGATATGTGCCATCCGGAGGAGGGAGAGGGCAGAGGATCTGAGCTGGTTGGTAGCCACCGCCTACGTCTCCCTCCCGTCACGATCGACGGACGACTCTGTCTCGACATGGCTCCACTGGTAGCGAGAAGTCGAGCAAGACCCGGAGGCCACCTGCTTCAGCGAGCAAACTCTATCGTTCTGCCGGGGAGAAGCCGGTTCCGGCCAGTCAATCATGTGCGTATATCTGCATCTTCGTTTCCTCCCTTCTCCTTCTCATCTGTGATACATACAATACCTACATGTCCAGAACCTGGCGTATCCATTTACCGGATGAAACAGAAGAGAAAACAAAAGGCTTGTCGAAAGTCAAAAAGTGAGATGTAGACGGGCAGCTGGCGAGCCCGCCCAGCCCTACCTACTCGTTCCGAAGGATACTAATCCTCTCAATAAACAGGTAATATAAAAAGGTTTGACGGCGATTGGCATCCGGGGATGTTATCATCCGTCTGCCGCTCCCGCAAACCTCTCCCCCCAGGCTTTCACCGGACCATCGTGGCCGGTTCCACTGGAAGATGGGGGGCAGAGATGAGTTAGGCACGCTGCGCGCGCGGGTGCAAAAATCAGAGATTTGCAGGCGTGAGCGTGAGGATCGAACACAAAGAACCAACTTGACCTAGCATCCAATGCTGCAGCCGCAGTCCCAAGAATAGCCGCCTCTGCAGGCGTCGTGATGTTTGTTCCGCCCCGCCTACTCCAGTAGTTAGCGGCGATCACTGGCTGCGTATATGCGTGAGCTCACGCTTGAAGCTTTTTCGTTTCGATGCAATTCTGGTGATATCCAGACCATGGATGTCTCCGGCCCCGGGTCTAGAGTATCCGAATGGTAGGTGTGTTGCGTAACCATTGTGTTTGACTCTCTCGTACGTGGTTTACACGCAATGTATCCTCCCTCCCTCCCTCCCATCCTTACTTCTGCAACTGTCCTCTTGCTGTGTTGTGGTGGTGATGGTGGTGGTAGGTACCCGGTTCTTGTTCTATCCATGTGCCAGAGCAAGCAGTCAAACGTCTAACGGTTATTCCCAACGGTTGGACTGCGTGCGTACACGGCGGCACAATGATTGTCGACAGTGACGGGCTTATGGCCTCATACCTTTTGTTTCTCTCCGCCAAGGTACGAAGTTGCAAACATCACTTCCCCCCTCCCTCCTTCGTTCCCTCCCCCGTTCCCTCCTTCACATAAAAAACATCTCCGAAGCTGAAAACAGCCATTTGCAGAAAAGAGTATGAAAGACAGCAGCAACAGGGTGTGTATGTTTGCTCGCTCGCCCCCGGCCATGTGGTTCATCTTGAAGGTGCGGTCACCAGTGCGGATGGGACGTGTTGGGCGGCGGCGGCTGCCGGCAATCCGGCGATTCACACCGCACCGCACCACGTCTTCCGCTTGGACAAACTCCAACTTTGGGGTTCCGGCTCATCTGGTTGGGGATGAAATGTGACTGGATGCATCATGTTGGCTATCAGTGGGCCATGCAGACCGAAGGCCCAATTGCAAAGCCGAACGCCGCAGCGCCGCCCAGCGCCCTAGCTTTGACTCAGCCGACTGCAAGTGACTTGTTCCGGATCCAGCGCCAGTTTTCCCAAATTATCTGTCTTTTTTTCCTTTCCTTTCCTTTTCTTTTCTTTCCTTCTTAGTGTGGGGTGTGTTTGTGTGTCCCGCCGTGTCTCTGTGGCCTGTCATTGCACTGGGCTATCAGGTTAGGCGTGATGGGATTACGGGGCTTCATGCTCATGGACACAACAGTGCATATTCCCCCCGGCCACCACCAGCCTCCCTCCTCGTCTCTACGATGATGGGTGGGTGTGTATGGAGGGGGGATGGGGAGTAAAGGCGTCATGCAGTGCAGGTCTGTCCCAGAGATCAACTCTTATCGATCGTATTCCCTTCCCTCTGTCATTGTTGTTGTTCGCGCTCGGAAGTCTTTTTACGTCCAGAGACCACCGGTCAGTGGCCACCTCCATTCGTGCCCTATATCAAGCTCAGAACTGAACGGGGTATTTAAATCATCCAGTCCCCTCCTCTTCCTCCTCCTCCAGTCGGTCCGTTATATCGATCCCCCCTCAACCGTTGCAATCCTCAACATCTCCAGTCGATCTTCATCCACAGGATAATTAACGTTGTTGTTCTTCTCCCTTTCCCGGAAACAATCTCAGCGGTTTCTCTTTTCCACCGTCACCCTCTCCTCCTCCTCATTGTGGGCCCAATCTTCGAGACCCCCTCCTTCCTCCGGTTCAAGTTCGAGTTAGCTACCGTTGTCTGTTCAGGGGTTGCTTGAGCGTTAAACCCCAGAAACGGCATTTGATCTCGCCTCTCGCCTCTTTTTCTTCGGCCCGTTCCGTCGAGCCGTTTTTTCTTCCCGTCTCGCTGCACGTCTCACCACCCCAGCAAGAAAAAAAAACCTCCGAACCAACGGGCTTTCACCAAAATCCGGGGGGTACATATCCAACACACCCAACGAAAAACACCTGGCGATCCCCTCTACACACACATAAAAAAAAGAGCGAAAAACATAGCTTGGAGAGCTCCTCCTTTCGGACGGACGAGAGAAGAAAAAAAGAAAAAAAAAACCTTGTTCGCTCCCATACGAACCGGACGAAAACCTCGGAATAAAAAGAAGAGGAGAGGAAACTAGCATACGCCGCCGCACGAGAAAAAAAACAGTAATGTGCAACTTCGAAAAGATCACATACACCGCTTGTGGGCACGCAGTTCGCCGGTTGATCGGTTACTGCCATTTCGCGAGAAATGACCCGTTTCACCAGTGCTTCGGCGTCCAGACCACCAAGCGCGAGCGGATCGTCCAAGGCCAGAAGTGCCCCCACTGTGGCGATCTCTAGTATCTTCAAGTTCCCGCGGGGAGGGGGAGGGAGAGGAGGGGGTTGACGGGGTGAAATCATCTGCTGGGAGGTGTCGGTTGTTTTTTGATTCTCTTTCATCTTCTCTTCCTGCGGGGTCACTGCTAAAGGTGTTGACATCATGATCTTGGGTGTGGGGGGGGGGGCTTTTTGTCTGTATTTACCGGTAGCGTTTTCTGTCCGCGTATTTCATGTTCTTGAATCTTCTTTTCCTGTATTCAATTTTTTGATATCTTCTTTTCTCGTCTTTCACGTGTGAGGGGCAGGTCCGCCGCTTTCATTCCTGAAAGTTGGTCTGTCAGCCTACTACCATCCGCCGCTTATGCAGCCGGCCTTATCAGCCAGAGCCAGAAGTTTGAATACCCATTCTTTCCCTTCCCCTCTCCCGCCCCTCCCCACCCTTGCCGACCGGAATCGAAACCGCATTTACTGTGCTTCCGTGCATGCTGCGTTCTGCCTATCTGTAGGCATCCCATCCTATCCTGGCATCCTTTTTTTCTGGGGTTGGTCGAAGGCTTTTGATTTCTGTCAGAGGGTTCTTGTTGTGTATGGTTGGTAATCTGTTGATGGCCTATGAAGGGGAGCACGAGGAGGGGGGGCAGGAGGAGGAAGAGGGGGAGGAGGAAGAGGGGGAGGAGGAGAAGGAGGAGGAATAGGCGTACCAGGTTGCTTAGTCTGCGATATTGCTTTAGGTTTTTTTGTTGTTATTGTTGTACGCTCATTTTTTTCCGCGTAATTTTTTCAGCGAATAACCAAGCACTTTGATAACTATCATAGTCATAACATGTATTTACCGGTTAATGGGTCAGCACTTTCCTGCCACCAACAGTGTCCGCCACTTCGGCCCCCTTTGAAATTTCAAAACTCATGGATTTTTCTGCCTCATCGGTCTCACTGCATACGTAGATACAGTACATCGCATCGCTCACCCATCGGAGTGCACGTGTCACAACATGCCCATGGCCACTTGCACGTATGTATGGTATGTGATGTATGTACAAATGTATGTAATGTATGTACGAATGTATGTACGGTCCGCACTGCGCTGCCGTGACTCGTCCGCCGCGCGAATCGAATCGTCCTCGAGCTGGTGCCGGGAGAGGAGTGAAGGCGTAGAGGCACATGCATGGCTGCGGTGGGTGAGTATGTGTCGGGAGGAGGGGGGAGAGACAGGCGGCGCAGGACCGGTTCGGCTAGTTGCATGTATACCGAAAATCCAGACGGATCACGCCGTTGGCTAAATTTTTCCGTCGATGTTGCTGTTGATGTTGCTGTTGATGTTGCTGTTGATGTTGCTGTTGATACTGTTATTGTGATGGGCTTCCATGATTCGCGGCTCATTGATGGGGAGGAGGGGGGAAGTGGCTTTGGTTAGATACCGGCGGCGGTGGTTTCGTAAATTGTTTTTTCCCTCTGGCGGGGAGACGAATAGCGCTGCAGGTGCGAACCCAGCCTGGCCGGCTGACGACCGATGTGAGGTTGAATTAGGTTCTCGACGGGGCAGAATTCCGAAGACGTGGTTGCTTGCTTTTTCGATAGTGCTTTTGCTTTCGTCCCAGCTTAGATACCGGCGACGACTCGACTTTTTGAGAATCCGTCAGATCAGCTGTGCGTACCGTTTTTGCAGACGGCTCTTTTGCCAACACCTCTCCAGGCCGGAGGCGAATCGAGAGGAGAGTACACAGAAGAAAGAGGAGATAGGGGTTGATCGTCTACAGTATAGAGGATTATCGAGAGAGAAGAAGAAGGAGAAGAAGAAGAAGATCGGAAGACCAAGAAGAGGAAGAAACCCCCGCCATGGCCGCCAACGTTGGAGCCCACCAATGTGGATGCCCACTACTAACCACATTCGATTTCTCCCGCCGACAGGAGTCTCCTTCACTCTCTCCTCTGGCCAACAACTTCTCCTCCACTTCCTCCTCTCGCCGACAGCTCCCCCTCTTCCCAACAACTCTTCCATCGTTCCGCCACACCGTATTTTTGTTGGTTTAAAGATTATTGATTGCTCACTTACGACCGACCAATCTTGTTCGTGGCAATATATAGTACGCACTCCGTTTCCCATCCACTGACTGTCCAACCCGACTCTCGTCCAGCGGCCCGACGTGCGCTTCCCCTGCCCTCTGGCCTCTGGCCTTTCCCTGAAGATGTGTGCAGAGCGCACTAAGGAAACAAAGCTACCTATGATAAAAGGAAAGTTCGCTCCGCTCCTCACTCCGCCCGTCTCTCACAGCTATTCCAGGATAGCCGACCACGGGTTACGATCTCCTCGACCGCACCATTGTCTGTGAAGATTCGATATCACATATCCCCCATCGCCACCCGACCAAAAAGCGCATCATCTCGTCTCCAGATCTGTAGCTGAGTAGATAGTACTTGGCGCACAACTGGCAAGTACTCTACACTTCTCCAGCTTCGGAGAAGCACAGCGTACAGCGCACAGCTTACTCCGATTCCGGGTTATCACCACCCCCCGCAACCAGTGTACTGCACAGTAAAAACGTTGAACCTAGCCATCGGGCCCCCCGCCCCAGAAATCTGCTGGATTCCGCACGTCCCCCTGCCATCGGGCTACATAGTTAAGTCTCGAGATAACGACTCGTTCCTCGTTCCTTGCCGGCCCGGTTCGAAATTTCTCATGTGCGTCCCGCGCGTGGTCGTGGCCATCCGAAGACGGAGGCGAAAGGCGTGTGGTAGCGCCGTGGAACGCCGGTCGACGTTTGAGTCGCCGGTAGGCGCGATTAGGCTGCCGGTGGAACCGGCGAGGGTGTGTGCTAGGGTAAGTGCTGGGGTGCGGGGGTGGGGTGGGTGCATGCATGTGTGTGTGTGTAATATTTGTGTATGTGTGTGCGAGGCGGACGACGGCAGATGACTGGATGGGGGTTTTCTCTCTCTGTTGAGTGGAGGCGGGCGCACGGGTGCGGTTGGTACGGAGTAGGTACTCTACTTGATTACCTACTACTGGCCGCTGGCGGCGACGAGCGGTGGATTGCAGATATATGGAGTCGAGTACTCCGGTGGACTACCAACTACGCACTACTTGGATACTTGGGTACATAAGGCGGGAATTGGATGGATGGTACATTGGTACATGCTCCGAGTCTCTGAGTGACGAATCTCTGACTGCAGCTCGCTCAGCCCTCAGTGTGTGAAGTATGAAGTTTCCGACCTGCAGTACGTAGCGGTAGCGGGTGGAGTACTCTACCAGGTCTATCTATATAGGCTACCTAACATTTCGGCCGTACCCCGATTCTGACCTGTGTATATGTGTGTGTATGTATTTGTGGGGAGCGGAGTTATTTGCCGTGTATGTAGTATTGAGAGGTACCGCAAGGCATCTGCGGCGTGCAGTGCGCTCTTCAGATTTCTGCCTGATCGATACGCACATCTCTTGCCACGGGTACAACACGTACAACAACACGGAACTAACCAAATATCGCAACGCATCTCATCCGCAATCCACATGGAGGCTGGAGCGCCAAGGTTGTTGCAATTTGTATTCCACCACCCAACGACCAGCTGTATAATTGTCTAAACGCCACATTGCATTGCAGATGGACGGTGGCGGCGGACTTTTGCTTCCGGAGGGGGAGTCACTGTCCGCCAATTACTTAGGTAATTCGGTAGGTACTGTCCAACGCAAATTTATGCCCGCGTGCGGGTGATAATCGAGTATCCAGGTAAGTAGCTGTGCTGTCGGAACTGTGGCTGGTTGGATTCGTTCCTGGTGCAGTATGGGAACCCCATGGACCATCGAGTCTCGACAAGTACCGGTAGTACCAGAGCATTCGCCTGGTGGAGAAAAGCTCTGAGTAGTACGGAGCCGAATGGCTGGATCCTGATCTACTAATAAGATCTCCCTCCCTCCCTCCCTTCCTTTCCGACTCGTGATACGGTATGCTCGAGAACGAATGGGGTTCTACCCGCATCGGGGATGGAACCAGTGTCGAGTGAGGGGAGCGGTTAGATATGTACATCATACGGGGTTGTGCAGATATGTACTTCTTACTTACTTATATGCAGTCTGCGCCCGCCTGCGCCCGCCTGTGCTGTATGTTGAATAACCTGGGGATTCTGTGGTTTGTGGTTTGTACGAGCTCGGAGTACTACTACCTAGGAGACTACTATCTACCGTTTACCGTTTTGCTTTTGATGTTGTGGGTGGAGGTGGTGGTGGTGGTGGTGGTGGGCTGTAACACGCGCGTTCGCTGGAGGGGTCTCACGCAATATACATCAGACATGAGGATGAGGAGAGGGTTGAACAAAGGCATCGTGCTCGATCCGTGGCAGTCCAATCAAGCACCCAGGTGTGTAGGAAGGTATAGTTATTTCCATTCAAGTCTCTGTCCCGCGTCCCACTACTACCTGGGCTACGACTAGATATCCTCATGACCCATCTCAGTGTTTGCGCCAGTGCAATCGCCACTCTCCGCTCGCTTTCTGTTCCGACCATCCACTACCGACTACAGGTTGGCGTACTGAGGAACCTTCCCCAAGACGTTGTAGCGCTTGCTGAAGAAAGTGAACCTGTTGCGTTGCGAAACCCGTCAGCTCCGTGCCGGCCAAGTCAAGTCAAGTCGGTCGGCGGGATAGTAGTTACCAATCTTCCAAAACCTGCTTCTCTTTGGGTCCGAGGTCGTTCCACTGGGGCACGGCATCCTCCTGCTTCACCGAGGACTTCGCCAGGCCGCGGGATGCATCTTTACCGGCAAACACTAATCGGGCGTGAGCTTTGTGATCTCTCTCGCAGACGAGGGCAGGGCTGCGTTGCGCTTTTCCGTACCGTTGTAAGATCCTCCGGGGAGATAGCTCTTGTTGCCCGAGACGTCGAAAACTACGCCCTATTCCAAAACACTCCAGTCAGCCTGAGAGTCGTCGAGAAATGTGCGGCTGAATGACTGCTTGACTCACCTTGATGGCTACCCAGACCTTATTGGGGTCGGATCCTGTATATGTTTCCCCGGTCAGTCACCTGTCAACGCAGCAGCAGTGGACAAGCTTTAGATAGCGACTGGCCGGCGCGCCAGCCGGCCGATGGTAAGTCTGGAAGGAACGAAGCGATGATGGGCTACGACAAGCCGGTGGAGAGAGAATGGGAGTTTACCGTCTGCGGTCGCAAGCTCCTCAAGAGAGATTGGGTCGTCCTTGGGCGGGTTGAGGCTAACCGGCGTCTTGGGATCAAAGTTCTTGGGTTCGGGGGCAGACATGGCGTTCTGTATTTTTCTTCTTTTTCTTGCTCTTTTTTTTTTTGCTGTGCTGTGGTGCGGTTGAGTGATCGAGAGTTGCTGGCTGTCGTTGTCGCGTAGGTAGCTGGAAGACGAGAATGGCTTTCGGGAATGGAATGGAGGCCCGGGTGGTCATGGTGGGTGGTGCGGGGGAGGCAGCAGCTAGTGGTGGGTAAGCGCCAAGACGAGAATTAGCGAGGCTCATGACAGCCCCCGCTGCCCTCAAGCCTCGGGACCGTTATTGGCCGGGATTATACTCTAATTAACCTTCAATTCAATTTATCGCATTTGTATTGACACATCTCGAATTCCATCACTGGCGAACAGTGGAAATTATTTGTAAAAACACCTTATCGTCGCATGTTCAATTCATGGGGCTGACTTTCACCATCGACTTTTTTTTTGCCGTTTTATGTACCTACGCCATCCAGCCATGCAATGCAGCACATGGCACGGGCTGGGCTGGCCATCTGTCTGTCTGTTGTTGGAGTTCGAAGATCTTCTACTCTGGGCAAAAGCAAGTAAGCAAGCCAGAGTCCAGACAGGCGGGCAGATGGTCCACGTACGCTCCTTTTGTCCGTCCTGCCGAGCCAGTTGTGCTCAAGTGGGAAATTTACAGATTTGGCAGCCTATCGTGGAGGAAAAAAGGCCCGAACAATAACTCACCACTAACTAGAGTATATAACTGTTCGAGGTGGTGGCAGTCGCTCCCCACGGACGCCACGGCTGCAGAACCCGGCATCGAGGAAGATCTCGATCCCCCGTCATGTACGTTGCGTTGCGTTGCAGCCATGAAAAATAAATTCTCCGGCCACTCAGGGCCGAGTGCATTTTTGCCCCCCCTTCCGCCCGTGCCGACGTGGATGCACTCATGGCGTTTGTTTGGACGCCCGTCGATATATGTCCACATCCCTCCTCACCGAGGAAGGAGATATCACATTTATATATCCAGTCCGCATCGCATAAGGATTCACTTACATACATACTTCCTTAGCTTGCTTGCGCGCTGCTAGATCATACCTCCCTAAGTACCTATAATAGTACTTACAGTCGGACTCCGAGACATGACACGGCAAGGGTGAGGAGGAGGAGCCGTTCTGGACCGCAGCACACTCAGCCGCACAGTACACACCACTAGTTACTGACCGCTATCCGATCACCGATGAACCAATCCACCGTAGATTCACAGGTCGCCGATGTCGCAAGGCCCAGCTATCTACAAAGGCGGATGCGACACCCCAAAGTTCCTATTCTAGTGCTAGCAATGCCGAGACGGAAGGCAGTATACAACTACAGCCACAGCCTCTTCCTGTGCTGCTGCAGGGCCGCGACTATGCACGGAGAACAAACGAACAGTGAACACAACTTCCACTTCACACCTTGCGGTCAACCGAAACAGAACGGAACGGAACTTAAAGATATTGGCATACCTATTGCTATCCGTCGGTCAAGACAAGCGATGTACCTACCGGCAGTGAGACAAGCTTGCTCGACTCGGCTCGGCTCTGAGTCATGAGTGAGTCCCCTGGTTTTTTTGTTCTGTTTGACGGTATGTACTCGCCTGTCAGCCCATCTGCTATAGACTACCGGTGTTGCGGCGTAATTTTTTGCCCGTTTTCTGTCTACGGTCCAGATCACTGGCTCGATGTTGAAACCCCGTCTTCCACGCCTTCCATTTGGTACTATATACTATATAGTGAGCTCCCAGACTTGGTGTCGACGGTGTGGTGTTCCCGTCGTCGGGTGATAACTGGTGAAGGGCCTCCGAACGCTCGAGCTCCGGTTCATCTTTCGCAGAGGAGTAGATGATCGCAGCTAGCTTAGACAGAGAAGAGCACTTATCCGTAAGAAGCGCTCTATGGTACACGGGCGGAAATGCGGTCTTCACAGAGAGTACTAAGAGACCGAGCCGAGAAAATTTCTGGAAATAGAGACCGCCGCACCGATTACATCATCGAACCGGACGTCCAACTCCGAGCAAGGCTTGACTCTCCCCGGATGATCACTGGAAGTGGAACGGAACGTCGGGAACAAGAATCCTGCCTGGATATGAAAAGAAGGGGTTGATAGTTCTTCGGCAACTCATCCGTGGACTCGGGGGCATCGGGAAAGGCCGAGTTGCAGTGGACGGGCAACCATCAGAAAACACTGCGCTTTTTACACAATAGGATCTTGGATTCCACCTTTGAGAACCCCCAGTGCGTACATACGGCGACGAGGCACACGAAGAGCTACTGCGGCTATGTACTAGTACAAGGCGATTGTTTGTTCGTAGTGGATGATTCGAGAGGCTGCCGGGCCAAGGTATTATACAGAGCGCACAGTGAGCATAGGTACAACATTCTTTCATTGGGGGGTGATTGAGTAATTCAAATGCTACCAAGGGCGGAGCTGAGCTAGTTGTCATTATGATAGATTGATAGTGTTGGTTCTGTGTCGGTGCGGGTTGTCATGCCTCATTGCGTGGATGGAACCTTGGAAAGTTACAATCCTACATAATCCGCACCGGTACCCCCGGCAGCGTCTTGCTCGACAAGTGTGCAGAGGATATACAAGTCTCATCTGATACTGTAGAGTACAGTGCTAATAAATCATCCGCTGCTTCTTTTCCAAGCGTTTTCAGTTACGAATTATGTTTCCCGAGTGACTGTCTATAAATATAATTCCACGGCAATGCTCGCACCACCCCGCGGCTGGAAGCGAAGTGGAGACTGAGCAACTACAGGTATTAATGAAAACAGAAGGCTAGCAATCTCTATTAAATCTCTTCGACTTCCCATGCTATCGTCAGTACATATGTACATATATAGGTTCAGTTTCTTGTTTTTGTTTTTGTTTAAGCATTGATTGCATGAAACCTGTAGATACTATACTATTATAGCAATACACACACTGTGACATTCCGTTTCAACTTTTCACGCCGGTATCCTAGGTAGGTAGTCCAACACGCCTTTCAACACGCGGCCCGATGTGCCGTCCGCCACCCTCCGCTTCGGCTCGGTACTACTATTTAGGAGAGCACCAAGAAACTTGGTAGGGATTGGGAAGATTCAGTAGCCCAAGGCTATCTTGATTCTCGACCTCGCAAAATGCCGAGTGATATGTCGCGCATGCAGATTGAACCTCACGAGTCACAAACTATCACTCCCCACGCGGCATCCGTTCGCCGCGAGTGATGCTAAGCCCCCTGGGCAGCTTATGTAGCTGTATCGGTCTCTACTAGTAGTAGTTGAGTGGCTAGTGGACTCGCGATGCGTGGGTACATTCGTGGTCAAGCATATTCCCAGTGATCGGCCATGAACTTGGAGTGGAACGGCTTGGAATAGGTACAGCCGGTGCGCACGACTCCGTACTGGTTCTGGTTCGTAGCGGTCTCGGCCGGTACCGTGCTATGCTGTAATATAGTTAGTTCGAGAGGGGTAGGGCAGGCGCTGTTCTCGCCCGACGGATATTGCTGTCGTATTGGGTTACATTATCATACCAGAAACACGGATTTTTTCACCGTGGCGATGCGATGTAGTTACTCCTACTAGTAGTTGCCATTCTTTTTTAGACTCCCGAGGGGTCTTGGGCTCCGCAGTACCTACTCGAGCTTTCTTGACGCTCCCACGCACAAACTACTTGAGCTTCGGCGGGTGCGATGAGAGAGAGAGAGAGATCTTCAATTTATTTCGCATGCAGCCTTTCTAACAGCGGGTGCGATGCGTGCAGTGAGCTCGTGACCGGTGGTTCGGTGTGAGTGATCGAAAGAGACCACCTACGTGCCTACCGTATCGTGAGTATCTTCCGGCGAGTCGCTTTCGTTATTTCTTCAGTCACTAGTTACAGTATCTTGCCGGCGGGGAGAAGAGGATTTAGAGGTGGTATTATTGAGCACCTACTACCTAGGACTCGAAGACGGGAGCCCATAGTCCAATACTTACCTACCGGTGCCTGCAAAATAACAAACTATGGTACAACTTCCAAGATGGGCGAATGCCGAGCGCGCACATAGCAACATCGAATCACACATGAAAACTCGGTTCGATTCTTTGGCCACTAACTGTGTACCACCAGATATTGAATAACCACCTAGCCCCGCCTCGCAACGATCGGAAGACGGAAGAGCAGTCTCACCATGCACCCACCCCTCAAAAACAAGATAACTAACGTCTCGTAGGTATGTGTATCGCCACTCAAGCGCAGCTCCCGCACCACCACCAAGACGACGATCCACTGCACAGCCGGACTCCGGACCAAGTGCACATCGATCATAGAGCACCGATGCCCAGGGGTGGTTGGAGAGACTCTCGATCTCCAGAGTACCAGTAACTAGTCTGCCCATTGGGTGCGTTTCGCTCGCATCGCTCGCATCGCATCAGCGCATCGCGGTTCATCGCCGAGAGACCGCCACGAGACCGCGCGGTGCGCGCTACCCACCGGTGAATTTCCGTGGCGGCTGGCGCAAAATACCTGACGCGACCTGAACTCAAGTTTCGGATCCACAATTGATACTACAGCATCTGTGTAGGCAGGTAGGCAGATGGTTCAAGCTCTGCGAGCAGCTCCGTCGGACGCATCTCAAGCTCACGTCCAGCCACCACCACCACCACCACATTCTAGATACTCCCAGCTCGCCGCCAAGCGACAGTGCGTATGCCCATGATACTCGTGCCTTCGGCGCCCCCAAAAGTTCCACCCAACCGCGAGAGTCTCGCTGCGATGCATCGGCGCCCCTAGAGTATGTAGAGTACTATAAATTAAACTCTTGACTCGAGAGTGCTCCATCACGCGGACCTCTCTCCAGTAGATATCTTCATGCTCTAGGAATTTCTTCAGATACTAGCTGGTAGTTACCAACCGCCATTCAGTGCCTTACTAGCAGTCCACTTCGTTTCCCAGACTCCACCGGGTGTCCGTCCAGGCTTCGTCATGCATCCACACCAGCAGTTCACGTTTGGGGGGCAATATTATAGGTATGCACAGGAAGGTATCTAGCCTATGTAGGCACCGTATGTGTGTAGCGAGGTGGATACCGTATCGCGATCGGGCGCTTTCACAAGATCTTGTCTGGATTCTGGAACTCTCACGACCTTTAGTCAGTCAGTCAGCAGTCAGCAGCTAGGTATCTACCTAGAGAACCCAAGTATCCACCCCTCCCCCTCCGACCCGACCGACCGGTCTCGCCGGTCTCGCCGGGGGGCCCGTTTCGCGACCACACATCCGATACCTTCCACCGGTCGAGTGCCACAGAACGCCAATTACTAGTACCTAGCTATCTACCCAATCAGCAGCGCCGAGGGGAAACCAAACTGAAACAATTCGACACAGCCAGGCCAGCCCCAGCAAGCCAGCCCCAGCAAGCCAACCAACACGAGCTGTGGGCACTGGGTGGTGGCGAGACATGCAAATGTGGACTCTGGAGAGCCGAACTTCCACAGAGCCAACCACAGCAGCACGCAGAAACGATGCGGATGAGTTTCCCCCCGCAGTCGGAATCGCAGTCGCAATCGCGGCGCTGGATGGATGGATGGAGGAGTGGCTGCAGCTTGCGGGTCTGCGGGTCTGCGGTGTGCGCTGCAGATCATCCCGCGGTAATTGCCGATTCGTGTAGTAACAATGGCATGGGAAAGTGAAGCGCAAATAAAGTAAAGTGAAGTGAAGTGAAGTTTGGCGACGTGAAGTGAACTGAACTGAAGTGCAAATAAAACCGTGCTACATAGAGTAGAGTACCTACTATTAGTAGCAAAAGCCAGGTCGGGAAGCCAGCGGGAGAAGTTGGAATGAATGCGAATTGCCAATTGCCAACCCGCTCCCATCGGATTCTCCATTGCACTCGAATTTAAACTTGAATTTGCACTCGAATTTAATGAGATCCAACTACCTGCTAGTTATCGTACTACTACTACTAGCCATTAGATATCCGCGCGCCAGCCTGACCTGCTATCCACCTCTACTAGAGTAGAGTACCTATACATACTACCTATACTACCTATACTGCTCTACTACTACATAGTACTCCACTATTCTATAGAATACCTCCATAGGTCGTGGGGAGGAAATTTAGGCTTCTTATTTACGGCACAACCGATCGCGGTCTACGCACCGTAGCTGGCACCCGCTGGGCCGCTTCGACGTGGCCGAGGCTCGAGCTATCACGCCTAGCACCTTTTAGTAGCCAGAGCAACATCGCGATTTCGAAAATCGGGCATCTGCGCACCTGCTCCCCAACGCCAACGCCATTGGCTTCCGCAGTTCTCGCCGCACATCTCCCCTTCCCATCCCGTTCCCCCCAAGCGCCAACACCAACGCCAACGGCTTCCGCAGTTCTGGCCGCCCTTCAATCAAATTAAACACTGACTGACAGCCCGTGCCGCTATCAGCCTCGTCTCGTTTCGCGACGCAGTGGCTCGGCACACTTGTCATATAATGTAGAGTAGGTACCTATTATGTTTGCTTATTATGTTTGCTTGTCTGTCTGTGTATGATAGGAAGCAACCCGGGACAGTGGGAATGTAATTTGCGCTTGTTGGTAGTTAGTTGGCAGTTAGTTGCAATTAGTTAGTTGGAAGTAGTTACCGGGTTAGTTGGCAGGAAACGAAACGCTTATTCTCCCCTTTCCTCCGAAGCAGAAGCCGAAGCAGAAGCGGAGGCAGAAGAAGCGGAGGCAGAAGCAAAAGCAGAAGCGGGAGGAGGAGGAGATGGAAAGTACCGGCATACCGGCATTGAGTATAGCATTACACACGCTATTGCTACTCTATCGTTCCGGAGACTACGTATAAAAGTAGTAATATAGCTACCTCGGCCGGAGAAGTTAGAACTGATTGGAACATAAAGTTGGTTCCAGAAAAGAAAATAAAACAACAAATCCCCTTTTCCTTTTCCCTTTCCATTCCCTTCCCTTCCCCCATCCCCTCCCAGCCTCTTCGCTGGCCGTAACTGCTAGTAAGTAACTGCTAGTACTAGCACTCCATAGGCGAGAGCGAGAACGCCGCGCAGCGGTGCACGGTCCTAGACCTCTGGCCAGTCAGCCCGCCAAGCATTTCCCATTAGGGGTAATCAAAGTGCGGTGGTTTGCTAGCTCAGTGGCTTTTTAGCGTGCTGATTTTGGCCAATGAGGACGAAGACACTTTGATTCCCCCAGTTGGGTTTGTCGGTGGGTTTGTCGCGATCACTAGTCTGCGACGACATGCAAAAAAAAAAATCTCCTCCGAATCGTCACTACCACCAAGTCGCTGTTCGATTCTCAAATGTAATGTGCTTAGGCGTTGCAATACCCGTGCTCTCTTCTATGTACAAGGCATTGAGGCAGTACTACGGAGTATTTTGTACTGAGGGTTGGACAAAAGAAGAAGTCGTGACCATCTACGGCACCAAGAATGCCAGCTGTGGTGGTAACGACTTTTGGTGTGTGGCGCCGTACGATTACACCCCGCCCTGTGGCGTTGTTTCGTTCCCCCTCAGTACAAACTTCAAAGGACAGAGCAGAGTTTCTTTTATACACACCGCCGCCGAGCCGACACCAAAAATTCTAACCATCTTTTATCTAGTGAGGCTTCCTTAGCTCGGTGGTGGGTTCGGTGGGATCGGTGGCTTTGCAAAGGCCAATAAAAATCCTTCCTTTCTAGCGGGCGAAACCACCGAGCTAGCAAACCACCGCACTTTGATTACCCCTATTCTTTTTTTCTTCTTTTTTCCATCCCCCACACCAACAAGGGCTGAGCAGCAGGGAGAGCCAGGAGACGAAACAGGGCTCGGGCCGCTTCTTGACATGCCAAGGCCCCGGTGTGTCTCGACGCGGGAACGAACGAATTAACGATGCCAAACTAATGGACTAATGGCCGCCCGCGTTGGGATACCTTATTTTGACCTGAAGTCTGGCTACAACTAGGGGGCGGCAGCGGGCGGCACTGCAATGCGATGGACACTACAATACGATGCTTGTATGGTGAGGCGAATAACCACACACACACATTTTTCTCACGAATACACTCACACATGAATACAGACACGTATGATACGCACACGCACACACGCCGCAATGCACACACATATCTACAGTTAGATACTAGTACTATACACACCCACACACTCTCTTTATTTTCAACTTACATAGAGTAAGTAAGGATAAATTGAAAGATTTGGAGGAAGAAAAAAACTTGAAACCCCCCCTGAAGACCGGAGCAACTTAAACCATGGAGTGAAGGATAGTGGCAAAGAGAAAACCGTCGAGGTCGAACAAAAAAAAATAAAGGGAAAAGAAAAGGAAAAGAAACCCGGAAGATGTATGTAAAAGAATGCACAGAAATAAAATAATTTTTATAAAGGGAAAGAAGAAAAAAAGAAGTGGAGGCAATGCAATAGAAATGATTGAATGAATGAACGAATGAACGAAAGAAAGTTTAAACCGCAACGTTCCGCTTCGTCAGCCTGGCCTCGATGCCGGTCTGCTTGACGAACCAGGTGTTGTGCTCGACCCACTCCTTCTCGGGGTTTGTGAGCTGAATATCGAACTGTCTAAAGAACTGTGGGATGAAGCGGTGGATCTCAGCCATAGCGATGTTCCTTCCGATGCAAGTCCTGGCACCGGATCCAAACTGAAACATGTAGCGGTCCATATTGGCGGCCTCGTCGCGGAACCAGCGGTCAGGGTTGAAGTCCTCCGCGTCCTTGCCGAATATGCTCGCGTCGTAGTGCAGCACGTACGGGTTCACACCCACTCGGCAGCCCTCGGTAAAGAAGTGTCCGCAGATCTCGCGGCCGCCGGTAGGTACGTGTCGGGGAAAGGTCAGTGCGATCGAGGGGTGCACGCGCATCGACTCCTTGATGACGGCGACGAGGTAGGGGAGCTTGAGGGCCTCGGCGTAGGTGATGTTGGCGCTGAGCCGGCCTTCCGCCTGGGCGGCGTCGATTTCGGCTTGCAGCTTGGACTTGGCCGAGGGGTTCTTGGAGAGGTGGTACAGGGCGGTGCGCATGGCGATGGCTGTGGTGTCGCCGCCGGCGAAGATGGCGGTGTAGGACTCGGTGTACACGTCGGTGATGTCGAAATCGGGCGCCTTCTCGTCGGCAACCTTGAGCAGCTTTGCCAGCATGTCCGTCCGGGTGGACTTGTTGCCCTTGCGCTCATCTACGAGACGCTTGCTCTCGGCGGCAAGAGAGTTGAAAACCTTGAGTCCGTGACGGAGAGAAGCAGAGAAGGGCAGCAGGAGAACCTGGAAGGGACGCATCCAGTTGTAGAGAACACCCATGCGGATGGCGTGGGGAAGGATGATGTCGACGGCTCCGATGTAGCCGCCGACGTCGCGGCGCTCGTTGATGAAACCGAACATGCGGCCGAAGAAGAGCTCGCCGATGACGTCCATAGCATACCTATCGCACATTCCGCGTTAGTAAGGAGATTGGTCGGCAGTGAAGATTGCTACGTACCACTGCAGGTATTCGCCCATGTCGATGGACTTTCCGTTCTCGGCGAACTCATCCAGAACGGTGAAGAAAGCATTGGTGGCGTTGTCGATGTACTGCTCCGACTCCAAGATTGAGGACATGGAAAAGATGTTTTGGATCATGCGGCGCCGGAAGCTGTGCTTCTTCTCGTCGAGCTGGGTGAAGGAATCGCCATGGGGGGCTGCAAGCGGCCAGAACCGTCAGCGGACTGCAACCAAATCCAGAGATCACTTTCGGGGGGAACATACAGAGGTTGGGAGCTTGTGTGGGGTAAAAGTCGGTCTGTGAGCGGTGTCAGTGGGTAAGTCATATCGAAACACGCCCTCCTCCCCCTGGAGACTGCAGTCATTCGCTTCTCCATGCCCTCGGCACTGACTCCGCATGGTGGGGGTTCCAGCGGCCAGTACCGACAGCTTGGATTCTCGCCCCGACATTACGCAGTGAGAAAGGTACGAACCTTGGTGTAACCTGCGTTGATGGCATAGATTGCCTTCATGGCGGCGGGGTCGGAGACGGAGACCTCATTGGGGGCAATCCTGACGAGGGGACCTGAGCGGAGTGTCAGCTTTGGATACGGAGTGATCGATCATTCCCACATGCGGAGGGCATCATGACATACCGTATTTCTTGTGCAGCGCCTTCGTGTACCGGTGCATGTCCTCGGCATTGATCCGTTGGAGATACCAGAACCGGGTGATGGACGCCCAAAACGGGCCGGGAATGCCAGCATACGGTGAGTACACGCGCTGATACACCACCCAGGAAACTGCAGAGACCACCAGGGCTACCGGATAGAACAGAGGATTCGAAAGAAGGCCTGAGAGAAGCATGGTTGCGCGGCTTCACTCACTCACGGTGCTGTGACGGAAACAGAAAACAGAAAACAGAAAACAGAAAAGGTAGGCAAAAGACACGTGGGAGTGAAGGTTTCCTTGGTGGGAAGTGAAGACCGAGTGTAAAAACGTGGGAGGAGGGATGAAATATTAATATGCGAAGTTGGAGAGGAGGAGCCCGAGCTTTTTTTGCTTTGGAGGGGGGTTGCTGACATGGCAGCGGAAGAGATTGGATGGCGCTTGAGCTCTTCGTAGTCATTTAACAACAAAAGGAAGGTGGGAGCACTGTTCGAGAGCGTCGGTACTCCACTTGCTGCGGCTGCTGCAAGCTGATAGGCGTGCAGTATCCAATGGCTCCCAGCACCGGTATGCTTCTATGCCGTGTAGCAGACAACACCTGAGGTGGAGGGGGGACACTTAGCCGAAGGGACGGAGTTGTACGCAGCCACCGTGTGGGTTTCCGGGTGTCTCCCAGGACCATGAACTTGCAAGCACTGTCCCTACTCGGCTCACGAGAGGATCCGTGCGTCCGCTCCACATGCAGTGCCTACTCCACACGTGCAAGACGAGCAACCGTCGTGCTGGAAGTCACGCAAACCTATGGTAGGTACTGTACCTACCTAGCCCATACGGCCGGCGTGATTGCGGGCACTGGCGGGTGACCCCCCGGAGCTCCGCGAAGTCTGGCCCAGGGGAGTGGGCGAGGGTTTCAAAGGGAAGAAACGGACACTTCCCCCGCGTCGATGTAGGCAGTTAACTTGATCCTAGGTACTCTGCACGCGGCACTCAACCGCACAAACCCAACGGTGGCGGAATTGAAATATGCACGTATGATTATTACAGACGCAACTGGCCTAGGACACCTTGTTGCTCCCCAATCGGTAATCGCTGTCTGGCCCTTTCCCACCGGGTATGGGGGCTGCGGTGTTAGTGGTGGCGATGGTGATGGTGGTGGTGGTGGTGGTGGTGGTGGTGGTGGTGGTGGTGGTGGTGATGGTGATGGTGGTGGTGGTGGTGGTGGTGGTAGCGGTGAGCAGGGGCCAAGACTGGAGTCCGCGTCTCTTACTATGCGATCCCCCACACTACTCATTCGAAGACTGACGCCGAAAGTCGTCAGCTGGCGCTAGCTCTGTACAGTCGGCGGTACTCTCTCTACTCTAGGCGTGTGGTGAAGAAGTCGGTTGGAAACGGAAGGACGGACGGACGGCTGGCAGCAGTTGCAAGGGTACCGTATCATATCTACCTAGTCTACCGTATATTCTTGCTCTGGGTTGCTCGACCGGACACGTTCGGTATAGCCGCAGACCACTATGCGACGTGCGTTCTACTCTGGGTATGCTTCCTACCGTACTCCATCACCTTTGGGCCTGCGGAAAGGGAAAGCCCCCCACCTCGTTACTGCAACTGGAATTGGCTCTCCTTTCCGGCCTGCACTAGCTAATCAACTCCCGGCAGCAAGCAAGCCTTCTGCCACCGAGACGGAACAGCGGTAGTTGCCGTTTATTTCTCCCTCCCTTGATGTCCTTCTCGAGTGTCTCCCTCTCTCTTCGCTACCGGAATAGGGGGTCGTTGGTATAGGTAGGCAAGTATTACTATAGATACCTATGTAATAGTAGTTAGTAGTTAGTAGTTAGAAGTAGTTGGTGGTCAGAAGTAGTAGTTAGTTGGCGTGGTTATCAGGAACAGAAACAGGAACACAAACAAGAACAGAAACAGCCCCCCTCCCTCCCCAGTTGCAGTGTTCCACAGCTGTTAGGCGAGATATGTCGTGTCCATTGCAAGTTGCACATTCCCATCTCACGCCCCCAATCCAACAATCCTATTGGCGACGTTGTGTTATGTTGTATTGTTATTCGGGCGGAACCCATGCTAATGACTTGGTTTTCTGCCTCGGGGAGGAGCCGGGGGAGCTGTTGGTTGGTTGGTTGGATGGTTGGATGCCCCCCCTTCTTCCTGGGCTCCAGAAGAAGGTGCAAATTGTGCGACGGTTGGCAGCTTCCCGATGGAGAATAAGCGCGGCCTGCGGCGGGCGGGTCGTCAGTGATCTGCGTCACTGCGTGGGATGAAACATGCACCTGGCACCTGCAAATCGTTTCCGAGAAGGAAACGCCGAAGCGTCTGTAGGATGAGTACTACCTATGATGGTAAAGAGTAGAGTACCGCCCCAGTGGTGCGCTGCGCGGGATCGTTGCGGATAGATGTCAACAACCACGCCACCACAGCACATTCTGCGATCTCGCGGGCTTCCGGAAGTGCCAATCTTTACGCGATACTGTAGTAAGTAGTAGTACCGGTAATAGTAGCAGTAGTGGTAGCAGTAGTAGTAGTAGCAGTAGAGTACTAATAGTAGTACTATACGGTAGTAATAGTAGTAGTAGCAATAGTAATAGTAATAGTAATAATAGCAGTAGTAGCAGTAGCAGCAGTAGCAGCAGTAGCAGCAGTAGCAGCAGCAGTACCTGCGCCGCGTTTATCTGATCCATCATCCATCTGATCCGTATGATCCATCTGATCCATCTGATCGGCTCCGAGAAGAATGTTGCAGCCATTTCTTTCAACACGGCCTGACGCAGCCATGCAACTATGTACATATCTACCGGAAACGAGTCAGCCTCTCTCGGGATCCCCTCGCGTGATTCTCTTATCCCCTCTCTCTCCACCCCGCGGCAAGTGGAATTGGAGTTGCAACTGCAACTGCAACTGCAATTGTAGCTCGGGTGATAGGTACGAAGCTGCTTGCGTGTCGATACTCCACCGTACCTTCCCCCCTCCTCCTCCCAGCAGTAAGGACACCAACTATTACCGGGTAGATGCCTACCGGTATGTACCTAGGCATAGCTCTGACAGTTGGCCAGGTACAGCTCTACATCTACACATCCAACCATCCCGAAGCGGCCGTGTCATCATCACGACCACAAGTCACGGAACCGGAGGGGCAAGTTGATAATTGGCCGCCCAAAAAAACAAAACAAACACAGATCTGCACCGCACGGACACAAGCTTTACCGGCAATTGAGGGGGAAGGGGGGGATGTTCCTGCCTGTCGGGTCCTGGTTCTTGCGCTGCCGAAACAATGACATGCCTGGATACCTACCGCATCCATACGCTGACTCCGTTGCTCCTCCGCCTGCTCCTCCGCCTGCTCCTGCTCCTCCTCGGGCCAAAGCCCAGCCCAGCCCAGCCGAGTTGCATCGGTTATGTACCTACTCGTCGTATCGGCAGGCAGGTGAACAACCTCCGTATTCATCGCGATGGATTATACATAAGTCGGTTGAGGTATATCCCCACCTAAGGGGTTGGTCGGTGGGGGGGGACTCAGGGGTGCACAAAAGAAGTGGGTCGCGGGAGGATTTTCATTGGTACATACATACGGTACCTACATACAGCCTTTGGAGGGAGGAGGGAGGCGGCCTGCCAGGCCTGGAACCAACTGCTTTTCAGTCACGACGACAAATTAAGGCTCGGGCTCTCTCTCTCTCTCTCTCTCTCTCTCCATGGTGGCCGCGGAATACTCGACCGCTAGAGTTGTATTTAGGGTGTGTTTGTGTGTGTGAAGAATTGGAGACGCCAGTTGGAGGAAAGTGTTGGACATTCTGATTGGCTTACTCTTTCATACACACGCATGTGCGCAAAAGCCACAGCCAACTAGAGCATCTCTATAACTAGATGATTCCGCTCGAAAGGGAATAGCCCCACGCCCGCTGCAACTCGTCACTTGTCGAACGAATCCTTTTTTTCTCTTCAGGCCCCAACCTTCATTCAGTTGCCTATAGCACTCTAGTAGTTATCTTTGATCCCCTTTCGTTTCCATTCCTTGTGTTGGAAAGGGAATGCCGAAAGCTACGCGAAAAAAAGAGTAGAGCACGGCTCCGAGTTGGTAGTTACAAAGGTACCATAGCGAGCTCGGCCTTGCCGTGGAAGATGGAACAACTCTTGTCGAGTTCTTGCTCTGGGGGCCGGTGGGGTCAATCGGCCGATCGTCCGTCTAAGCTCCCGCCATTTTGTTCCAGCCATCGTGATGAGAATCTACTCTTTCCTACTCTACTACTACCAACCGGTAACTAGTAGCTGTGCTCAGTGTGAGTGCCCCAACTGCATCGTGTTTCTGGCGAGTCGGCGAGTCGGCGAACGGGCCTCCTCCTCGTCCCCCCTCCATCGCATTGGTCCGAGACGAAAACCTGAATCTCTGCTGCTGCTGCATGGGGCTGGCCTCAACCGCTGGGGAGCCTCTCTCTCCCGAAGGCTTGAGTGGCGAGCTGGTTGGTTGGAACCGGGTTGCGGACGGTGGAGGTGGTGATGATGCTGGCTGGCTGGCGGGCTGGCATTTCGTTCGGGCGCGGCATCTATGATACAGCTAATGCAAGAGCCCGTTTTGACATCTGCGGGCGACGGCGGTGTTCTGCCGGGGCTGTTGCTGGGTGGTAGAGTCGAGTAGGGACGCATTGGAAACCAAGCTGCCAAGTCTGTCACAAAGTTCCGCGAAACTTGGGGCTACATTCCTAGGACATGGGGTCCTCCCGCCCGCGGACGATGACAGCGGTCTGAACGTCCTAGTAACTACTAGGTAGTAGCTGCTCGGCACGCTGTGGGCCACTCATGGGCCTACCCAAACAAATAAATACCTACTCATGGTAGGGTGCTGCCCGTGGGGATTCCGTCAAGAGAGATCCAGGACCGATACATACACTCGACATATCCGAGATTTGAATCTGACGTCGTCGGTAGCCTCAAGCACCGGTATCCCCTCTCTTCATAGATATACGGACCTCCGCCCCACCCCCCGACCCCGAATTACGAACACAATCCGAACTCGAGTCTGTAACCATGGTCAACGCACCAGGGCTAGTTCCGACCGAGGAGGACTATGCAAGAACTGCGGGACTGGAGGCTGGTTGCTACGTGTCGTTCGCAATCGCGATACTTTTTGTGGCCGCACGGTAGATACATCCCCCTCCGCGTCATCGTCGAGGAATCACGCAACTGACGAGTGTGATGAAACCAAAAGACTCTATGCCCGAATCATGATCGTAAAGACGTTTGGGTTGGATGACTTCTTCCTCGTCATAGCAACGGTAAGCTTACACTTTACGTCGACCGATCGACCGACGAACATCTCGCAGCAACGAATTTGTCTAATTCCATTATTCCACAGCTATGGTCGCTCGCCATCATCGTGTGCGTTCCGATCATGTTCCGGCTGGGCATCGGCAAGCACCTGATCAACCTGACGATGGACGAATTCCTGGTGGCGCGGAAATGGGCGTGGCTCTCTCAGATCTTCTACTACGGGGCATTAGGATGCGTCAAGTGCGCGATCGTAGCACTATACCACCGGCTGGCCTCGCAGCCCAAACACAAGTCGGCGCTGAAGTGGATCGGCGGCGCGGTGCTGGCGCACACGATCGCGGCCGTCATCACGACCGCGCACATGTGCGATCCCGTCGCCATCATCTGGCAGCCCACGTTCCCCGTCGGTTGCATCGACATTCTGAGCTTCAACTACTTCAACGCCGCGTTCCACATCTTTACCGATCTGCTGCTCGCCGTCCTGCCGATTCCGATCCTGAAGGGATTGCAGATCAACCACAAGAAGAAGATTGCCCTGGTCGTTGTGTTTGCCGTCGGCGCGCTCACCATCTTCTGCACCATCGCTCGCCAGGTCACTAATGCCATCGCGCTGAACAATATGGACTTTAGCTGGTACGTCGTCTGATGCGTCTCATCTATACACCCCCGCCGTACCTCCAGAAAGCTAACAAGTTTTTTCAGGTACTGGGCCTCGGCCGAGCTCTGCACCTGTGTCGAAGTGAACATGGGGTTGATCTGCACCTCGCTGCCAGCTTTGCGACCACTGTTGAAGAACGTCGTAACGAACCTGGGCTCATCAGGAGACGGCTACGAGATGAAGAAGTCCGGGCGCAGTCCGTTCAGCTCGAAGCTGGGCGGCGTGTCCAAGAACGGCGAGGACAGCGGCTACTCCACCCGCATATTCGCCAGCAAGAAGGGCAGCCAGCTCGAGTCCGGCAACGACAGCGAGGAGCACATCGTCCCCCCCTCGGCGCCCGGCCACGTCGTCAAGAACGTCGAGTATACCGTCGAGTACAGCAATAGGACCGGCGGAGGGCCGGCGGTCTGAATATCTCGAAGCTCGAAGCGAGCGCGGAACGGAACGGTGTCTGGTTGGTTGGTTTGCTTGTTCGGTTCGGTTGATTTTTTCGGGTGCCCCGGGGTTTATTTCTTTTGTCTAACCTTCAAAACTTTTTTACGGATTCAATTTTTTATTTTCGGATGGGCCGGGCGCGGGGGGTATAGAAAGATTTATGTTTTTTCTTTTTATGATTCTACTATATTCACTCGCATTTTGTGTGCTTGCTTGCTTGGTCGCTCGGGAGGAACTCTGGATTAGGTAGTTTTTTTTTGGTTTTATGGGGGCATATTTTACTATGCCATGTGTCCAGTATGTATCCAACACAGACTGGATGTCCTACACATTTTTGTACAGAATAACCGGAGGGATACGGGTATCTTTTTTTTACTATATACTGTGGCTGGATTTTGGAAATACCATGCCACTTTTCCTTTCCGCTTCGGAAGGAAGGAACTCTCTTCGAAAATCGAATGGTATTTTTTCACGAATACGGGGTGGTGGTGGCGGTGGTGGTTCGGTCCGGGTCTGGGTCGGAGATTTCCTTTCCGTTGTGCAGCGAGTCCAGACGAGCTTAGATATCAGAGTGGATCGTCCTGCTCGAGAACGTACCGGGGACGGGGGGTGTGCTACAGTTGTAGTAAGTGTAAGTATCCTCGCGACTGCCGTCATTGCCGATATGTAGGAATATACCGATACCTATGCGTATTCCAGGGCCAGGGGGCGAGGGGGTTGGTGCCGGGGGCCGACGACGGAACCGACGACGACGACCGGCAAGAGCCAGAGTCCCCTCGGTAGATGGGAAAGGGGAGGTGGTCCCAGCAGAGCGAACCGAGATAGTCAACGGCGAGGCGAGGCGAGTTTTTTTCCTGACGTAAACCGGTTGAATGACTGGGGAAGGGCTGGTACCTACATACCTCGCCGGATTAGTAAAGTGCTGCACCGGGTATCACTCGCCAAGTATGTTCCTTGCACCCGGCAGATGGCGGTATGAATAGTAACAAGTACATACGAGGGTTCTCCCGTACCTCAGATTTCGGACAGACCGCCACATCGAGGAGTGGCTGCACACTGCCGACCGGATGATTGGATCGCCAAGTAGAGTAGTTTCGACTTGTCTCCACAGTACTATACGGTATAGGAGAGCATACGTTTCCAGTGTTCGCCGCCCCGCCCCGCCATTCGCTTCGCCCGAGTTCAGGACTCGTCATCTCGAACCATGCCGCGATGTACCTATCATCTCCGAGTATCCGACCTATGACCCCTTAACAAGCAGGAAACTTCCGTCTTTGCGTCAGGCCATAGCGGGGCAACTCGGCATCCATCTCCTGCACCGACCGCATATGTTAATCCACCACAGCTTGCAACATCCAGGGGCGCAAGTAAACGAGAGGTTGAAATTCAACTGGTGATCCCCCTTTACCCATCCATCTATCATCTATGTGCTTCCACATCCATCCCCCTCCATCCCCCAAGCATCCCCAGTGTTTGAAATAGTCCGGTCCGGACTGCCAAGATACATTCCAGTCCAGTCCGAGTCTCAGGACGAACGGACTGGACCATCTCGAATACTGAGCTGCTGCATCTCTCCAGCCATCCATCCACACCCTTCACTCGTCGAGCGCTCCCTCCATCCACGGTCCACCCCTACTGCCGGCCACGCTTCAACTACCACCACGGTGGGTCGGTGGCATCCACACGACGACCGTCCAGAGCGTGTATTCGCGGCGGGCGGCGGACATATTGCTGGCAGAACGACGGGCATTCCCGAGGTGCTAAGGGACAAGTCGCAAAACCGAGCCATTGACAATTGTGGTAGTGGAAAGAGGATACTGTAGCGAGAGGCTTTCGAGGAGCAGAGCGGGATGGCTAATGGGAAGGCGAGGTATGAAATCGTCGGAGACGGGGGCTCTGCTGCTGTTGCTGCTGTGGTTTTGCAGACGGCTCTTTTGCCAACACCCCTCCAGGCTGGAGGCGGAATCGAGAGGAGAGCACACACAGAAGAAAGGGGAGATAGGGGTTGATCGTCTATTCTGTAGAGGATGATCGAGAAAGGAGGAGAAGAAGAAGAAGACCCCGCCATGCCCGCCAACGTTGAGGCCCACCAACGTTGATGCCCACCACTAACCACATTCGCTTCTTCCCGCCGACAGGTCCTCCTTCACTTCCTCCTCTCGCCGAAAGCTCCTCCTTTCGCTCCACCACAGTAGGCTGCGGTGGCAGTGAAAGTTTCGTCTTCGGCTCTACTACTTCGTCACGGAAATATGCATCCCTCAAATACGGCGGGCCCAGGAAGTCTCGTTTACGATCACTCGGCGATTCAGAACTTGGGATCATCGTGGCCTATAAACGACCATGTGTGCGCAAGCTACGCCGGTGGTGGACGATACCTAGACTGCATCACCGATCCACCTTCCGTACCATACGTCTGCCGGACGGCACGAGCCACGGGCGCTCTAGAGAATAGGAATCACATGCCTGGGTTTCTCTCCCACTCGCCAGTCGACCCCCACAAGGTGCTTGGTAGTTGGTGGGGCTTATTGGGGAGTTGATAGTGAATGGCTGCTGGGTAAGGGAATGAGAAGTCGATAGTGAATGGCCGCTACTTAGGGAGATGAGGAGTCGAGAGTGAATGGCCGCTGGGTAAGTACTAAAGGGTTGAGGAGTCAATAATCAATGGCCGCAGCGTGAGGGGATGAGGAGTCGAGAGTGAGAGTGAGAGTGAATGGCCGCTGGAGCCTGGGACCTGTGTAAGGGGTTCAGCGAATGTCACTCGGAATTTGCATTATCTATCCAAGCTTCATGCTCGGTTCAAACTTCAGTCACATATCGCCACTTGATTGAGAAAGTGGCTCGACCGAGCGGGCTTTACCTGTAGCCTAGGCTGACAGCCCATAAGCCCGCCAGACTGAACCGACGATAATTCGGGGCGAGTGATGGATATCGGAAACCATACACACCACCCCTATCGCTGCCACTAAACCACCCTCTCGACAACAATAACAGTAAAAACCATCACTAAATCGTCCTCCCCTGGAAGAGCCCGGTTCTGAAAACATTTCGGGTAATAGTGCAGAATCCTCGCATCTCTTCAGACTTCCTTCCCGTATGTATAGAATATCCTCTTCCGCTGCGATAAATGATTCTTGCCCTGCCCCGACTTGCCATCACCATAGGAATCAGCATAAACAGCCCGGCCAAACGTCTGGACTTAGGCTGCAGCGCAAGCAGCCCATCCAATTGTGCAACTAGCCCTTACAATCACTGTGGAGGGAGCGTAGGCACTAGGATACGTCTAGGACACGTAGAACTTGAGTTTACATAATCGGTCGAGGGGTTTGATTGTGAAGCGAGATCAGCGACTGACCGTCGAATTGAGAAGAAGCTTGATTCTCAAGGTAAAGGTAGTCCGCATGACCATAACACATCTCTTAGAAACAGAGATCCGAAGAAGAAAAAAAACACATCAACAAATAGTACAGAAACACATCTTTTGGAGGAAAAAAAAGTGATCCTCCGTAGCACCCTCAAATCTTTCCATCCTTATCCACCGCTGAGCCTTTCTCATCATCATCATTATCCTTCTCTCCACTGTCTATCGGTCATCCTTCCTCCTCTTCCACGGTGCATGCGTCCCCCACCCCTCTCGCGGTATCTTCCATAGGCTCGCTGACGTGCCTGCGCTGCTCTATTTTCTTCATCCCTTGCTGCGGAGGCCATCCCCTCGTCGAATCACATGCATTCGTCCGTCAAGCGATCGAGGCTTTTATATTCTCTGCAGTATTGACTGGCTGATGGGTCCAGGCCGGCCCTGATTTTTAGCACCTTATTATCCTCGTTGAAACCTAGGTATGCTCCCTCGATGAGATGCAGTTTTTCGTATGCGTAGACTGTATAGGATTCGTCTACCCTCTTGAGCCTTCGGTCGCATTCGTCCTGGAATAGTCCTAACGAGATGCCCCACCTTGCGGTCATTCTTCTCTTCATGAACTCCCAACAACCAGGCCGAGAGATCATGTACTCGATATCGGTGTCGCCGAGGTAGAGAAACCAGTAGTATACTGCGTAGCCTTCAACCAGGCAGTACGGGAAGACCGATGAGCACACTCGCTGCTCTCCATAAATGTTGACCATGATTTTCATTGCCTTGATCCAATGAAAGATGTTTTTGCCGTACTCGAGTTTCGGCAGTATGTTTGGATCGAACTCGTAGGCGTGCGAGGCAGGTGCATCACTGGTGTCGGGCAACGTTGGTAGGATGCTGACCACGATATGAGGTTCGTTCAAGTCCATTTCCGGGGCCACCCAGGTACCGGTTTTAATCTTGTTCCGTTCCGCGACCATGGACTTGAGACGGTCTCTAGCGACGTTCAACGCTGCGGCAAGTTGCGCATCTCGCTCTCTAGCAAGATCGACTGCATTTGCGTCAGGTCCTCTAGATTGTTGGGAGGCCTGTCCATCGCGTCGAGTCTGCATTGCTGCTTCCGACTGGGCAGTCGCGATTTCTTTGAACATCTGACGTAGTTCCTCCGACGGTTTTATTTCTGCGAGTCTGTCCATATCTGGTGTTTCGGGACGTGGGAAGTTTCTCGTCAGAAGACTGGAGAACGACTCGATGACGTCGTCGATGTCAGCCTGTTGACGTTTCCGGTTGTGCCGTGCCCCGGATGGTGTATCGAAAGGGTTTATGTATTCTCTAGGGGGTGCGGCTTCGGTTCGGCCTCCGGAACTGCGAAAACTTCGGGGTGGCAGGACGTCGGACGATCTGTGTGTACAGAACCGTTTCGACTGTTGCTCGGTGTGTTGGCGTTCGCGGGCCTGGCCGAGGGACGTCAGGTGGAGCTTCTGTGATTTTACTATGGGTGCGACGAGAGCTTCTGTTGCTCGCCGTACAATCGAGTCGAAATCAGATGAAAGTCTGGAGAATATGTCACCGTCTGACGGACCTGCGAGTGAGACAGTCAGTAAACATTGTCAATTCTAGTGTCACGCTTGGTGTCGTGAAGATTGCCGGGATAAGTGACAGAGATTGGATTCGTACAGGAAGTGCAGTCTTGGGCGTGGTACTAACCCTGAGTTCTTCTCGGTCCTCCGGGAGGGAATGCAATCGGAGAGGTGGTTGACGGGCTGGTCAATGGTAAGGCTGGTGAGAACCCGAGTGAATCGGGAAGATTGTCGAGATGGGCTTCCAGTGGCAAGCTCGACGGGGCGATGAAAGCCTGCAATAATACTGGCCTTCTCGGTGGTTTGAAGTTGGGAATGGCCCTCGGTTTTGGCAGAGGTCACCGAGGAGGGTCGTCCCAGTTATTGTGTCTGGGGGGGTTCGTTGATAGTAGGAGTAGATGGACGGCGTCCTCGGGGAACAGTGGTGACTATCTAAGAAATTAGAATGGACTGTGAGAGTGCTTCGGGACTCCTTCAGCAAGAAACTGTGACGAAGGGGCAGAGGACGGACCGTCGGTGGCTCTACTTGTAGAGGGAGCGTAGCTCCAGCCTCCGGGACAAGTAGAACCTGAGACTAATCAGTCGAGAGGATTAATCGTGTGAAGAGAGGTCAGCGACTGACCGTCGAATGCAGAAGAAAAAGCTTGATAGAACGGATATGAGAGAAAAAACGTGATCAATTGGAAAGGTTTATGATGATGATGTCTGTTGTGATGAACAAGAGACGGACAGAGAAGACGGACAGAGAAGACGGACAGAGAAGACGGACAGAGAAGACGGACAGAGAAGACGGACAGAGAAGCAACAAGAGAAAACAATTCAACGTTTTAACGACTGCATCGGGCCTGCCCTCCATAGCACATAGGTCCCACCAGGTCCCAAAGGTCCCAACAAGGTCTCTCCTCCCAAATGCAAGGTCTCAACAAGGTCTCAACAAGGTCTCCTCTCCCCTGTGTTCACCTATGACGCCAAGCCGCCTCTTCCTTCGCGCCCCTCAATGCTCAAGGTGAAAGGTGATTTTCCTCTCGCGAGTGAGAGCTCTTGTCCCGTGGCACTCACGTGATATTCCCATGACTGTCCCATTGGAAGCCACCTCGGTTGATTAGGCTTTGGAAACATTGGGGAGGCCGCATGATCTTCTCTCTACTCTGTCGATCGGATGATTGCTGTCGGACCTTTTATTTTCTCTTTTGGTTCATCATATTTCACTCGACCGTGTCCAAAAAATTGCAAGTCTACACCCGTTCCCGTCTCCTCCGAATCCTACACGGTGCTTTTATCACGTGATCGGCCGGCTTGAGCCTTCTCACCCCCGCCCCCCCCATCTCCGCCAGCGTAGCATCAAAAGCGAAGCTCCAACGAGCTCCGCACATGCCACTCTTCCTCCTAGGTAGTCTTCCGTACCCGACGGTTCACTCGCGCTGCCCTCACCATTCTCTGGACATCTTTGCCCGCGGCAGTGACTAGAGTAGTACTCCGACTTCGTCGCCCCGCAGTTCCAGTATTCTACATACAGTGGTAAACAACTAGGGCTGATCGGTATGGAGGCAGTACCAGAGCCAGGCGGCAGTAGAATGATTGGAGGCAATCCAAAAACAGCGGAATATTTACGGCCAAAAAATGATTATACTGAGAAAAGTAATGCGCATTGCCACGTCGGTACCGATAGATGTGAATCATCCTGTTATTTGATTTTGGTCGCGCTATGGCAGCATGCTGGTATTCAAATGAATGCGTCTTCACACAAAGCTCATAAACTTTCCAGATCGGTATAGCAGTATGCTGGTATTCAAATGAATGCTGGCTTTCAAATGAATGCGTCTTTGCACAACTCTTATAGTAGTACCGGGGTGAATGCTGATTTTATATCACTACGGACCGGTTTGTATGCAGTAATCCAGTGTGTCTCGCATTGAACTTCTATCTAGTATTCTCTCTACTTCCTTCACTATTTAATATTCTTTCTAGCCTGTGCCAAGTGGATGTATTGCGCCGAGGGGAATGGAGAATAGAGTTGCTGCTAGAAAAGCTATGAGAGAGAAGCTACCAGCGAGGGTAGAGTGCTGGGAAGGGTAGAGTTGCGACCAGAATATCTAGAGTTGCGACCAGAATATCTAGAGTTGCGACCAGAATATCTAGAGTTGCGCCGAGAGTAGCAGTTGCGGCGGGAGTGGGAACTACTCACACGGCCAGAAATTTAGACCTCCCCCCCCCCCCCCCACCTCCACCCCTCTGCAGGTTATTATCTGAGATTGGATCTGTGGCTGAGGATGAGCAGTTACCCTATGCGACGACACTGAGGAATCCTCGTTCATCAGCAACTATTTAAAGGGCGTGGATGTGGGGGGGAGCGGGGGGTATTCACAGACGGGCCAGCAGGCAAGCACCAGTAGGAAGGAGATGGTATCTGCGGTGTCCAGGTGGACTAGAAGCACGTAATTAGCAGGGCGGGGAGTAGGACTGGAAGCGGGGCAATTAGCGGGATCAGAAGCAATAGGGAGGGGAATATCCACAGCGCAGCCAGTACTGCTCCACAGCAGCGAGAGGGGGCTATCTCTATGGCAGCGAGGGAATCCATCTCCATGGCAGCGAGAGGGTCCATCTCCAGGGCCAATCCAGTGCTGTATCCAGGTTAGGAAGAGGGCAATTCTTAGGCGAATTCAGTGCTGTATCAGCTGCAGATCTAGCAGAGCGAATAGTAGCAGTAGGGATGGGGGGAAGGGGAGGGCGATATTCACAGCCCAGCCTGTGCTGCGTTCGCGGCGGGTTGTGGTGGAACTGTCAGCGTGAGGAAGTGGAGGAGCTGTCTGTGAGAAGAGGAGCTGTCAGCAAGATGGGGGAGTTGTCAGCGAGGGGAGGTGATGAAGGAGCTATCAGCTAGGAGGAGTAGCTGTCAACAAGATGGAAGAGTTGTCAGCGTGAGGAGGTGATGGAGAAGTTGCCAGCGGGGAGGACTTGTCAGTGTGAGGAAATGATGGAGTAGCTGTCTGTGAACTTCGCAGCGGACACAGGGGGGTGAGGAGCATTTGTAATAGCAAGAGATGCTAAGTGCGATGGGTCGAACAGGGTGAGTAGCAATGGCGAGGGGGGAGAGGGAGGGAAGAGGGAGGGGTGGTATTCACAGGGCAGCTAGAGCTGCATCTGGGGAGGGTTGTGGCGGTACTGTTGGTGAGAAAAAAGTTATGGAAGAAGTGATGGAGGAGCTGTCTGTGACATTCGCAGCGGATGCAGGAGGGCGAGGAGCAGTTGTAGTAAGTAGCAAGAAACGCTATCCGCGACGGGTCCCGGTTCACCTATCTTTCTCCAATCTTATCAGATCCGTGTGATCGGCGGTGACTCCTGCATGTAGCAGTAGGGGGAGACGGTATCCTAATTCTATGCAGCAGTCGTCATATCCGAGCATTTGCCTTTATGTTGGTAATCGTCCAGAATGCTGTAACCATTCGTACAGTGCCGTACCTAATACCTAGTATGTCGTGAAAACGGCATTCAAAAGAATTCCGCACGTGGTTTCGCTACCTAGTATTATGATAGCCATAGCACTACGAAGGGTACATGATTACGTACTGAAGGCATCGGGCATCCTGTCTGTAAATGCAGCATTTAGACCGGATCCCGCAGTCATAAAATCAGGCATTGTTCACCAGCATTTCATACAAATGTGCATTATAAAACCGGTACAGAGTGTTACAACTACGGTAGCGCGACAGGATTTCGGACATGACGCATTCATATGAATCTGCATTACATTGGGTGCTAAATTCTATCACGGTACTGAAACAACATGGAAATTGCACCATTCAAGTTGCACTCTGGTCCCGAGCAGCCCATATTTTTTACTACTGTACACAGACCATGCATGTCGGTAGATCGATCTGAGTCGGTCTGCCAAGGTGCAGTCCCGACCAACGGTTGGTCGGTCGGCCCGAATTAAGCCGACCCCGGAATAACGAAAGATCTTGCCCATATGGCTTTGACGTAGGTATCTCACTCTCCCTGCGATGAGTGCTGAGCCACTGGAACGTATGTTCAGCGCTGCATGGATCACACACTCTCTCTATGATCGCCGTCGCCGCATGGGAGCTGACGTGCTTGAGGCTGTTGAGTGCTGAAAAAGCTGGCAGAGGGATGGCATGATTGTAGCTATGTACGAAGGGGGATGTTGAGAGTTGAAACAATTGAGCAGATTTTGCCGTTGGCAGCCCTTTGCGAGGAGGATCTGATGACAGGTGTGATAGCGATAGGTAGTCTACCGGTATACCAAAGAATTGCTACTACTTCACTCCCGGCGGCGTACTGAACTTTTTTGCCAAATCTCGAACGTTTCTTGTCCAGACTTATCCCGACCTCATACATATGTCTGGTCGGTCCGGATAGGTATATTCCGACCAGTCCGAACCTAAAAGAACATATCCCGACCATTCCGGACTGAATTTTTTTTAGTCCGGATATATCCCGACCAGTCCCGATCATGCCCAAAATTGGTCGGGACTGGACATCCCGTCAGTAGCCCCGCCAACCGGCTCGACACGCAGCAATCCCCTTACCCCGCCTGGCGGCCTGGGCACCAAGCCGATACTAGAGCGCGCCGGGAAAACACACGGTATATAGTGGTGATGATACCCCATGTCCGCGCGGGAGGGGCACCATCGATTGATATTCGCATACAGCCTTCCCATCATTCCATGTAGATGTGTACCGGGTGATTTCCTATCTATACCCGCTCCGCAAAGAGCGGCGTGGAGACCCCGCTGCCAAGTGCCCACACGGTCCGGTCCGTTGCGGCGCCGACAGCGCGCCGGACCCTATGTATGCCGGTATCTTATGCCGGTATCCGGGGCGTATGATACGCGAGGCTGGATTTCGCAGCGCCGGCCTGCAAAGTCCAAAGTCCAAAGCTCAACCGACCAATACATGTTCCAATTCCAATTCCGATTCCGATTCCGAAAAGCAAAAAAACATACCCTAGGTAAGATGTACACACAGATTGTCCAATGTGATAATAATAAGCGTACCAAGCGTGCCAAGCGTACCAAGCGTACCAAACCAAGTAAAGCAAAGTAAAAGCAAGATTTGTGCTGCAGTGTAGTTGCAGTCCGTCCGTCCGTCTACCTCCCCTCCCCCTCCCCTAGCACCCATGCACAAACAAATCCCCCTCCCCCGTGCGCCTCTTCTTGACCTGACAATGAACCCTCGTAACATAGCCCTGGACCTCCTTATCTGCCTCATCATACAGTCTCTTAAGCGGGAGCTTCTGCGTCGGCGCCATATCCTGCCTCCACACCTCGACATGGTAGGCCTTTGCAGGCCAAAAGCCGGCATGGGACTCCTCCGAGACCGCGAGCGGCGGCTGGAACACGCACGTTTCGACGGTACCGTCGCCGCCGAACGGCGTGCGGATTATCGACAACAGGTGCAGCGCGAGCGCGTCCAGGTCGATCGGCTGCGAGGCCGGTGGCGCGTGTGGGAATGCCGCCGCAAGGTTCGGGTCCGACAGTGGGAATAACCGTGCGTATGGCTGCACCACGTCAAGGAACTTTTTGGCTAGTGGGTCCCGGTCGGAACAGGTTAGGAGCACTTTCACCAACAGCGTGGCCGATGCGAGGTCGGCTGCGTAGTCGGCCGCTGGCCGGTGGTGCCGCTGCTTTTGCACGATTTGGAAGAGGAGGAGGGTTAAAGAGTTGAAGGATTGGCCGCTGGGGATGGGTTAGTGGGTGAGTGATGAGGGAGGAGGGAGGGAGGAACGGGGGACAAACATTACGAGCCAACACCGTTTGAAGAGGATTTGCTCGTTGTCGATGATTCCGACGACGGTGGCAACGTTGTGTGCGGCTTCGAGACACAGGTCCATATATCGCCGGGCTTCCTCTTTTGTGCCGTCATAGAGCCATGGGTCACCAGCATGACGGCTGACAAGGAGAATGAGCGATGGCCGCGTCAGCAGCAACATTGAGCCGAGATACGTCAAGTGCACCAGCAGGATCGAGCGGCGGGTAGAGCTGTCGCAGGCGTCACTGAGAAGGGTGTCGAGGCGCATGAACCTACATTGGGTCAGTGGGGAGAACATCAGGTTCTTGTAGGTGGACGAATTCCTACTTTGGCAGCTCTTGCAACCAGCACTCCAGTTTCTTCATGTACGCATTTGTCACATTGATGCCGCAGCGGCCCGTTCCATAGACGTTCTTCATGATTTCCTCCATGAGGAAAGCGATCCTGCCCAGTTCCGTCTGCACCACTTCGACGTCCACCACAACCATTTCCGCGGTAGGGGTGGTGGGGGAATCTTCCCCGTCCTCTATCGGGGTGATATCGATGGTATCCGATGGGCTCAAGTGCTGTGCAACTCGGCCGAGTGTACCTACCATCCAGCTGTTTTTTTGACGTCAATATCTAGTGAGTAGCGACCGCAGGAGGGCCGAGCAGGTAAAAAAAAAAGCTAGAAGGCGTACCTCTCCAGGAATTTCAGTGACCGCCAGCACTTCCTGTACGGGATCCTATCCCTCCCTTTGAACAGCCCAGCCTCGTCGTTCTTTTTATGCAGTCCATATCTCACGGCAATCTTCATCGCAGCCGCTGCCATCCGCAAAAGCATTCCCCGCGCCGATCAGCAATCTCCCCTCCCCGAACCTGCCCAGGCCTAGGAGAGAGCAAACATACAGATGTACGACATAGCGACGAACCTCTTCTCGATGATGGAAAACAGGGCGCACAGCGTGTATACCCTGATGACCCTGACCTCGTCGCCCTTCCTGACATCCTCGGTGTAGGCCTTTGCGGTTTCCCACAGGGCAATCCTTTGGGCCTCTGTCACACCCTCGTAGTCGTACTGGGCGCCCACCGCGGCGATGGCACACAGTTCGCCCAGCACCGCCCGCGTCCGCCGTGCGCCGCCCCAGTAGATGCTCCGGAATAGGTCGAATGAGTTCTCGCGGCTGATGATGTAGAACAGTGTCCCGGAGCAGGCATAGAAGGCATCGAGGATGGTCGAGATCAGCTCGGGCGGCGGCAGGCAGGCGAGCGTGTAGCGGTGCGGCGGCGTCGACGTGATGGACGGGAAGTCGGTGATGGAGGGCAGCCGGCTCTGCGCGCGGATCGGCCGGAGGAACTTTATGGCGAACGTGGGCAGGCGGATCTCGGCCTGGGGAGACGCCGAGGGCGTGGGGGTTGGAGAGGGAGAGGGAGAGGGCGTCGACATGAGCGAGAGCTGGTATTGAGCGTGGCCGTCGTATTGTGCCATAGCTAGAGGAGGAACTGGAACTTTGCGCTTTTTCGTTATGGGATCGATCGATCGTCTGCGAGATACCCTGGAGAGATCACGAAATATCCGTGATCCTCGACTCCTTAAGCTTAAATATATACCCACCCATCTTCCGTTCTTCCTGTTCCCCCCCATCCCCTTCCTCCACCCTTCCCTTCCTCCCCCGCTACCGCCGCTCGAGGACCGCCCAATTCTCTGGTCCAGGTCTCGGAGTCCCATGGCCAGGCCAGTTGTGTGGGCCACTTCCAGGGTGGCGAGCGGCCCGATGCGGCATAGCGCACTATTTCTAATCCCCCCCAGACCGCATCGACACCGCCAAGTTCCAGCCTCCCAATCAGCCGAGGAAATCCTTACCGAGAGAAAAAGGAAAGAAAAAAAACAAAGGAAAAGAAGCACCGAAAAACAAAGGTGCACGTGGGATCAGCAAGAAGATATCTCCACAAAAATAGGGGAGGGGGTCCCGGAAACAAAGACATGTCAAATCTGGACCCGTCGATCGCGATTGCAGACGTAAGGAGAGAGACAGAGAGGCCAGCTCGGCGCTGATGAGCGCCAAGCGGGCTGCTTCCGCCAACCACCACCACCACCACCACGCCAACCGACCCAGCCAGCCAGCCAGCCAGCCTCATCTCGCCGCCGCCAGGACAGAACGCAACCAAGACGGATCTACATACTGCATGCTATCCAGCTATATATCCAGTTATCCAGTTATCCAGTAATAAATAATACACTGATGCGCAACAATGTCCAGTTTCGGAGCGCGGGTTTTTGCTTATTCCATTCCACCGACCTCTGGAGGAGTCTGGTTGGTTAGGGCTCGCTAGAGCAGAGCAGCAGTCCGCTGCGCAAAGCAGCGAAGAAGCCCAGACACAGACACAGACACAGACGGTGTCAGCAAACCAAACGCGCCCGAGCGCCTCGCGGCCTCGCCTCGCCCAACTATTTGTGGGGCGAGCGGTGCGGTGAAAGTGAAGAGAAAGTGAAGGTGAAAGTGAATTTGTTGCAACTTGTACCGGTATCATAGATAACTTGTTGCGCTGTTCTGTGCTGTGCTGTGCTTGGAGAGTTCGCACATAGCATATCATATCACATATCGAGAGTTCATATCTATCGAGAGACATACATAGAGCACATAGAGCACATAGAGCACCGGTGCCTATAACTACCGGTATCCAGTAGATACCGACGATGAGCTGAGCGCTTCCATGCATCCGATTCCAAAATTCCCATTCCTCCTTCAAATTTAAGCCTGTTGATCGTCGACGACGGACTCGCAAGTTCGCAACTAGATATCACATCAAGGATTCACGGATTCGAGGTTTGGTTAGATAGATGCTTGCATATCATAGTACTCCGCATACCCATAGCATATGACGCGTGTTTGCGCGAGCGCTAGGCTCCGCAGGCACCACGCAGGGTACATAAATACCGTAGCCGTGCACTCCAGATATCGGTACAAAGATTCTCCATATCAACGGCATCGGGATGTCTAGTTGCCTCCATATCTACTCTAGATACCGCACTCCATACATACATACCTGGGATGGTTTATGGCTTGATGGCTCTCGGGATGTAGACAGACAGACAGTAGGGCAGGGACGTCCTCCGTTACTCATTTCGGAATGGCCAAGCACGTGTTGGTTTGTTACGGATGCGTGGTCACTCTGATCGCTGAGTCTTGAGGATTCCACGGTCGTCGGTGGGTATGTAGAGTATTTACACCGGTCTGCATGTGATATGATGGATCATATTGAGCTGTGGAATCTGGAATCTAGATGTAGCTCGATGCTGTGGATACCAACAGAGCGCGATGCCGGTAGGTACTGTGCTCGAAATCCCCCCAATCGCATGGGCCAATCATCCAATCACCCAATCATCCACCCTCGGTACATATCCACTCTATACATACATATAGAGTACTCTAGATACCCACGATTCCAGCCAGTCCCAAAAACCCCGATTCCCGTCGCCCGCAGGGCCGCAGGCTGCATAGATGGTACCCCGATCGGCGGTGAGCGAGCGAGTTTTTTTGTTTACTCATCACATGAAGGTATTGCTTCCGACCTGGGACAATGGCGGTTACGTAACTTCATAACCGGCCTGACGGCGTCTGCTGCTGCGCTGCCGAACGGATGCCCCTACATACGCCCGCCAGCTGGGCGGTGGGTGGGTGCATGCTGGTTCTAACTTCCCGGCGGGTTCTCAGTGGGTTTGCCGTATTCGAGCTATGCACTTCTGTGCAAGACCAGGACTCAGCGGGACTCAGCACGGGACTCAGGAGAGAGCGCCGTTAGCCGAGATGGCTGCCAACAACGCCGCGCGCGCCGCGTGGATTCCTCACTACACATCGGCGCAACCTAGAGTAAGAGTGAGAGTAAGAGAAGAGCACCTATCGGCCGGACATACGGTAGATGTGTAAGTACCTTTTGTTTTGTTCGTCATAGGCACTTTTAACGCCCTGACCTATCCAGAGTAGAGTAGAGTGCCAGGTATCGACATCATTAGCATTAGCAGCGGCATCGGCTAACGGGGTACGAGGTCGGGGTTAATTAGCAGCTGTGGCTATCGCCGGTGTCGGTAACTAGCGGTAGAGAACTACCGCCGTCGTGAATGTGATATTCCCTCCTTCCCTTGGTTTTCTTTCCTCTTCTGTATGTATGGGTTCTCTGGCGAGTAGCGACGCCAGGCCTTGGAAATTGGAATTCCAAATCTCAAATTTCAAATGCGTACTCTACTCACATGGCCGGAAATGTGGCTGAGGATGTTCAATTACTACGGTGAGCCAATCACAGCCACAGCTCTAACAGGGGGGGGATAAGTCTTTCCGGCCGTGTGAGTACTCTACATACCGGTATTGCTCGTCCACAATACCCGATGAGGTCACCGTACTGGTTCAATACTGGTTCACCGTTCGAGTGGCGTTCCCCGGAAACAACCTAGAGAGGTGGGATGGCTGTCGAACTGGCCTACCTGTCGAACCCGCCCAGTCGCCAGGAGAGGAGTTTATGGATGATTGGTTGGCGTCTGAGCGGGTTCGACAGGTAGGCCAGTTCGACAGCCATCCCACCTCTCTAGGTTGTTTCCGGGGAACGCCACCCACCCCTCTACAGCCGTCGCCGGTGGCCGGTGGCCGAACCCGACATTTGAAGTTCAAGGCGCTGGTACCGTACTACCTACACAACACCCTGCCTGTGTCTAGCAGCTGCAGGAGTGCCCACCGCCTCGCTGTAAGCCTGTAACTACTCTAGCATCCGTCCTTCCGTCCACAAACAGTTTCGAGATGGGGAGGTGGGGAGGTGGGTACGCGGGTGGGTAGGTAGGTGGGTGGGTAGGCGGGAAACCGGTTTCTGGAATCTGCTGCCTACTTCACCTCCCACAAAGTACTAGTCGTTGCTGTCGCTGTCCCGACTCCCGACTGCTGTCTGCTGCCTTCTTGGGGCGCTCCTGCCTTCCTTCCTTCTTCATTCTCCATGGCGGGGGCGGGGCGGGATGGGGGGTGGGGGGTGGAAGGGGGGGCACTGGAGGGGGTGGACACTGGACACTGGAGGGGGTGGACACTGGACACTGGAGGGGGTGGACACTGGACACTGGAGGGGGGGCACTTCTTGCAGCGATGACCGCAGGCCGCAGGCGGCAGGTCTGTGGCGTATGCATACATACCGTATTCGGGCGCTCACAGTGCACAGTCCACACTACCAGCAGCAGCACCACCACCACCACCACCACCACCACCACCACCACCACCACCACCAACACCAGCTGCAAGCACGCTGGGCGCCTTTTTTGTTCTTGCACCCCAACGGTCGTATTCGATTGGATTCGCTTTTCTCGTCCGCGCGAGGTCTGGATTGGCCTGACGCCGCCCTTCGATCATTTCTCCTCACTTCTCCGCACTCCCCACTCCGCACTCCCCTCCAACCGTGGTTCTCCATCGAACCACCACCATCATCACCAACCCGTAGTCCCATAACATTGCACATTGCACAAAGATAGGCGGTAACTAACAAACTGTGTGGTCATTTTTTCCCCAGGTTTGGACGGTGGACGGTGGACGGTGGACGATGGAGGATGAGACTCGTTTAACTTGGGATGATAGAGTAGAAGGCGGTATAGTAGAGTATCATACTTAGCGCAGAAACCAACGTGCCCAGTTTACGGCCAAAAACCGGAACCTGGGGCTGTATGGCGAGTGATATTCTATGATAACTGGGTGCATCATACCATTGCGACCTGCGCTGCGGATTCCAGTCTCGCGTACCTATCATACGCCCTCGGATACCGGCATAAGATATTGGCATACATAGGGTTTGGCGCCGCAACGGACCGTGTGGACACATGACAGCGGGATCTCCACGCCCTTTGCTTTGCGGAGCGGGTATAGATAGGAAAGGAGTTTCTACATAGTTCTTCGGTACGTTCGCCACGGTCTACTAGTACGTACATATCTACATACATATGTAGAAAGGCCGTATGCGAAAAGCAATCGATGTTGCCTCTGCCGCGCGGACACGAAGTAGGTATGATACCTATCCCGATTCATCACTAGCACCGTGTGTGTGTTTTCGCTGGTGCGCTCTTGGTACATACATCGGCTTGGTGCCCAGGCCGTCAGGCCGCCAGGCGGGGGAAGGGGATTGCCGCGCGTCGAGCCAGTTGTCCGGCCTGCTAACGGGATGTCCTGTCCAGTCCCGACTAATTTTAGGTATGGTCGGGACTGGTCGGGATATATCCGGACTAAAAAATTTCACGTCCGAACTCCGGACTGGTCGGGATATATCCGGACCGAAACTTTTCTGGTCGGTACTGGCCGGGATACTCTACTCTATACCCGTCCAGATCAAAATCTTTTAGTCGGGGACTGGTTTCGGTCAGAGGTCACATGGTTACGGTTGCGGTTGCGTGGTTGCTTGTGATATCACTCGCGACATAATTGATATGGTTTGGTCGGGTTGGAAATGAGCCGTGCACAGTACATAATGGAAAGAACCGCCTCGATACCCGGTGCGGATGGTGCCGCTCTATAAGAGTCAAAACCTAGACGCGGGAGCATCTCGACAAGTGCTGCCCCGAAGTTCGAACGGAAGAGCTAGCAGACGATCCTGCGGGCAGAGGTTCGGACGGAGACGGGGAGGGGCAACGGCGTGTGTACACTACGGTATATTGTCATGTGCCTGGAAAGGTCACGAGCGATCAGCGATTAAACAAACAAAAAAGCGTGCACGGTAATCGATGTACCTACTACTGCTAGGTGGCATGCAATCAGACGCTGAACCGTGCAGAGTAACTTGTGGACTGGAGAGGGAAATGTATCATACGCCGCCATATTCTGTGTGGGATAAATTCGAGTATGAATCATGATCAAACAAAAAGAGCGTGCACTGGTGATGCTTTCCCACCTAGGTACTCGATCAGAAGTCTGGAGGGCGGTTCACCGTGGATATGGCGTCACTCATTCCCCGACGTTCTGCCTCCCACTCAAGGAATATCACCGATAGTAAAAGTAAGCAAACAATAACCATTCCAAGCGCTCCTATGTTCAGTTCATTAAATACACCGCTCCCTATGCGTGTGTGCGTAGGTTACTCCTCATCACTATCGACGACCCTCCTCCTCTTCCGATCACGACTCTCGCCCCTCTGGCGTCTAGCGGGCCGCTCCTCCATATCCTCCTCCTCATCGTCGTCATCCGTCGCCTCCGCCTCCTCCTCCTCATCATCGCTGCCCTCGATAAACTCATCCTCAAGGTCGTACTCATCCTCACGGACGCGGCCGCCCCTGGTGATCGGTGGCGAATCGCGCTTGCTCCTCGTACCCGTGACTCTGGCGTAAGAACGTTTAGCAGCGGACTCGAGGGGATCGCGATCTCTTGCCCTGCGGCGCTGGGCCTCGAGCTTGCGGTTGGCGCGCTCCTTCTCCTTGGCTATGCGCTCTGCCTCCTTGCGCTCCGCCTCAGGATCCTTCAGCTCGCTGAGCTCGAGCGGCGTGGTGCGGCTCGGGGTGGGGACTGCAGACTGCAGCTCGTTGTGAAGCCGCTGGATCGCGTAGTCCGACGCGAGGTTAACGCTGGCGGAGACGACGTTGAGCGAGCGCGTGGCGTGGCCGACGACGCGGAGCGTGCCCGCGCTCTCGTGCGGGTCCAGCACGAAGGTGTGCGAGTCTTGCGATGGCTTGTATTTGCTCGGCTGGGTGGGGTCAACGGTTAGGTCCTTGAGCGGGAGGTCGTAGAGGGTGGGCGACGACGCGATTTGGAGCGACATGCTGCCGTCGCTCCAGCGGATGACGCGCGCGTTGCTTTGGAGCTGCGCGGGGTTGCGGGGGTCACGGCGGACGCGGATCGCGGTCGTCGCCTTGGTGTACGCGGATGTGGTCTCGCCTGCGGAGATGTGGGGAAGGACGAATTTCTCCGGGTCGAAGAGTTGGGGCTCCATCGAGAGAAAGGACGGGATCTTCATGAGGTACAGGTGGGAATCGCTGCCGGCACCGGGACCAGGATGTCGCGGGAGTGTGATCTCGACGAAGCGCTCGGGTTCGGGGGTAGGCGAGTCGCGGACGGCCGCAGGCGTGGCGCCGAGTTCCGCGTCCGAGAACAATTCCTTGTCCCGTGCCTGGGCTTCGTCGTCATCGCCGAAAAGGTCGTCCAGTGGCTCGTCGTCGTCATCGTCGTTGGTGGTAGTGAGGTTGGGGTTCTCGTCGTCGGCCGTGGTCTTGCCCACGCGTTTGCGCGTCTGCGCGTCTTCCTCGTCGCTGGCATCTTCGTGGTCCGAGCCGAACATTGTGTCGTAGCGATTGCCCGTCGGCTTCTCGGGGGAGGCGATGGCGGCATGTTCTGGTGCCGCCTGAAGGGCAGGGGACGAACCCCCGTCGAGGGAAGAGAGTTCTGAAGGCGATTGAGTTAGGAGAGAGCGTGAAGCTGGGCGTGATTGCAGAACGTACCTGAGTCGGACATTGTGTAGTTGTGGTTGCTCGGTCGGGCTGCAGAGTAGTGAGTGTGAATGGTGGATGGGGTGATATGGATGGAGAGTGGTGGTGGTCGTGGTAGTGGAATTCGTGTTTCGGAGGTTGATAGATGATTCGCGCCGCATGCTGAAAGCAGCTCCACGACACTTTGGCTCCCACGCTATCTCGGTCCACGTGATACTGCTAACAGTCCACGTGACAAGGGCGCTTACTAAGCGACTTCCGCTCCCGCATCCGCCACCCAATCCCTTCGCCAAGACTTCGGCTCTCGCTGCTTCCTCGCTTTCGCCGTGTCGGTCGTGCCGCGTCGCACTGCACAGGTCGATGTGTTGGCCAGACAACGCAACCAGCGAAAGCAGAGCAGAGCAAAGCAAAGCAAAGCAAAGCAAAGCAAGGCGAAAGGAGCTGGCTGGCTGGCTGGCACGCACGCAAGCAGCAGCAGCAAGCAGCCATTCAGCACATCGCAAAGCAAAATTCCCACTCACCACTCACAACTCAACACCTTCGCCCTCTCCCGATCATAAATCTACAACCTCAGATCTCTTCATTTATTCCGAACAATTCACCCCTCTTCCCCCGCCCCACCCTGCCCTTGTCGTATCGAACGAACTCTTAAGAACGGGTGCCCCTACTCAACCCACAACACTTGTCCCCCCCCGTTCCTTCGCCAGAAGAAAAAAACAATCAAAACAATCCCACTCCCAGCCCCTCCAATTCTACGATCCTGAGGATCCTATCGTTCCCGCTCCGACCCCCACCGCCTGCCGATACGAGACACCACCGATCCCAGAGCAGAGACATTCCCTATTCGTCGGAGTTACTTAGAGAAGGAGAAGTATAGATACCGAGAGAACTTCTCGACTTCTCGTCGTCCGCCGCGATGGCCGAAGCACGGAAATCGTACATGACCAAGGAGCAGCTCGGTTTGAGACCCCCCTCCTGCTCACCTGCCTGCGTCACCTTCGCCAGCCGCACCCCGGCCGGACAAGACAGAGGACAAGAACAACGAAAATAACTGACGGGCTACGTGTGTGAAACGGACAGAGCAATACCTGGCAGACCTGCGAAACAACAAGCCCCAGCGCCCCTCAGGCAGCCGGCCGATATCGGCATCGAAATCGCGATGGTCGATTCTGCGCGCGGCGACCGCCTCGGTCCCCCCGCCAGCCTCTGAGCCCGTCGTCATCGATCCATTCGGGCCTCCGACCCTTCACAGTGCTACTCCTCCGCCTGCGCTGAGTCGCCGGGAAAGCAAGCTGATCCGGAAACACTCGTCGGGAGCGTCGCACAGGCGGTCCAACACCACCTCATCGATCCTGGGATTCGTGAACAGATCTCCGCCGAAATCCGCGGGAGGAGAGGCCGACGAGAAGGGATGGGATGGAGTGGATCGACAGGATGGCAGGACCGGCGACACCGCAAGTCCGTCGCGCAGCTCATCGAATGCGAAGAAACGCGAGTCGGCCCCCGCGGGCAGCTTCCGGGGGTTCTCTTCGGGGTTGATCGGCGGAGGCGGCACTGGGAGACCGCAGAGCATATCGTCCGGCTCGAGTTCCTCTTCTGGGAATTCGGAGCGGAAGAAGCGTGTGTCTTGGAAATTGCCCCGGAATGAGGCTGGCGCTGTTATGATGCCGCCATGTCATCCCCCAAAACCAGAAGACGCATCGAAAATCGAGAAGGAATTGACGCTGCACTTTGAATCTTTATCAACACAGGACGCCCTGCCAACTATTGCCCCTCTGAGGATCAACAAAGCCGGTTCCCCCAGTCCTTCGCCGAATACACGCGCCGCCATGACGGATTCGCCATCGAACAGGACGGCCGTGGCAGGAGTCCCCTCGCAAGCACCCAGTGGTAGTCGCAGACAATACGGAACGCCACTTCCCCGTCGAACGGAGTACGTTGAGCCATGGAGGCGGGAACCAACTCAGGAGAACAATCCCAAATACACGACGACTGACTCTACTGAGGCATTGCCATCGCCACCGCCCTCAGGGTCTGAAGAAGACGAAGCTGAAGCTGAAGCTGAGATCCTAAAGGGGCTCGGTAGAAAGCCGTTCCCGAAAGTTGGCGGTCCGAGCGGGCCTAGAGGTCCGACCCCTCCTCAGGAGCAGACCCCGGTCCGGAAAAACACCACCAAATATGGAGCTCAGGTGAAGCCACCGCCACCTCCGGTCATCGCAATCGTCGAGGCTCCCAGTTCCCCGCCGACTGTTGCAGCACCTCGGGTCACGGTGTCCAGGTCAAATGCGGCACCGACCATCCCCGCGATATCATTCCCGGACGACCCTCCCAGACCCTCCATCAACGCCTCCGGTGCGAAATCCTCTCCGGCCGTGCCGACCATCAACTTTGGTGGCAATGGTGATGGAGGTCGCAAGGTTCCTTCTATCCCCTCGATCTCCACACCTGATGCTCCACCTTCAAACACACGCCCCAGTGGCCGCCCACTGCCGCATCCCCGTGGCGCAACGACCTCCTCCGTCTACTCCTCCTCCTCCTCAACCACGGGAGGACGTGCCCGCGCCAGCTGCAACCTGTGTAGGAACCCGATCGAAGGCCGTATAGTGACCGCCGGATCCCTCCGCTTCCACCCCGAATGTTTCCGCTGCGACCACTGCGAAACGCCGCTCGAGCACGTCGGCTTCTACCCGGAGCCCAAAGAGCACCGCTCCAAGCGGCTCGAAAAGGCCGGCATCGAAGAAACTACGCTTACCGGCAACGGCACCGGCGTGCGCTTCTACTGCCACCTCGACTTCCACGAGCTCTTCTCGCCGCGCTGCAAGAGCTGCAAAACCCCGATCGAGGGAGAAGTCGTCATGGCGTGCGGCAGCACCTGGCACCCTGGCCACTTCTTCTGCGCCGAGTGTGGCGACCCCTTCACCGCCCAGAGCAAGTTCGTCGAGAAGGATGGATACGCGTGGTGCGTCGGCTGCTATACCAAGCGCTACTCCGGACGCTGCAAGAAGTGCAAGAAGCCTGTTACCGAGACGGTCGTGAAAGCGCTCGGCGGCGAGTGGCACGAAGATTGTTTCTGCTGCACGGTTTGTTCCCTTCCCCTCCGTCTTTACTACCGCTGGATACTAACGGAAAGAAAACAGGAATGCAACACCACATTCGACGACGGCCGATTCTTCGTCCGCGGCACCGAAGGCAGAGAGGTTCCCGTGTGCGTGGGGTGCGAGGAGAGGCGACTCAAGGCGTAGGAGCCCGTCTTCCTCTAACCTCTAACCTCTCATCCAAGTGTGTGTGCGAGTATGGATAAATTTGTGCGAGTATGGATAAATTTGTGCGAGTATGGGTTTGTGCGGCGTGTGTTTTTGTGCAGGCATTGGGCGTGAGTTTAAGCATACTTAGGGTCTTTTTTTGATTGGTTTGCATCATTTTCCTTCTCATTTTCCCTTTGTATCTATTGTGGTTGGATCAGCGTGCGTGCGTGTCTGTGTGTGGCTTGCGGCGATGGTTGTCATTTTTGATTTTGGTTCTGATGTGATTTGAGTTGATGCTTTTTGATGCGTTTTGTTTGGTGCTTTTGGAAGGGACGGAGTGTGTACTTTACTTTAGCATATGAACTACCTAAGAGGTATGCGAATTGAGCTTGAGTTGAGCTTGAGTTGAGCTTGAGTTTGTCGGGTTAGTGAAGTTCAATTCAATCATCCGTCTCCTCGGCGCGGTCATGGCATTGTTTTTTTCGACATCAGCCTGCTCGGGGATTTCGGGGATTTTGGAAACTTCCTAATCTATTCTAGACACGCCTCTAGACTCGGAACTAGAGTAGAGCTCAGGACCCGGGCGGAAGGAACGCGGCGGGGCGGGGCGGGGCGTGGTGCAGCAGTGGCAGGTGGATGAGGTGGATGGCTGGAGGAGCTATGGAAGCTAGATACATACGGAAGCTAGTTGAACGCGGAAGGTGGGGTGGGATGGTGCTTGGGAGCCTTGGGACCAGGGAGGCGGGGAGGCGGGGAGGCGGGGAGGAGGGGAGGCGGGGTGTTTCGTAGAGCTTTGGAGAGGTGATGATTGTGATTCAGTATGCTGCTAATGATATTTACTGACGATGTGTACGGTGTGAATGGCTACTGACGATACATATGATGTGAATGGCTACTGGCGATACGGTTTGAATGGCGACTACTAGTAGCGGGTGCGATTTGTCTTGGAGAGGGGGTGGGATTGGAAGCTGCAGTGGTGAGCATGAATGGCCGTTGAGTGACTACCAACTGGCACTCCGCCTTGCATAGAATCCCCCGAACACTTCCACCCGTCATTGACTCCGGATCTAGGCACCTAGGCGTTTGCTTCACCACTTGGTCTCTCGCTCATGCCTGTCTACCCACACAAATCCAAGCAAGCTCATCATTCATGTAGAGCTTAGCGAGAATCATCCTCGACAGCAACGACATCACTCCAGACCCCGCGCTTACGCAGCCAACTACCTCCCTAACTACCACAAGCTTTTACTCCGAGTCTCCGCCATACGAACCCATGAATGATGACATGCCTGCACCGTACCGGTATTAAGCTTAATGAAGCCGACCGCCGACGACGACGAGAACCAGCCATCCCCAAGCCATCCATCCAGCAGGGTTGAATACTTACCCACCTACCTGCCGAACATGAAACGTGCTTTCTGGACCCTGGGACATCTACCAGGTAGGTATTCGAAGTGCGATTCGAATTCACCACACGCCTGCCGGATAGATAGGAAGAAGTGGCTTCCACGTTTCCACGTTTCAGTGCCTTCGATCTGGGGGCATACTCTACGTATATGGATCTATCGAGGGCGTATAACTATATAGTAGAGATGGGAGTGGATTCTGGTTAGTAATTTCACGGCGGTTCTCAATCCTCGATTCCGACTTCGTTAGTATCGAGGAGGTAGTCGCGGTGGTTCTCCCGTGAGAGCACATAGGAGAAGGAGTGACAGTACAGGAGTGACAGTACAACGCGAGGAGCTCAGGGATTGACCAAACAACTGTACTATGTATTTACACATGTTGTACCAACTGCGCATGATCGTCCGGGATGGCCCGGGTCTCGTATGCACTATATTCATGTAGGGTGTCTCGATATCGTCTTCACACAGCATCACTCCCCGCACTCCCCCCTTCCCTGCTTCCGAATGTAATTATGTGAGAAACCACCCGCCCACCCGCCCACCATCCTTCCCAACGTCTCGGGGCTTTCCTTCCGGAAGCGGCCAGATCTCTCGATGCCAGGCCAGGCCAGGTCGGGTCAGGGGATCCATCCACTGGTTTAATTCCGCAGCATACATAAATACATGAGTATGTATGATGTATGTAAGTAAATGACGGGTGATCTGCGGCTGGCCCGGGCCCCGGAGGTTTGAACTGCCGTACGTACGCAGAGTACAATACATAGGCTTGCGGGGCTTATGCTTATACTTATGTTTAAATGCCTGCTCCTGCTCCCCTGGGGTCTTGTATGGGGCCTTGTCTTTATCGAGGATGCAACTACTCGAGTATATGTTGTACATGCGCGGCAGATATGTGTGTGCATTGTGCATACGTACCTTCGATCAGCGGGGACTTGTGTGTCTGTGTCTGTGTCTGTGTCTGTGTTCTATATAACGGCCTCTCCCTCGGGGCGGGGGGTGGCGGGTACCCGCGTGCAACGGAACGGCAGGTGCTCTCGAGTCCCTCCCTCGCTCGGCCTTAACGCCTTAACGGTCACTCCCCCTCCCCACCCTCCCTCCCTCCCATCACCACCAGCCGTTCCGATGTGGGTTGTGGGCTGTGTGTGAGCTGTGGCTTCCCGTGAAGGGGGGGATGGGTGGATATAATCACCGCAAGTGAGCACTGCGCTGCTCCCTTTTCTTTTTCCCTTTTCTCTCCCTCTACCCACCGTACGTGTGTACTGTACATACTGTACATACTGACTCTCTAGAAAGCAATAACTATGGCGGATTCAGCTTCAGCAGCGCCGTCGTCAAGACAACACTCGGCGGAAGTGGAGCTGTGCACGATCCGCTCCAACACGAGCCATGAGCAACTATTCCCGACGTTCTACCGGCGCAATGGTGGCGTGGGTGGTGGTAGCGGCGGGGGCGGAATGGGCGGCGGAATGGGCGGCAGTGGTGGCGGTGGGCTGCGCTCTCCGACCGCGACGATCACCACGGCGGCCTCGGCCTCCTCCTCATCGAAACCGGGGATCGCGCGGACAAATATGGAAAGAGTGGTGTATGCGCCGATGGCGGAGCAGCAGAAGTTGGGCTACTTCTCGACCGCGGCGCTGATCGTCAGTAAGTGCATCGGCACTGGCGTCTTTGCGAAGCCGAGTGTCGTGCTAGCCAATGCCGGTGGGAAGGGTGTGGCACTCGGGCTATGGTTTGCCTGCGGGCTTATGAGTCTCGCTGGGTGAGTGGGAAATGCACCGAGGACGAGGGGGGGAATGATGGATGAGCGGCTAATAAGTGCAAAGGCTGATCGTCTATGTCGAGATGGGACTGGCGCTGCCATTTTCGGGCGGAGAGGTTATCTATGTACGTTCGTTGTTGCCGTCCCTCGCTCCTCTTGATGGCATGTCCCGCTGACAGCCGTAAAGGTAGACGAAGCCTACCCGCGGCCCAAATACCTAGTCGTGATCGTGATCAGCCTTCTCTTCGTGATGTTAACGCACTGGGCTGGCAACTGCATCACGTTCGCGAAGCTGATCCTTCAAGCGTTCGACCCGGGCAACGCCAATCCCTCGTACCACCTACAGAAGTTCATCGCGCTGGTGATGCTCACGGCGGTGTGCGCGGTCCACATGTTCTCGCGGAAGATGGGCATCGCGCTCAACAACTTCCTGGCGATCTACAAGGTCTCGCTCGTGCTGTTCATCATCATTGTCGGGTTCGCGGCGACGGGGAGGACGCAAGGCGCCGCGGAGGGGTTCAGGAACCTCGGGCTACAACAGCTCGTCGAGACGGAGAAGAAGAGTATGCAGGAGTATGCGAGTGCGATCCTGGGTGTGCTGTGGGCGTACACCGGGTGGGAGAATGCGAATTATATCCTGTCAGAGGTGCGCAGGGGACCGCCGGGCCATGAGGGAAGGGTCTTCAAGGCCGCGGCGTTCGTGAGTATTGGTGGGTTGACGCTGCTATATATCCTCGCCAATATTGCGTATTTTACGGTGTTGAGTAATGAGGAACTCCTGTTGGAGGGGGATATCGTTGCGGCGAAGTTTTTTGTCAAGGTGTGTCCCTCCCCCTCCCCCCACAGCCAGTCCCACTCCATCGAGTAAAGTACTGACGACGGCCAGGTCTTCGGCAAAAGCGTCTTCTCCGAGCGGGTGCTCAAAGTGATGGTAGCGCTCAGCATTCTAGGCAATTTCATCAGCAGCACATACTCAGTGGCACGGGTGAAGCAAGAAATCGCCAAACTGCGGATCCTACCCTTCTCCCAATTCTGGGCGCGACAATCCCACTACGACACGCCATCTGGCGGTCTTCTCCTACACTGGCTAGTCTGCGCCACCTTCATCGTATTCACGCCCAACAACCAGAACGACGAGGTATACAACCTGGTGACGGACCTGTTCGTGTACGGGCAGACATGGATGATCATCGCGGTGTCCCTCGGCATCATCGCACTGTACTACCAGCCGCTGCGGAACTGGCGGCCGCAGCTGTTCCCGTTCGCGGTGCTCGTGGGTATCATCGCCGTCTACGTCCCCGCGCAGCTGTTCGTCGTGATCCTCTCCTGGTGGCCCGCGCCCGACGAGGTCGAGAAGAGGAAGGAGATCCCGTCATATGTCACCCCCGGCGTCGCCACGGGGATCATCGCCTTCGGTTTGGTGTACTGGATGATGTTCGCGAAGGTCCTGCCTGCGCTGGGCTACGAGGTCTCGAGTTGTCCTGATGAGCTGGTCGATGGCAGCAGGATCGTCACGTACAAGAGGTACAAAACGGGGTTTGCCAAGCGCTGCGAGGAGTGGTGGGATACCCGCGTGTTAAGGAGGCGGAAGGAGGTGCTGTTGTCTTGAGGTATATATGGCTCGCGGATGAATCAAGGGTGCGTTATGTAGTGGTTAATCAATATAATGTTTGTCGTCTACACTGCAATCTGTTGCGCCCTCTTGCTCACGTTCCATCACTCGATATTCGAGTGATGCACTATGCCCTGATACCAGCGGAGACACGCAAAAAAATCAAAAACCTTCACCACCCCGATGGGTAGCTTGAAAACCCCCGAGAATTGAACCACTGTTCAATCCCCATCCGCCGGGTGCGTGACTACTAGGCCACGCGGGGGATTTTTCGTATTGGAGGATGGAGGGCGGAAAATATAAAGTGGTAGAATGTTTGCTAAGGGGCAGCGGTAGCAACGGGACTCTTCTCTTCTCCCTACAGAACTATCTATCATGTTTGATGCGCATACTCGAGCTCGGTAGAAGGATTCCTTGCTGACGGAGCTGACGGACATATCTCATTTTCGTGCTTCATGGTGGGTGTAAGGTTTTCTCTTCTGCAAGCAGATACTTCCATCTCCTCCCTTATGGTTCTTCCGTACACACCTCCATCCCCTTCCCGGACTCTGGCACATAGTATCTGCATTATCCAGTCACCCCCTTTTGTTCTTGTTTAATCATCATTGCACTCGATCTTAGCACCTTGGTAGAGATGATAGCAGATCACATATCCGTTTCCATCCAGCTGTTGGCACCGACCGCTGGCCGCGAGCTCAATACTCTGCCAACTGGTTCCCTATTGCTCACCGCCCAGCCCAGTCCTCTCCTCAAGTCAACTATCCCTACTCAACACCAGCAAGAAAGACACAACGAAGGAGAGAAAGTACTGGACATCAGCTATGTAGCCATACCCTTGAGCTATGTAAAACCCTACAACCGAGGCCGGACTCACTCCACCACCCCTCAGCCAACGCAGGCACTTGCGGCGTCTATGAACTTGAAGCCTTCGGGAATCTGCTAGAGTATTGATACTGTGGAGTATAACAGATGAGGAATCAATAGGTAGTCAATGGGAGTGTTCGCCCGAGCTTTGGGATATTCTCGCCGTTGTTGCTCTCGATTATCCCAGCTTCAGCAGCTGATTGGTGATAGCCGGCATCGACGTTTGCACCAACCGTCGCTTACCCATCCCAGCCCTGGTCTACCTCGAGGTTCTGCAATGCTAGGTGCATATGATGATTAACCGAAACAAAAAGCTTATCCCCACCCCCAGGCTCTCTGCCAACACCAACCAGCGAGCAAAACGATATGGTCCTAGTCAAAACAAAAGGATGTCCGGTGCGAGGATCGAACTCGCGATCTTCGGATTGCTGCCACTGAGTGGAAGTCATAGAAGATATGAGACCGACGCTCTACCAACTGAGCCAACCAGACATAGGTATGTTTCGTTCGGTCCGTGACGTATATGGAAGCTTGAAGAAGACTCGACTGCAGGCTGCAGCCATGCGCCAGGCTACCTACTGACCAGTGTTCAGCTCAGTGATACATCCTCGAACACATACCCCGCCATAGGTATCTCGGGCATTCCACGATGTCGATTTCTGCTGCGTTTCCCTAATTATTACTATCACTAACGTACGGTAGAGTTTGGAGTAGGTATACATTATCTCACGCCTTTCAAGGTCCTCGATATGTAGGATCACTTAGCTTGATCTCACTCAATAACCATTGCGAACAGCCGTCTGTGCGGTTGATATGTACATGCATTCTCAATCCTTTCCAGCCCTTTCCTTATCCAACCTCACAACCTCCTCCATCACGCTAACGACCTGATCAACCGTAAACCGATGCATCAGCTTCCTCCTGGTACCCGTATCCCCCTTCCCACTGACTTCGCCCACCACACCATCCCCTGTGTCCCCCACCCCCTTCCCCACCCCCACCGCCACCTCCCTAGCAGGCAGAATATGCACCACGGGTACATCGAACTCATACGCGTCCTTCCATCGCGTGTTACCGCGCTCGCCGCTGCGCTTGCTGGAAGCCATGACGTCAACCTCGGTGTACTCGAATGGTCGGCGCTCCCATGCCTGTGCGAGCACGTCGCGTGCCGATGCGCAGAGCCCGCATGAGGCGCGCGTGAAGAAGGTTACGTGCACTGGAAGGCGGCGGAGGAGGGGGAGGGTCGGGTGCATCGTGTGTTGGTGAAGAGGGGGGGGTGGGGGGGGAGGGGTGAGGTAAGCGAGTGGTGGCGGGGGTAGAGGGGTTCGCGTAGTGTGGCCTCTGGACGTCCGCTAGTTCATGATGCAGCACTCGCGTTTCGTTCTCGTTTCTCGGGGATGCCGAGATCGTTGGGATGGTGGAGTTCGCTTGGCTGTGCATATCAGTGGAAGCGTGATCTCGTAATCATGTAGCGCATTTTGCTCAGCCGTGTTGTGTGCTCCGTCCCGACTCTCGTCCCCATGCATCTTTGATGCGAGAATTCAAACCACGCTTGTATATGCCATACCTATCTCCCTATCCCGGCAAGAATCTTGCATCACTCACAAAACATCCTCTCCATCCTCTCCATCCTCTCCATCCTCTCCATCCTCTCCATCCTCTTGTAGACCTTCCAAGTTCCACCGTACAAAACCTAATTCCTAATTCCCAATTCCCATACAGCAGACTCTATATCCATATACAGCAGCAGGGTGCACGAATTACGTATGTAGAACTTTGCATAGATAGATCATAGAAGCAATTAATTTCCTTTCCTGTGATACCAGTAGTCCACAACCCAGATCCAGACCCGCATTGTTGGGGCCGCTAAGAAAACTCTGCTATTAACAAACCAGTGGTCCCTTCAAAACCCCCCACTGCCCACCATCCCGGCGTCCCAGCGTCCCCTCCATCTCATCCTCGCATCCACGCATCCACGTGGCATCGCACCTCATCGATCGCACCGCACATCCCATCCCACAGCAATGCAGCTCCTCACCCTCCTCCCCCTGCTCCTAAGCCTCTGCCCCTCCTCACAGGGGCGCAACCTCCCCCCGCCCGGGCCGCCGTCTCACCCAGCGGTGTACATCGACTTCGACGGGACGATCGCGATTAGCGAAGCATTCGAGAACCTCGCGACGACGGCGTACCTCTCCGTCTCCTCCAGCTCCGGGATCCCTCCCTGGTCTCATTTCGGCGACCTCTACATGGCCGACTACTACGCGGCGATTGGGCACCTGCCGAAGCCGACCACAATCTTGGAGGAGCTGCACCTGCAGGCGCTGCCGAACCTGACGAGGGCGGAGAGGGATTCGTTTCACCGCGTCAAGGAGAGTGGCGTGTTTGATAGCGCGAGCGAGATGGCGCTGCGCGAGGAGGCGGCGACCGTAAAGGTTAGGCCCGGGTTTTGGGAGTTTGTGGCTGAGGCGGAGAAGCGTGGGGTGAGGGTTAGTGTCCTCTCGAGGAACTGGTCGGTTCGGTGGATCCGCACGGTGCTGCGCGAGTCGGTGGGCGCCGGGAAGCTGGCGGAACGGCTATACATCTATTGTCCCGAGATCCTGCCCGACGGTGTGCTCGCGGCGAACCCGAGGGATCGCCCGGTCGATGTGTTCTCTGGGGATGATAAGAGGGAGGTTATGAAGCGGGAGCGCAGGGGCAGGGAGGAGATCGTGTTCATTGGCGATGATAACAGCGATTTGGCGCCGATCCTGCAGTACCCCACTGTCGTCGGTGTGGTGGCCGGCCTGGATGCGAAGTCGGCCAGGACGATTAGGCGCGAGCCTGGCGTCAATCTGTGGCGTGCGGCTGATGGGTTCGTGAAGCGCACGAGTGTCGCCCGTGGTGCCTATGTGCTGGAGGACTTTAGGGAGATGATCACGCTTCTGGAGTGGGATACGGCTTTGAAAAACGAGACGATGCCGTCGCCGAAGAAGAAGTATCGCAAGGAGTCGAAGGGTGGTCGTGGTTATTAAGGCTTCGTCTGGATGAAGCGAATGTAATACGCGCCAAGCGCTAGCAGTAGTGAGTAGAAGAAAGAAATATATAATGTAATTCAGCATTCCGCGAACCGACTTTACCGCACATCATAACCTATCGGCATTTTTGGCGGCTTGCGCAGCTCCATCGCATGAAACTTCGTGGCCTCAGGTCTATGAAAGAGGAGTTTCTCCACCAACTTCGGCCTGCCCGTCTCGACTGCCACTTTCCACTCGTACTCCATCCCCGATGCCCCAAACAGCTCGCCACACATTTCGAGCCAGACCTCGATGATCCTCAACCGCGGGCCGCGAGGGGTAATGTTTCGGACAGGGACGTAGGCCGAGAAGTAGTAATCGCGAGCGTGGTCGTCCTCAACATGAGACACCGCCATGTTCACCGCCAAGAAGAAGCCGTCGATCAGGACTCCATAAGAGTACGGGGGATACGCATCTTCTCCGGTGCCGGCCCCTCCATCGACGCTCCGCCGCATGACACCTAGCAGCTTCCGCAGCATACCAGCGGCGCGTTCGCAATCCGGCCTCTCTGCCGACACCTGATCGAACACTGAAAACGCCTCACGAACCAGCGAACACGGCGGCGGCGGCTCGGGAATCCACAAGTTGTCCTCGCCCATCAGCAGCAGGGCCTTGACAGCGTCGGAAATAGTCGACGCTAGTATCGCATCGAGCACACCCTGGACATGCGTGTCCGGGGCGCGGACGCGCACGGGCCTCCCGCCGTCTCCACGGCGCTCGTAGGGGTGGTCCCCCGGGGACTCGTAGCCCAGCTCGTATGCCACAGCCGCGGCGGGGGTGCGCCAGAACGACACGCACTGGTTTTGCGCGAGGATGCGCAGGGCGTCGGCCATGCCGCCCAGCGCCAGATCCTGCCCGTCGAGCAGAAACAGGTTCTCGAGCGCGCGCAGCAGCTCCTCGAGCTGCGCCACGGAAAGCCCGCTGCACGCGCCGCGCAGCGCCCGCGCCGTGTAGTACGGGAAGCCCTCGAAGCCATGGCGGTCGAGCGCCTGCAGCAGGCGGGGCTTGCGCGCGCTGGGCGCGCTGGCCCACAGGTCCCCGTGCCGGCTCCGCGCCTTCATGTCTTTTTCCAGCAGCTCGCGGAAGTGTGGGCATGTGCTGATGTAGACGACTGGCGGCAGGCGCGGCGCTTGGATCAGGTGGTGGAGGACGTCGCCTACTTCGGATGCGGAAAGCCGACGCGGCATGATGGGGCGGACGTACTGGCAGAGGCCGCGGCAGGTCGTTGCGAGAGAGCCTAGGTCGCGCAGCGGGAGGCAGGCGAGGACCAAGTCTAGGACTTCGGGGAGCAGGCCCACTAGGGTGCTGTAAGGGCCCAGTATGGTCAGACGGAGATCATGAGGGGCGGAGGACGGACGACTGACGGCGCAACCGAGCTTTCGGTCCCCACACCGCCTGGCTGCACGTTTCTATCGTCGTCGTGGTGGCGAACGGTTGCGATGGACTGCGAGACATCGGGAGGGGCTGATGGCGATGGCGGCGATGGCGGCGATGGAGGGGGCAGTTGCTGCGGGGGAGTGCGGGTGTCATCGGTCTTGCGTCTCTTTGGCACATGCATTGATTGTTGGAGATACTGGGGGCAGTTGCAGGTTGCAGCTCACAGCTCAGGATGGGATTACCGACCGGAGCACAAGCAGGCAAGCAAGGACACTGACTGCAACCAGGCCGCTGCAACTTATATGTACGCTGGGGACAGTGACAAGTGACGCCTGGGATGGGATGCACACACACACGGCGGACACAGTGCAGATATCACGCATTTCACATTACGCATCACACATCTCGCACCACACACATGGACACGGCACGCACGGAGCCTTGCCGACAGCGGCCTCAACGTTCTTCAGATGCTGCTGTTCTAGAGTTGACGAACTCTAGCATTCTCCCCCATCCGGCACACTAGCCATAGTCGAGCGGCAACAGCTGCTCGGTTCCGACGCCTGTTGGATACATAGCCTTTTTTCATGCGCATTGCGAAAATGACCTGTCATACCCGACGCTCAGCCTCCGCTCTTCTCTTCTCGAAGCATCGCTGGTGGGCCACTAGCCGACGGGACTGCGGGATGCGGGATGTGCGGAGCACGAGAACATGCACTAAGCATGTTTCAATCAACTCTCAATCAGAACTATGTACAATGATGCTCTTCTGTTGTCTGGGAACCACCGCCATGAGAGGAGCGATATGTGGGATGGACTGGGGATCAGATAAGATAGCAGGAGTGGCTAGCCGGATTGGGTGGCGCCGAACGGTGGAGGTATCAAGTCTCCAAAGTTGAACAGAACCTCAACTTCTCATTCATTCTGCATTTTCGCTGATCCGTTGCCGCGCTACGTTATCTTCTCTCTCTCTCTCATCGAGGTCTCGGAACCACTGACTCATCTCATCTCATCTCATCTCACCGTGAGTGACAATTCATGCAAACCTCCAACCGTCAGCTCCAACCATCGCTTGCAACTTGCAAGTTGTCAATAGGCAGCTGGTGGTGAAATTGCAACGGATACCTAAGTAACGGCCGATAGCTGAATACCAAACTGGATTGACATAGGAGAGCAGCCGGTGACGCCTATCATGTCTCCACAACGGCGTATTGAGAGGAAAAGTTAAAGGGCCATGGCGACTTGGCTGCAGTGTCCGGGCCGATAGTTACGGCGCAATTCCCAGACCTAAAAGTTGTGTTTCCCTACCAGTACGATCGTCGCCGGCAGGTGCTGATGTCGGATACGAGTAGGTAGCATTCACCCTCAGTCCTCGCCGCCTGAAGTGAACCAGTCAGCATCATCCACAGCCCCACTCAGCAAATTCCCTCCTTGGTCCGCAAAAGACCAAAGCAAAAAAGCAGCTGTCCGGTGCGAGGATCGAACTCGCGATCTTCGGATTGCCGCCACTGTGTGGAAGTCATACTGAAGCATATGAGACCGACGCTCTGCCAACTGAGCCAACCAGACGTTGATTTGTGTGCTGTTTGTATCAGACGCTCAAGATGTATAGCCAGACTCCGGAATGGTAGACTGAGTCGGCGGTGGGCGGAAAGCTGAGAAGCAAACCAAATGGAGACCTGAAGAGGACCGGGCTACCACTTGCAGAGCGGGTGGAAAGTGGAGCGATATATACGCCGCGGAGTTGGTACATACATACCTCCGCTTCCCTGCCCTATATCGGCCATGCCATCATAAAACGCACCCCTGGGCCGCAGGCAGCGTTCACGGTTCTTCGTATCCCTCGGAGCAAATAAACCTGAAGATCGATGCAACGATCAATAGTGTAGGTATCATACCTAGGATAAAAGTATATCCGCATCCTACTAGGTGCGCTCAGGCCAACCTTGGTCCTAGTTGCCGTCCCCGCCCTCCGAGATCCTCTAGGTGAAGTTCAATCAATCTATTCGAAGCACAAGGCTGCACCCGCTTCTGTAATATTTACAATAAAACGGCGCGGGTCGCCTGGTAGGAAGTCACTCACGCACGAAGCACGCATCCGCTCGCTCACCACTCACATCGCATTAATCGCATTCACCGCACGATGAAGGCTGCAGCGATCCTACTCCTGTTGCTACCACTGTGCAGCGTAGCAACTGCCACCTTCCCACCAGGAGCTCCTCCACCTTATCATTCCCACCCCCCTCACCCACCACCACCACCACCACCACCACCGGATCAAAACCGCACACTAACCACCCTCCTCCGCAGCGCCATCTGCGCCCCTCTGGTTGATGCCATAACGCGCTGCCAACTCCGCCCTCATCCCTCTCATCCCCACGACGACGACGCAAGAGAGTGTTTGTGCAGCCCGCCGCCGCCACCGCAGACTGCTATGTGCCATCGCGCGCTGTTCCTACTCTCTGCGCCAGGGAGCAGCGGTCGTGCGGTGTTCGGGGCGCTTGATGGGATAATACGGGAGTGCAATGCGGAGGGACCGAGGCATAGGCCGGTTGAGATCAGAATGGTGGGAGGGGATGCGGGTGGGGAAGGGGGTGGGGATAGCGGTGGGGACAGCGGTGTTTGTGTTGCCGCTGGCGATGGCGATGGGTGGGGGGATGGAGAGGGGAAGTGGAGCTGCGTGGGCTTCTATGAGCGCGGGGGATGGTGGAGTTCGTGGGTTGAGAGGGGGGTGGTGGTTAAGGTGCGGGTTTTGGGTGGTGGGGACGATAATTCGCAAGGGGAGGGGGAGACGACGATGACGACGATGACCGCCGCCACGACGTCGACGCCGTGCAACAGCTGTACTGTCACCGAGACCGAGACTGCGACTGCGATCGAAACTGCGACTGCGACCGAAACTGCGACGCTCATGCTGCCGCATCCACCGCTACCGGCGCCACCACCACCCCCTCCACGGCCAAACCTACCACGGCCAACACGAACCAGGATTGCGGTAGCAACGGAGTCGGGGACGCCGAGCAGCGCTGCCGGCGACGGAAAATGTGGGGGAGGGAAAGCGTTGGTACCGGCTATGGGTGCCGCCCTGGCGCTGGTAATTGTAATTGCTGCGCTGTAATTCCGTAACTCTAAGACGTATCATAGGTAACGTAGGAGTGGGAAAAATACTTGGATGATATACGGTAGTTTAATAGATACGTCCAGTGCCTCGGGGTTGGATCTGATGCGTACTATACGAGGCGTGGCATGGGATTTCTGAGATTTTCGCTGGGTTGTGGTTTCAGGACTGGTGATCTGTGGAATTAAGAGCCGAAGGTGATTGCCGGACTCTATGGTAGGACCGTTACCCAGGCCTGTCGAGCGAAATACGAAGCGGTGACTTATCTTCCAAAGCTTCTAGAGGTTCCAGGTTTGTTTGACTTCGCTCCACTCAGAACGCCGCACTGGATGTGCTGTAGAACCTGGTGGATGTATCATGAGATATCACTCGCTTTCTGATCGTTATGTACGAGGAAAACATTCAAAATTCGAGAGAACGCCTGTGTGCAATATATTGCCCTGATGTAGCATATAGCTCGAATGGAAGCGATGCTTAACCAAAAAAAAACTATAACCGAAAGAACGCCTTATCCCTTGGGCATATACTCGTGTTCGGACTATTTGTCGATCTTCGTCGGCTCAGTAACAATAGGCACTCCAGAACCGGGTAGGACCCAGCCTGCTATTTCTCAGGCAAAGTCTCTGCATAGCTCCGCCAGCTCGAGGCACGAATACGCTAGAACCCCACATTCTGCCGTTTTGAGATGTTGAGCATCTCGTTTTGCTTTGTGGGGATCGACATGAGGCGTGCTTACATTATATCTAGTGGGACTGCTAGGATCCACGTGCATGACGTGTAGGGTGGGGAGCTCCTGGTACCTTACTAGCTCTGAGACGCGCAGCGCGTACCCCACTCGGACTCACTCATCACATATCTACCACGATCGCGACTACGACCACGGCCACTCCACGAGCACACCACGATGACGACGGACACGATCCCGGAAGAGCTCCGCACGGAGCTGCTAGCGACGCTGCGGCACGCGACCGAAGAAGAAGCATGGCTGTACCTCACGACGCGGTTTACGATAGTGCAGCGGGCACGGGCACCACGGATCGACGTCCTCAAGCTGAGCGACGACATGCTACGCGAGCACTGCCGCTTCCCATCACGCGACCTGGCGGAGATCCCGCCGCTCCTCGGGCTCCCAGAGCACTTCAGCACTTCCAGCGGGCACCGGTACTCGCGCACCGAGGGGCTATTTTTCCTGTGCGCGCGGCTGGGCTCCCGGGAGCCGCTCGGCGCGCTCGCCGCACGCTTCGGGCTCACGCCGCCGGAGCTGGCAGAGTGCGTGAACTACCTCGTCGCCTGGATCGATGAGAAGTGGGGGTTCCTGCTGTACGATCATAGCTCGGGCCTGCTGACAGAGCAGCGCCTCGAGCTGTTCACAAGCAAGGTGCGCCAGCGCCAGGCGGAGGCGGGCGCCCCCTGGCCAAAGGTCTACGCCTTCTTGGGAAGGCCCGTATACCGCCCGTCGGAGTGGCAGCATGAGTGCGGCGTGAGGAATGAGCTGTCCGCGCTCGATTACACTCCTGTCAAGTGCCCCGACGGATTGATTTATCACGCCTTTGAGCCGTATGACCCGCTGGGTGGTTATAGTTCGGAGGAGGAGGACGAGGAGGAGCAGGGCGAAGTGCCGGTGGGCTATGATTTGGAGAAGGGGGAGGTGCCGGTGGGCTATGATTCAGAGGAGGAGGAGGAGGAGGCGCCGGTGGGCGAGGACTCGCTCCTGTCGACTATGGTCGTCGGAATGGGCCTCGACACCGAGGAACAAATGGAGAACGCGCCGTCTCCTGTGACGGCATCGGTTGTGCCGCCGTTTCTAGAGCTGAATCTTGAGGCCGAGGAGCAAATGGAGGATGCGCCGCCATTTCCGGTTGTTAATGTTCTGTCTCCTTTTGAAGAGATGAATCTTTTATTATCTGCGGGGCAGCGAGAGGAAGAAGAAGAGGAGGAGGAGGCGGGCGATATTTCCATGGCTAGCATGGCCAGCATGGCCAGCATCGACAGTATGGCCAGCACGTCCGAGTCGGCACGAAAACAACGAGTGCAATGGGGCTACGAGGACGTCGTCGATCTGTGGGAGTATGTGGACGATATCGGCTCGCAGCAGCCACTGGGACCGATCTACCGGGTGGCGATCATCATGACTAACATCCACGTCTGTATCTATGGCTGCGATACTACACTGTACTTTAACTGCACTCCGCCCGAGGTAAAGGATTACCTGCGGATGCCAGGGCTGGAGGAAGTGGCAGAGTACCAGGAAGAATACCAGGAAGAGTGAAGCTCTCCCACACCTGATCACCTCATGCAAGATAATAAACAGCGCCCCATCCATTGTAATTTGTGGCATACCTCATGCGTCTGACGGCTACATCTGCACAGTTCGTGCAGACTCAGTGCTCTAGTGACCTTCGACGCACGGATCGGTGGCGCGCATGGTTTGGCAGGCGCGGTTGCCGCCTAACCCACCTCGTTAACTATTCTCTTACGCGGCGGATGTCGTGTGACAGGTCCGTTTAGCAATGTTGTAGTGGAACCACAAGGGCTGATGAATAACATGTATGTGCAAAAGGGAAACCTCTATGTAAAACGGAGTCCATAATACACGTCTTGCATAGTTGAACTTAAGCTCTAACTAGCTGCAGTGCCTAGCTGCCGACGATCCAACAGTTTCGGGAAGCTGGAAAGAGATGCTTTGCTGGCAGGGACGTAAATACAAGGCTCCAGCAATCAATCAATCAATCAATCAGCTGGCTCATCCGCATCCGCATCAAATCCAATGCTTTTTCTCCAGCCTCCATGGCTGCAATTGGCAATTGCCAGCGTGATTGATTGCAGATCCCGCACCTCCAGCTGAGACTCGAGAGCAAGGCTCAATCGGTAAACGGATGTTTTGCATGAAGTGTCCGTATCCATTGGATTCGATCCACGGCTTCGCTCTCGGTACGTTGGGTGCGAGCTTCTGTTGTTGCTGGTAGGCTCGCCTACGCGAGGTTTTGCTGCGAACTCTCAAACGCTACGTGGATTCGCATGATGCTGATGATGGAAGGTGGGGATCAATAACTGGCGGGATAAAAGAAAGTTGCCCAGTTGAAACATTTCGATTGATGAAAAAGCTTTATTATGTACATACCATAGATGCGGGAAGGTCCAGTCGGTTCTGTGCGTGCCCCGCCTGCCAATCGCCGGTCAACACGTTGACCGCTCGCATCGCCTCCGCATAATTTAAAGCCAACCTCTGTTCTGCGGCTGCGTTGTGACGCAAACTAATACGTCTATTGTGCTTCTACAGATGTCTGCGGGTAGTGATTGCGCACACGAGCGGGGGGAATAAAACCACCCGCTGTTTCCCTGTCCGTGGGTTAGGAAGCCCCATCTTTTTTTTCCCTCCCGAGGCGAATTACCTATGCAATCATGAGTTTCGGCAGTGGCATCGGGGACATCATCGCGATTACGCAGCTCGCCTGGACTGTTTGGAGCGGCTACCAGAAGGCGCCGAAGGAATTCAAGGACATCTGTGGCGAAATCCACCGGTTTGCAACTACCCTCGAGGGAGCGCCGCCGTCCTGGCCCGATGCGCAGACGCAGGACCGGTTCCAGAGGATCGTTCTCGGCTGCAAGGAGCTCCTCGAGGAGCTGAACAAGATCCTCGAGCAGAATCAATCGTTGGCGGACTCGAAGGGCAGCAAGCTTGACCGGCTGATGTGGGGCGAGGACCTCGGCGCTCTGAGGATGCGCATCGTGACAAATATCAGCAGCCTCACGAACTTCTATACTTCGCAGCATCTGTAAGCCTGTCTGCCCACCTCGTTGTTCTGTCCATTTTCTGACGGAAAGGGTGAAAGGTATTCCTTGCACCGCATCGAACAGGAACTTGGGAAATACAAGATCGACTCCTCGAAGATGACGGTGCCGCACACGATCACCCCACCGCTGTCCCCGCGCGCCGACTCGGCACCAGCAGGCTCGCACTGGGAGCCCCCCGCCACACCCCCGCCCTACCCCGAGCGAGCGCAAACCCTCCAGGCCAGCCCGAGCACCAAACGGCCCTCCTTTTCCGGGCGGACCTCCATCCCCTCCAACAAGAAACCCACCCTCACCGCGAAGCTCTACAGCTTCACACACAGCCGGCAGGACCTTCTCGAAGCCATCGACCAAGAAAACCTCGCGCTGGTACAGCAGCTCGTGCACGACTACGGACGGGACGTAAACCACGCCTCGATCGACCGCAACGGCGAGACGCCGCTGACCCTCGCCGCGGCGCTGGGGCACACGGACATCGTACGATGGTTGGTCGATAACGGCGCGGACTTTGAGCGGCGCAACCACTTCGGCTTCTCGCCGCTAGCGGCGGCCGCCCGCCTCGGGAAGCACCGCGTCGTCGGGCTGCTGCTCGAGCGCGGCGCCGACACCGAGGCGAAGGATAAGGCGTTCCGCGCCACGGTGCTGCAGCTCGCTGTCGAGGCCGGCGCCGTGGCCGTCGAGTCCGTTCGCCTGCTCCTCGAAGCGGGCGCTGACGTACATGCGACGAATTACGCCGGCAGAGAGGTCGTCCACTACCTCCAGAACACGCTCTCCCCCGGCGTCCGACAGCAGCTCATGTTCATGCTTAAAGACTACGGCGTGTCGATGCCGCGGAAGAGCAGTCGCGGCTCTGGTGCTACGCCGCCTCCGCCCTATGAAGGCTACCGCGGAAGCGCACCGGTTTCGCCATCGCAGGATGTCGATTCGTGGTATACTTCGGTGCCGTATTGGAAACGGTTTGGGAGGAATAGTCGGCCGCAGAGCCTCGGGAATAAATATGAGGGCCACCATTGGGCGTCAATGTCGCATCCGGTGCCCGATGGTTATGGGCTGTCGAATGCGGCGACAACGAGTTGGTAGAGCTACCGGGAGACTCGATGGAATGCAGGACGGTGGGCCGTGGGGAGGAGAATAAGAGGGCGATCCAACGCGGGTGCGGGATGGTGAATCGAATGATCGCTTGTGATTTAACGGATCGGTGCGGTATGTATCGGGAATAGCACGGTACGAAGCTGGGGGGGCCATTTATTTACTAAAGTGCTGTGTTTCCGCGGAGCGAAGGAAGAGTTGGAGAGTAAATACTGGGAACGTCAGGAGTTGGTACGGCTGTAAATATTGTCTAGTCGGAGGGGAGGGGGTTTTTATTTATTTATCTGGCGTCGTGTTTTTCTTTTGGTCTTTGGTTCTGTATCGATGGATAGGTTGGTTTCATTTTCTGGATGCGAATTCTTTTCGTGCCTGTATTGAAGTCGTGGACAGTCCTTTCGGGAATGTGAATTGAATTCGAATTCTCCTCTACCTACGTGCGGTTGATGCCGAAGTGCCGAGTTCTGCACGCGGACCTGTCACGATGCTGTCTACCTATCGGGCGTTCTAGTACCTATTGTAGCTCGTGCTGTGTTTGCCTACCAGAAAGAGAAAGACGACTTTGATGTTTGGAACGGTGTCCGCGTTCGCACTGCGCTAGCACTCACTGCACAGTGCAAATGCTTCATCGAATCCCATGAACCTACGATCATGGACCATTTCATTGAGGTTGCACACCGTTCTCGTCAAGCATATCCGCTTCGTATCGAAGCCGTATATCGGCTTACTGCAGTGTAGATGTATAAACGACCAGGCCAGAGGCGGAGACACAACTTCCGGCAACCAGTCTCCTGGCGAATCGGACATCTGTACGTAGCCTTCCGACCCGCTTCCGTGGAATGCCATTTTTCTTTCCAAAATGCCACCACCGTGCCCTCTGTCTTCTTCTCGACCGAAAACTCAAAGTTCCGAATGCAACGGTAGTTGTGCGACGGAAAGCCCCGTGTCCGAAACAGGCATCGGGCAAAGCCCGGTTCACCAAAGCTTGGCACCTCACTTGAGCCGCCCTTCTTCGACTGTCCAAGGGCGTGCGTCCCCATAACTCAATTAGCCTGATTTATCGGATCCCTTGCTGCTGCTGCCCTCCTGGATCAACTTTCAACTTTGACTTCTACTCTACTCGCTCCAACTTACCTCTCTCCATACCATCTCAACACCTCCCTCACCAAAACGAAACGATCGATCCTTTGCGGTGTTGCTCTACCTCTACGGATCCACATCCTCGCAAGCTTCGTAGCAACCAAAGCCATCCTTGCGTTTTCCCGGAACGGTTGCTCACGGCTCGAGTTCCCGTGTCGCTCACTAAGTGCACGCAGCGGCGAGCTACTATCCTAACTTGAGTCGAGACAAAAGGAAAAGAAAATCGAATGGCCTCACATCTGTTTGGGTGAGTTCCCCATCTCGGCAACACCCACTCCCCTTTCCCACTCCTTTCGTCACACCTTCGCAAAGAGACGAGACAGTTGTAACAACAGCTCGGCCGCCCGTGCTCGCTCGCAACTTGCTCCACCCCCCCTCCACACCCCTTTCTCCTCGCCTTTCCCACTCCTAGATTAAACCATGAACTCCATTAACGCAATGTTCAGTCGGTTCCGGCGGCCCGGCAAGCAACCGTCCTCGCCCTCGCAGCAATCCCCGACTGGCGGCAATGGAAGTGGTGGTAGTGGTGGCAACGGATTCAATGGCGGTGCAGGAAGCTCGCCCGGCGGCGGAGCCTCCCCGGCAGGTGGTCTGATGCCGAACTCACCTACTGGTGCCCGCGTCGCAGCGAAGCCGCTCTTCCTCTGCAAGCCGTTCGTCACCAGCCAGTTGGTCAAGGGTAGCTTCTCGACCATCGTTGTTCTGCCGAAGTACGTGGATCAGGGTGAATGGCTGGCACTCAATGGTATGTAGGATTGCTTGGAATTGGGATACGGCGCCGCTGACTGCGGGACAGTGTTTGAGTTTTTCGACATGCTTAACCGCTTCTACGGTGTGATCCAGGAGTTTTGTACTCCTAGGAATTGCCCGTCCATGTCGGCAGGCCCTGGGTAGGTTTCTGGATGTGCAAGTTGCATCGCGCGACACGATGCGATACCTGGAGTTCTGCACTAACACTTTCTGAGCAGTCTCGATTACACCTGGCTGGACGCGAACAAGAAGCCCATGCGCCTTCCGGCCCCCACATACATTGAGTATGTGCTGCAGTGGATCTCGAACCGCATCAACGACGAGACTCTGTTCCCCACCAAGGCCAGTGGAACCACCACGGCGACCGCCGCCACCCCATCCGCGATGATGCCCGGCGCCTCCAGGAGTCTTACGGGCAACCAGTCCGGCGAGAACTGGGTCGGAAAGGAGGGCGGCTTCCCGCAGGTCTTCGAACAGACGTGTAAGGGCATCTACAAGCAGATGTTCCGCGTGTTTGCACACATCTACCACACCCACTTCGACAAGATCCTGCACATGAGCCTCGAGGCCCACTTCAACAGCTTATTCGTCCATTTTATTCACTTCTCGCGGGTCCGTACCACATGAGTCCACAGCTATCGGTACCATGCTGACAGTGAAATTATAGACTTTCAACCTCCTTGCTCCCGGCGACCTCGAGCCTCTACGCGCTCTCATCGAGAACTTCGAGGAGCAGGGCCTGTTCAAGGATAGCTCCAGCTCCCGCCCGCAGCAGCAACAGCAGTGATCGATCTTTGTCGACCTTACACTTACACGTTTGATACCAACCACGTTCATGTCTTTTTACATCTTGCATCATCCATTTCTTTCAACGTTTTGTGTTGAAAGATTTCCTCTTTTTCGCCATGCGTGCCCCCTGTTTTTTTTTCCCTTTTCTTTTTCTTCATTGTCATTGGTGGGTTGGGGAATGATAGCGATATGTAGCGGTGAATTGAAGCGTTGAGTTACCTATCACAAAGTTGAAGAGAGAGAGAGAGATGCCGGAGAGAGTTTCTCCGTCCGGAGACCGGTCCGAGTGCACGGGGGGTGATCTGGCGTGAATGATGCCTGTAGATATCCCGGCGCACCCTGCTGGAACGGTGTCGACATGTAGCTTGTTTCACGCAACGAGCTTTCCGGCACTGAGCACTGACCAGTTGTCTGCTCCTCAAAACGCTCGATGAAACGAGACAAGTATAGGTAGACATCACAGTTGCAAAAGCGGGGACGAAGATGATCAGTCGGGCACTGGTGGAACTCTCTGTACAAACTCAAGCAATAAGGTCTGTCCGAAAAACTCCACTCCACCCGACTCGCGTGACTGCATGGATAGCCGGTTGGGGACACGCAAGCAAGATCTGTATGGACTCTGCACGGGCACGGGGTTGGTCGACGATGATGGGGAATCACGAGTGAGACTCGGGAGCAGAGCATCTGGTTTCTGCAGTGCAACACGGCCGACCGACTCGTGCTCGATGGATTTGCGGAGGCAAAAATGTGGGGATGAATGAGGAGATGAGAGATCGAGAAGGTAATCATATGTAAACTTCAAGCATCCTTTGCTTTTGCTTTTGCTCCTTCTTTACATAGAATCCAGATACAGTGGAGACTCCCGCCTCCCGCACCGTTATAACTCAACTTACCTGTTGCTTCTGCTTTTGCTGTTGCGTGTCCTCAGCACTTCCCAGCCAATTAAATTCCCGCCTCCTCGTCGCTGCAGTTGGATCACGCCTGCGACAGGGATCCGCCACGAGCTCTCCTGCTTCTCCTTCTCACACCTTCTCCGGAGGACAGAAAGAGAAAAAGACACGGTACTCGGAAGGGAAGCTACCCTACTCTATCTATCTTGCCGCTGTCTTCTCCCATCCTTCTATTCTACTTCTTCTCACATCCCTCACACACACACATACATCATCACTTTCATTCCCACAACACCCTCCACCGCCGCAACGACTACGATTGGATTCTTCATTGCATCTGATCTCGTCGCATCCCCTTTCTGCCACCCACACACGCACGCACACTTGCATCATCACCACATCACATCCCAACGGACCGGCTGCGTGTTACCCAAGCATTCAAACTGAATCCTTAAGGGACTGATCGAAGCTCGAGGTATTTCCACTTCTTCCTTTCCGGCTTCCGCTGCATTCGAGATCTGAGCTGACGTGACGCGATGTAAAAGAAGTCTAGATTCATCATGGCGATGAACTCCCTTATTTCGTGGGCGCTGTTTATCTCCGTCGTGGGAGCGATTTGGTTCGTTCAGCAGCGTGGGAAGACTCCCCAGGCCCAGAAGATCGCGAAGAAGGTTGCGGAGGTGTTACCGGAGAAGGTGAAGGCTGTGCCTGAGAAGGCAAAAGCAAAAGTGGCGAGCAGCGGTGGTGGTGGGGTGGAGTCGGCCGGCGAGGTCAAGAAGAAGGCCAAGAAGAAGGTCAAGAAGTCGTCATCATCGGCGGCCGCGTCGCTGAGCAACTCCGTCGTCAAGGAGAAGAAGGTCGAGGTCAAGAGCGATGACGACGACGATGACGACGATGTTGCCGAGGAGGTCGATCTGAAGGACGTTGCTCGCCGCTTGAAGCTCGGAGGAGCTGGACGCTACGCAGGCAGCCAGACCTCTTCCACCGGTGCCGACGGCGACATCGATGAGGAGTACTCCAAGTCCAACGACCCCTCCGATATGCTCGAACCCTCTACCAGCGGCCCAGGAGTCCTCCGCATCGGTGCCCCCGTCCAGCCTCCCCGTACCCAGAAGAAGAAGTCCGCCCCCGTCAACGACTCCGGAGTCCACGCTGCCAAGAACGCAAAGAAGAAGGAGAAGGAGAAGGCTGCACGCGCCCAGGAACGCGCCGAACAGCACGCCCGCCTCGAACAGCACCGTAAGGCCCAACGCGTTGCTGAGGCCGCTCGTCCTGCTGTCTCCTCCCCCGCTCCCGTCTCCGCCGCCGCTGCCGCTGCTTCCTCCGCCTGGACTCAGGTCGGAAGCAAGAAGCCCCCCCGCGCTACTACCCCCGTCCCCGCCGCCACCTCGACCGCTTCTTCCTCCAGCGCGCTCCTCGACACCTTCACCCCCGGCGACTCCGACTCCGAGCCCATCCAGCGCTCCACCACCCTCGGCGACTCCTGGGAGTCCATCCCTCCCAACGCCATGGTCCCCGAGCCGGAGTGGAACGAGGTCAAGAGCAAGAAGTCGACTCGCAGCATGAGGAAATCCGACGACTCGGCCGACGAGACGATCACCCTTCCAAAGGCGAAGACGCCCACCCCCGCCCCTGAGCCGAGGGCCACCCTGGCTCCCCCTGTGGCTACTAAGCAGGTCAAGGCCCCCAAGAAGGAGACTCGTGGCAGCACGACGTCGGGATCCGACTGGGCCGAGGTCGATAACATCGACAACTGGGAGGTGCACCCGGAGAGCTCAGATTACTAGAAGTTGGTCATGAGACGACGGCGGTAGAAGGGGAGATGAGATGAGCGACGATGGGGATGATGGTGCTCTTTTTAGCGGTTATTTCCTAGGTTTCTTTTTCCTTGACTTCGACTTCGACCTCTTCGTGGGTTTTCGCTTCATTTTTCATATTGGGCGGACTTGAACAAAAAAAGGAATCGTGCTGTTGATTCTACCTACCTACATACTCTGACGTGTAATTGCCCGGATGCACATCTCATCCCCCGCCCATCAAGACCAGACTCTGTCCTGTCCAGTCCGGGCTTTGGGGACTTGTGGCATATCATACGAAGGGGCATGGGCATGCGGCTTGTAGTGCGAAATTGAAAGATGAAACTTCAATGTACTTTAAAGATTTATTGTTTCCTTCCTTCCTTCTGTCGAGTCTACTTTTTTGTTTTTTTAAAGGGTTAATTGGGATGGGATGGGATGGGATGGGATGGCTAGAGAAAGAAAATGGCTTAAAAGGAGCTGTATCGCGTTTGAGAATTGTACCTGTACCTGTACTCGAACTAGGTACTGCCTACTGCCTACGGGACTTGATGGTAAACTTGATACTCGGTAAGGCATGCTACCTGCTCGTTGCTTTGCGACTCGTGAGTTGTTCCATTGGCCGTGATGTCTATTCTAGGGAGACTGAGGATTAGAATGATGAGGGAAGCGGACGAGTGTGAGTGACTCGATTCACTGCTGGTTTTCCGGTGTCGTGGGATGGCAAGAAAGCGAAAGGAAGGCCAGTGGGATATACCAAGCCCGCTAGGGGCAAAGCGTGGAAGCCTTGCGGACCGCGGTGGACTTGTAGTGCTGGATATCGATGGAATGGAACGCGGAATGGTCGTGAGCGCAGAATCATTCGCACGACACGTTCCTCCCCACATACGTGCAAGAACCAGATCGCAGTGAATCGAAGTGAAGTGAAATAGAGTATATACACGAACCGTCTCCCTCCTCAACGCCGTAGTAATGAGCAAAAGCATCGGAAAAGAGCAGCCAAACATCGCCATCAATCATCAAACTATCAAAATCGCCATCGTCCCGTGTTCATTCTCGTCCCTCCGCTCCCTCCGCTCCCCTACGAATGCTTCATGCCGCCCAACGGATTGGCCCGAACCTTGGTCCAGTCGATTCCCATTTCCACCTCCTCGTCGACAAGGCCGCACACCGCGACGTTGTCGCCGCGTATCAGGTACAGCCCGTGCTCCACCTCCTGACTCGCATCCTCCGAGTCCGGGCTCGCAAAGATCCGCTCGACCGTCGACGATAGGATCAGGTTCGTGGTCTGGTCGTGGCCCAGGAGCTGCCCCGTGAGCGTGCGGCCGTCGGAGGTGATGATTGTTACTGTTTCTGGGGACGGTTAGTTATGCAGAAGGCGGAGAGGGTGGAAGCGGGTGGAATACTGCCGACGAAGGGACCGAGCGACGACATCGCGACTGGTGGGGTGGTGGTGCTGAGAGTGGTGGTGGGGGGAAGGAGGTGAGGTGTTGTGGCGGTGTTGCTGCGGTGCCACAGGGATGACGCGGTTGGGAACTGGGTACTACAAACGTTTAAGACAGGTCGACGCAACGTAAACCGACCACCAACCTCAGCTCCATCGACAGCTACTCTACCGTCAACCACAACAACAACAGCAACAGCAACAGCAACACATATCTTTCACATCCTCACTGTCAACACCCCACGAACGATGCCACCACCACCGCCACCACCACCGCCCCCACCCCCACCACCACCTCCCGGCGGCTTCGGAGGAGGCAAAGCGGCTGCCCCTTCAAGAGTATGTGTCGACCGCCCCAGTGCTACCAGAGCCCTCCGACAATACTAACGGACAGGTCCAGGGAGCGCTCAACGGCGACATCACGAAGGGGATCCGGCTGAAGAAGGCGCAAACGAACGATCGCAGCGCCCCGATAATCGATGCGAAGATCTCGGGCGGCGGAGGAGGAGGAGGCGTTGTGCAGATGGGAAAGCCGCCGGCTATTCCGGGTGCTCCGCCGATTCCAGGTGCGGCCGCTGCGGCGATGAGAGCGAGGAGTGATAGTGCCGGAGCATCCGTGAACCGTGGGAGGAGTAATAGTGAGACTACTGGGGGAGGAGGAGGAGGAGGGCTGGCCCCGGCTGCACAGCTGGGTGGATTATTTGCGGGCGGGATGCCACGACTGAGGAGTACGAGAGGCGGCGTGAATACTGGAGGTACTACATTCCTCTCTCCCACTATGAGGACCCTTTACTAGAGCTATAGCTAACCTACTCATACAGCGAACCGAGATTCCTCCTATATGTCCGACACGGAATCACCCCCACGAGCCCCGACAATCCCCACCCTCCGCGCGTCTCCCTCCGCGCCCAACGTCAACTCGCGCAAAACGCCCGCCCCGCCCCCTGGTCGTCCGCACTCCACCGCGCCGGTCCCACCACGCGCGCCTCCCCCACCACCATCGCACATCCGCCCGCCACCCCCACCAAGCCGCAAGTCCCCCTCACCCACACCGCCCGCGCCCCCACCACCACGCGCCACCCCTCCACCCCCACCGCCCACAAACGGCGGCAACAGCAACGGCATATCCCTCCTGCAATCCGCGCTGAGCAAGCGCTCCGTCTCGCTCTCGCACACGCCGCCGCCGCCGCCGCCTCCACCCTCGGGGCCCAACCGCAACGCCCCGCCCCCTCCGCCACCGCCGCCTTCCGCGCCGGCTCCGCCTCCACCACCACCTCCCCCGCCGTCGGCTGCCTACGGAAATTACTCCCTCAGCCCCGCGGTCGCCTCCGGCGCTCGCAAGATCGTCGTCGACGATAGCAGGTGGCGCTTTCAGCCCGAAGCGAGCTTTCCTGAACCGAGGCCGTTTACTGGATGCAATAAGGCGTATAGGAGTGGTAGGGGGAGCAGTGTTCCGCTCGATTTGAGTAGTCTGGAGTAAAGCGATGCATGAAGGGGGGTGGGTGGGTGGGACGGTAATGATGTAGCCAGATGCTACGGATGTTGCTTGTTTAGTACTTAGAATGCTGCGGTTGTTGATTGATTAGTATCGTTTACATTCTGCTGCTGTTCAGGTGCAAGCTTGCTCTGTTTGAAGCTGTAATTCCTTTGTGAAGAATGAAGATGTGCTCCCGTTCGAATACCATGTTTCGATCACGCATGAGCGGTTGCTTGCCATTCGGTATTGAACAGCACTTCCCCTACCAGCTGTCCACGAAGCACATGTCTTAGCTCTGAGAGTGTACGAGTAGTCGACCGCGCTTGAAGACCGTATATACCCTATATACCCGTGAATTCGTAGAAACATTCCCCATCGTGATCGGGGCGGGACTCGGGAGACATGAATTCGTCGTTCGTTTTAGAATGGTGCTGTAATTGGTGCGACCATGGGAGAGTGGGCGGTTTTGCCTGGGACTCTAGGACTCTAGGAAAATGGGTACCTAGGTAGTGGGATCGCTGGATACTGGAAGCAATGGATTCGAGAGCACTGAGGAGTGACTCGGAATGTTAGGATAGTAGTGGAGAAGCATCGCTGATCTCTTCTTCGCAGTGCCTACGCCTATGATGCTCCGCTGCGAGAGAGAGAGGGTCATCATGTCGCTGCACCCATAGCTAGTCAATTTGAAGGTTCAGCAGCTGTAGATAGCGAGATGAGACCGGAGCGAAAAACTTCAGATGAGCGAGTGAAGATTCGTATCCTCCACGCCCATGACTATGCTTTCAATAGTCATATCCAAGCAAACAAACTCGTCCTCGAAACCTCGACAGCGTCCAGGTATTCAACGAAAAGAAGTAGAAGATGTGCCACCTACCCCCCATGCTCATGTCTCTCACGAGACACGAGCGATCGGGAGAGCAATGCGCCTCGACCACACCGTTAAGCATGACAAAGGAGGTTCCTTCTAAGGACCCGGGAACGGAACTCTGTCCACGAAGATAAAGACAGAACTCAGCAAGCCACCGGAGTGGAGATCCTAATAAATAGTTGTAAAACTACCTACTGATGTAAGGAGAAGAGAGGGGAGTGGGGGAAGAGGGCATTTTATACTTGGTGCGGCTAAAAATTACGAGGCTCTGCTGCTAGCTAACTAGCGGGGGCTGGGGCAAAATTTTTCGCCGACCACGCTGCGCCGCTACCCTAGTCACGTGCGAGCGGCGAAATCTGTGCAATCCCGCAGGTTGCGAACGCTTTCGTCGAGATGCAGTTGAACATCGTGAGTTCGGGGTGGATTCTACGGAGGCACACATCGTCACCGGCAGCACACTGCTCTGCTTCACTCAATCTCTAAATCAAGAAAGTATCAAACATGTTGAGTTCCAGTGTCGCTACGTTTCCGAGTGAGCATCCGTGCAAATACCCAGCCTCCCACAGCGGCCCGACTTGATAAATAGAGCCGATCGGCTCGTTCCAACACGGCGAAAATTCAAAATCGATCTATCAACAGCTGCCTGCTCGCACGCACCATGCTTCTTTTTTTTTCTCCCAGCGTTGAGATGAGGCTCGCGGCGGGTGCAGCAACTGGTGGTGTATCCCGTTAGCGCCGCCCTTTTCCAACGACTGCCCTTCGTATCCAACTTACCCCGCCCTCGCCCAAAGAAAATCCTCCTCTTCCATACTTCCACCGCCCAAAAAGTCATCTTCCACTACTCCCTCCACAACACACAACTCCTTCAACCGATTACCACCACTCTACATCATCAAAATGGGTTTCACTGATCTCGCTGCCGAGGCTGGCCTCTCTGGTAGGCTTCCCCGATGCGCAGGCGGGATGGGGTCCGAGGATGGTTATGACTGACGGGTCCTCGTTATGCAGCCCTTAACAGCTGGTTGACCACCAGGAGCTACGTCGTTGGGTGAGTCGCAGCCACTTTCTACTCTGTTTTTTGCTTCACCGATATCCGGCGCACGTTCTGCGTGTATTCTCCCTGGCCTGGATGCGATGGCCCACCTCTGTCATCGCTACCTCGATCACATACCCCCCTCCCCCCAATCCCGAAAATGTTTGAATGATGAGATAAAATTGGTCCGTGTTTAAGAGGCGGCTTAAGACCCCGCTGTTTGACTACAACCCAATAGCTTCATTGCACCTCTGATCCTGCATTTCCTTGCTACTTTATCAATCATCCTCTGCATGCAAGAACTCCGGAAACAGTGAAGACTGACATTCCCTCCCAGATACACCCCTTCCCAGGGAGATGTGACCATCTACAAGGCTATCTCCAGCGCCCCCGACTCGGCCAAGTACCCCAACGCCGCGCGCTGGTACAAGAACATCCACTCGTACGAGACCGACTTCGAGACGCTCCCCGGAGAGCAGTCTACCGACATCTCCCAGTACGGACCCGAGGTCGTCGAGAACACCGTCAACCCTGCCGCCGCCCCCGAGAAGGTCGAGGAGGAAGATGACGATGATGAGGTCGACCTGTTCGGCTCTGACGATGAGGATGAGGACAAGGAGAAGGAGGCGCTGGCCGCTAAGCGGTTGGAGGAGTACAGGGCCAAGAAGGCGCTGAAGCCCAAGACTAGTGTGTTGCCGCGACCCAAAAGAGGATGCATAGTTGTGCAGACGCTGATGAATGGATAGTTGCCAAGTCGGTCGTCACGCTCGATGTCAAGCCGTGGGATGACGAGACAAACATGGACGAGCTGGTTGCCAACGTCAAGGCCATCGAGAAGGGTTCGTTGCCACATCCTCTCCACATTGTCCCCGCGCACTACTAATACCACGTAGACGGTCTCGTTTGGGGAGCCCACACTCTGGTCGCCGTCGGTTACGGTATCAAGAAGCTGCAGATCAACCTTGTCGTCGAGGACGAGAAGATCTCTCTCGACGAGCTGCAGCAGCAGATCGAGGAGGACGAGGACCACGTCCAGTCCACCGATATCGCCGCAATGCAGAAGTTGTAAACTGTCCGCGGGTAGCGAATGAGGTACATGATTTGGGATTGGTTGGGGCTTCTTGAACGGCGCAAAATAATGATCGCGGCTTGAAGGGGGAAATTTGGGAAAAAGTTAGAATCGGGTGACCTTTTTTCTCCCTACTTACGTACTGTGGTCGTGTGCTGGGCTCTATGAAACCGAATCGCGAAACAACGTGAAGCCTTGTAACTACACCCTCACGATCTCCTAGTTCTAGGCAATCGCACCGCCATCTTTCCAACATCCGAATCTCAAGTAAGGTACTGTAGTGGTTCACCCCAACACAAAACTAGTCTACCATGTTGACGTCTCCCACCTAAACTATGACCCTAGATCCCCCTCCGCGATTTCGTTTCATTCACAGTTCATCACCCCCACTAACTAGAAAAACCCGAGCATCCACCTTCCCGTCCTCCGTCGCCAGCTCAATCTTGGAGCTTCAGCGTCGAAACTACTCCGTCTCCAGCTGGACACGCTACCGCTAGCTGCGATCACGCTATCTCCGCCATCTCCGGTCCCTCCGCTCGACTCACTCCGAGCCTCGTCCAAGTCTTCCGCTCGTGGATCTTCCAATTGAAGTGATTGATCGAATTCCTGCTCCGAAATGGAGACGGAGAGTGGGAGCGACTCGTCCAGCTCATCAGAGAGGGCGCGGGTTAGGGAGAGCTGCTGCGAGGGCGAGGAGACGTCGCCGTCGGTGGTTGTCGCTAGCTCTAGCGATGGCGAAAAGTGCGGGTGCAGCTGGGTGGCTGGTTCTTGTCAGCTCTCAGCTAGAGAGGCGGGGGGTGGGGGGGGGGGGGGGTGCGTACCTCCATCCGCCGTGTCTGCGGTCACTGCAGCGTCCCGGCGGCGCAGGGCGAATATGCGGTACACAACGGTGCGGGAGACGAGCGCCCAGCCATACCCGTCGCCGTCCTCGTCGCCGTCGCCGTCCCTGTCGCCGGAGGAAATCGAGGAAATCAAGGAAATCAAGGAAATCGAGGAAATCGAGTCTGCATGGTCGAAGCTTCCGGGTATCCGCCTCGAGTACCGGTACGGCCGCGGCGTTCTTGCCGCGTGGTCGTCGTGGTCGTCGTGGTGGTCGGGGTGGTCGGGGTGGTCGGGGTGCTCAGGGTGCTCGGGGTGGCCGGAGATCGGCGAAGAGCCGGCAGAGCCGGCGGAGGAAATTGAGGAAGCTGAGGCCGCGTCGTCGAAGCTTCCCGGCATCCGCCCCGAGTATGGCCGCGACATTCTTGCTGGCTGGTTGCTTGGTTGGTGGTGTGGAAGGTGGGGATGGGCGGCGGTCGGGGATTGGGGATGCGGGGATGAAAGGATGGAGTCCGCCGCCCGCCCCCGCTGCTTTGAAGTGTGGATGGTGTGGTGTAGTAGGTGGAGTTCAATCGCAATGGGGGCTCGACGGTCCTGTTTGCTACGCGGGCCGCCGAAACGGGCCGCCGGGGCTTGGAATCGGACCGTCTTCAGGGCTACGAACGATTGCGAAAGATTGCGAAAGATTGCGAAAGATTGCGACGTCGGGCGACGATGGGCGACGATGGGCGACGTCGGGCGTGTCCCCGTACCTAGCGGACGCATGCGCTGGACGTTTCATTCAACTTTCACATGAGGGGCGGCAAGCGTTGATGTTGGTAACGCCCTCTCTCTTTCTCTCTGTACAGAGGCGTGGAAGTAATACGAATGATAGCGGTAACATTGATCGCCGCCCGCCCACCCAAAGCTCAATTGCGATACGCTCAGATCGCCGTTCGGCACCTATTTGCTGCAACCCATTCGAAACGTGAAACATGAACCGAGAACCGAGTGCCCATCCATGACTATAGTACTCCCCGTAACCATTATGCATATCCCCCCATCCCCCATCTACCCTCCATCCCCATGCACCCACTACTTCTCCACCGCGCTCTCCTTCCTGGAACTCCTCACATCCCAGAACCCACCTCCAACACCCGCGCCATCCAGCTGCGCCCACGTCCCCGCGCCCCGCTCGCGCTCCAGCTTTCCCGCCCACACGCGCAACTGTATTGGCCGCAGCTCGCCGGCGTAGCGTACGACAATCCCGAAACACAGGAGGACTGCGGCTAGCAGCGTTTCTAGCGCTATGTCCGTCGGGATGGCCGTAGAGGTGGTGGTCGTGGTGAGCGTGGTGGAGTGCTCGTGCGCTGAGTAGACACTGCAGTTTGCTTGGGTTAGTGATGATGATCGGGAAGCGGAGGTGGGAGGGAGGGGGACGGGGACGGGGGACGGGGGACGGGGGACGGGGGACGGGGGATGTACGAGTGCGTGAATAGGAGGGCCGCGGTGGCGATGAGGAGTGTTGTTGTGACTGTCATTGTGGTTGTGTAGTTGTGTGGTGATGGTGATGGTGGGAAACTCGAGAGGAGAGGTGTCGTTGTCGTTGACGTTGTCGTTGTCGCGTTCGGCTCACGTTGGTTGGTTAATTAGCTACTGCCAAGCTCGTGATCCCTGCATGACGCAGATCGGAGCAGCGTCTTGAGGCATCACTCGGATTTGCGCGTGAGTGAGTGTGCTGGATTTGGGATTGCGTTGGGTATTTCGAAATTCCGGAGAGTGTCTGGACACTGCAGCCGGCTTAGGAAGTTCGCGAAGCAAGGTTTGGGAATGGAAGTGGGGGGGGGGGGTTGTTTCGCGTTGGACCCTCAATTCCACTCCGCTCAAGGATTACACGGCAAAGCCACGCGTACGGTTAAGGTAGTGCGAGATAGGTGTTAAGAAGTATCATACCTGGATCAATCATATGGCAGAAAGGAAGTATCTTCTGTAGTTAACAAACTCAGAGAACCTATGAATTTGATTCACCACAACGCCCGGGGATGTGAATCAATTATCATGGGTCCCAGAGGCCAGAAAACTCGCAGCCGCGCCGGCACCCCAGCCTATCATACGGTAAAACAGCAACCCCACCATCCCACCCGCTCGGATGCATACGGCCCTCTCGACCGTGGTCCGTTAGACAACTATTTTTATGGACGATTTGTAACTTGTGAGGGGTGCACAACTGCACGAGGAGGCCGGAATTCTCCGTAGACGATGACGACACCGAGTGATCGATGGTCACGTGATGAGAATGAGTCAGCGGGACCAGCGAAAGGTTGTTGACCACGGTGAGAAGGGGGAGGGGATGGGCATTGGGGACTCGGGAGGACAATAACATGGTCATATGACGGTGTGACCGGGTAGATAAGGAGTCTGGGGTTAGCTCGCGAATAACTATGGATCAAAATAAAAAGCGGGGTTAGACCGGCGGAGACTCGGAGTAGGAGGAGCCTTCGCTTGTATGCACACTCTGGTTTTGCGGAGAATTGAGATTGGCCGACGTATGTATGGTCCGGCGTTTTGCAAGACTCATGTACCCTGTGGGGGCTGTGTGTTGGTGATGCATGGCGGATGCACTGAGTGGCAATCCTGCCTTGTGCGACCATATGCTCCATGGCCCTTGGCATTCCTCCAGCCCTTCCTCGTCTTATCCTCACGGTACCACGAGCCCCTCCTCTCGGGACCCCGCATCTTTGCGAGCGGATAGGAGTGCGCACATTCTTGTCAGTACATATTGGTAGCCATCGTGAGCCGTGATTCCCTTGTCAGTACTTGTGAGGAGGTGGCTGACCGCAACGATTGGATACCGCTGTTTTCCGTCTCCGGCGTGCATATCGGTGGTTGAAGATATCCTATCCCCTGCATGTTTCATCTCCGTAGGGGGATTGTACAGCGCTGAGCTTCTCGATTACCTCTCAATGTATCTGGCGATCATTGCGTCCACGTACCGGTTTTTGATTAATGATAGCTTCTGCCTTCTTGGATACCGCCTGAGAGCGTTTTTCCACCACTGGACGCTTTCTTTTTCTAGTGACACGGCTGCTGCCTGAAGTCTGGTAACTCGCGGTATCACTCCTAGCCACAACCACTGAGGACGCAATCTTCACCTTTTCCGAGATGGAATGCCTCGGTGCTTGCACAAACCGGCTAGGGGTTTGGGATCACAATTTTTCTCCATGACCAGCAGCCAGCCGAGCACGAGTGACGAGCTCAGTCAAGGGCAAGGCAGTATTGGGACCAGGCGTTCCGGCCAAAGTGGGTACTGGCGGTGCGCCCCTCCCACAGGCGCAGTCCGACTGCCGCGGCGAAGCGCGCAGTCTGAAACACCACACTTCCGGTGCATGCAGAGTACCGGTACGCTAAGGTCAGGGAGCATCCCATGTGCCACCACTTGAGACCATGCGAACAAGCGGGATGGGTTCCGTCCGGTGTCCCGTCTGCGCAGTCGGAGACACGCAGCCACTGCAGTTCCTGTCCCTCCCGTTCGGAGGCCAAGCAAATTCTGATACAATCTATTATCTGCTGATACCTAGCTTTACAGTACACAGCTCTCCACAGCTGGGTGTGTTTGGAATCAATTTATGCGGTGCAACAGAGTGAGCTCATCATACCACTATGAATCACCGCCATCCCCCGTTGGCTACACTTGTGGCTTACATATCTACCTACATGGTACACCACAAACCACAAAACCACGAACCAACGATTCTTCACCGACTCACCCAACACCTCAAAGTGTTCGCCAATCATGAACATTCGAATCCGATCCACAAAACGTGGCATTCTGCTCATTTTGAGATGAAAGAAAAATGGCGTAATAGGGAGTTGTGATCTACTCCATTTAAACCATCCTTCCCGTCACCACCGATCACAGGAGCGATGCTGTGGGAGCAATGGAGATTCACATGTTTGAGAATTCTGTTGTGCAATTAGGGCCCATTCAACCGCGAAGTAGAGCTGCAAAGCTGGAATCCACCACGCAAACTAGGGGTCCCTATCCGAGTTGTGAATGAAGTGTGGCTGGAATGCTGTTTGCTATCACGGTTTATGTTCGGGCCTCCGAAGGCGAAGTTCGCAAGAGCTCTGTTACATCATTTCCTCGGCACCCTTGTCGCAACCCTTGAACCGACTCCGTGTGTTGATGTCTGGCGCACATTCCGCTGATTCGTCCATTGCAATCTATGCACATTGATGTCGCGGCGCTAAAGATCTGATTCGACGCATTCGAGCTCTGCAGCCTCGTACAGGCTGCAATAGCCGCCTGCATGACACCAGAGATCACGTCCACGGTCCGATGTGGTGATGATGGTACTGTACATAGGTATCTTGATGGCAGCCTGACCGGCGAAGAATTGGGAAGGAGGCATCCCCCCAGGTGCACATTCCTCCCTTTTGTTGGCAACCATGTTGGCAAACCAGAGGGCTGGCGGTCCGCTGCTGCTGCGGCATACGATGGGAATGAACCGTCCCCACACCGATCTACAACCTTCCCCGCTCTTGATGTTTTCTTGCGGTGTCCCTCTGATTGATCGTCATAACCCCCAAAAACAAAGTCAAGTTCACGTCTTCGATATCTCTTGGACAAACAAACGAAAAATCTATTCATCCAACGGTTATGGATTGCTTCCACATCGTCCTCCAAAATGGCCTATCCAGTATTCGGTACAATCGTAGCCTCCATGCTAAAATCTCATCCCACGCTGCACGGATAGGCACTTTCCTGGCCGACGAGTCGGCCCGAACTGATTTCCTCACCGATTTCAACGATTATACAAGCCACCTGTTGGACTTCCTCGCGTTCAACGAGAAAATGCACGCCGAACTCGGCCGTCGTACGGGCTCGCAGAGCATATCACGTGAGGTGCTCGAGTTGGTCTGTTCTATGCTTTCGTACCCCGAGTTTGATCTTGCAGACGCGGATACGATGGACAAGTTGGTCGTTGAGGCCCTCAAACATGCCTTACCGTTGCAGCCCGCTGCACTTAAGGAGCTCGCCACCAAGTTGGCCGAGAAACCGGGGCTTCTGGAACGCGTTGCGTCGGCGCAAGAAGGAGCGGAAGCTATCCGCAGCCTCTTCTCGGTGCATTTTGTCAACTCCATGCCGTCGATATCCAATGCTTGGGCGCAGAAGTTGGTTGGCCTGTGTTCCGTCTGCACCGGAAGCCCCATCTGCCACGGAATCGCGACTGAGGTCGAGAAGTGGCGTGCGTTGACGGAAATCATCGCGGCGCTAGAAACTCATCAACGTGAGATACAGGAAGCCCCGCAGCCGCATTACGCTCGAGCTCCTACCGCCGCGGTGGTGATCCGGAGGCTTGATGCAGATGAAAAGAGGTCGTTTTCTGCGGCCAGGAGAAGATCTTCGGTCCTCGAGCCCGAAATCCCGCCGCTCCCGGAACGCGTGGCGATGATGCTGGATGGACTGCACCTGCAACAGCCAAGGTCCTCGCGCGCCATAGCGGTGCTCTTGGAGCAGGTGCGCGGCGTCGAGATGCCCGCCATCGTTCAGGCGCTTCTACCGACGTTTCCATGCCGTCCGTGTTATGATCTCTCCAAGGATCCGAAAGCATTGGTGGAGAAGGATAAGCGGATCATGAGAGCCCGTGCTGACAGTGGATTCTGCTTCGAAAACCCTACAAAAGAGGAGACATTGTTTGGGGAAATGATTGGGCTATGGAAGGTGCTGCTGTCTGCGGCAGCACTTAAAGATATTCAGAAGCAGATGCTCGGTGGTGTGTGATCCCCTTTCTATTCCTGGGGGGTATCATAGCAGAACTGATGAACTTTTGGATAGGTCACAAGGAGGTACTTGAAGCCCGACTGCGCATATTGGCTTCCGGAGAGTGGAAGACTGGAAAGCTTTCGAATCTCCCAGGGACCCCCGCTCAGCGGAAATACCTTGATCCACCACTTCTGGAGGCCGAGGTTGGAAGGCAGCTTCGAATACTTTGGCAGGTGGGTTCCGGGCCAACCGAGGACGGCGGATACAAGCAGCATATCAAGAGTTCGTAACCCCACTTTTTGCCTCCGGCCAGATGATAGAATAGCTAAGTGGTGTATCTTAGTTTGGAGGGTCGTTAAACCTGTGGATGTAAGATATTAAACCCTCAAGTCTTCAAACGGGGTAACTGACGAAATCTTAGGTTTCCAAAGCCATCGACCATGTGGTCATGGTGTGGAGAACGAGGATTCTACAGCCCGAAGATGACCCGATCTTGTCGAAGTTTCCTACGTTGGACGAAGCATCCGGCATTTACATACCCATAGAATTGCCTATTCTATACAACTCGCAGAGAAGGCCTTCAATCGATACCTACCCATCGATCTCGATTGATGACCGGAGAGGACTCGAAGACTACAGTCAGTCCATACTATCCGCTTGGGATGTTTTGATTCTGACATCCGTGGCAGACAAATTCTTCGAGTTCACAAAGCCGGTCATGGACAGTTTTCTGACAAACAGTGCGGACGCCGAATTTCCGTTTGATACATCTCCGGAGGAAATCGAGGTCATCAAGCACAGAGATTCCGGGACGCTCATCATGGGCCGAAGCGGAACAGGAAAAACGACCTGCCTAGTTCAGAAGCTGGTACGGAATTACACGGCTCGGAAGCTCATTATCGGGCAAGCCCCACCTCGGCAGGTGAGTCGAACGGTTTCTCTAAAGTGTCCATCATTGCTGATTCGGATACGACGCATAGATTCTCCTCACCCGCTCAAAGCTTCTCGTCGAGAAGCTTAAGATATACACGAAGCGGCTGGTCGAATCACAGCTCTCCAAGGCGATCACAACGCAGGCCCAATCCGACGATTTTACCTTGGACGAGGAGAGTGTGATGTTTTCCAAGACGATTGGTAGTCTTGGGGATGATGATTTCCCTTTGGTGTGCACATTCGATCAGCTATTGAGATTGCTGTAAGCTATCTAGTCTTTTCTCCTGTCGGCAATGAACTCGGGCTAATACTTTCCTCCAGTGAGAATACAGTAGAGTTCGTGCACTCTGCTCCTTTCCGGGAGATGCCCTTGCTTACTTTCGTCCTTTGCGCAGATTCTCCAATCGTCAGAAGTTTCGCGAAGACAAAGCTAAACCGGAGATTTCCGATGTGGCCGGACACTATGTGCGGAGATCGCAAGTCGTTGACTTTAAACTTTTCAAGTCCGAGTACTGGGGACAGTTCCCGTCCAGCTTTTCTCGGCACTATGAGCCTGGGCTGGTTTTCGCCGAGATCTTGGGAGTGATCAAAGGATCGATATCCAATGACGGCGAGCTCGGATGTCTTTCACGTCACGAATACCTTGCCCTCAGCCGCAAGAAGGCACCTACATTCTCGCCCGAGGAACGAGAAGATGTCTATGACATCTACCTGCGATACGAAAGCAAGAAAGCCCGACACGGGGATCGGGACGGGATAGACCGGGTGGCCTCGCTGCTCAAGTTCCTACAGACGGCGGAACCGGATTTCAAGCGGACGATGGAAACCTTCTTCGAGGAGATCTATGTTGACGAGGTGCAGGATCAGCGATGCATAGACATCACCTTACTCCTCAAGCTCGCTAAGAACCCGACTGGAGTCCACTTCGCGGGTGACTCGGCGCAATGCATCTCGAGGGACTCGACGTTCCGCTTCAGCGATGTCAAGGCTATGTTTTACAATCAGTTCAAGCCGCTGGCTGAGGCGACAAACAATGACAGTCTCGTCCATCCAAAGTTGTTCCGGCTCAATAAGAACTTCAGATCTCACCAGGGAATCATTTCCCTCGCTTCGTTCGTTATGGAGCTGTTGTACAAAGGTGCGTCACAGTAGTCAGGGGCTTTTGCTTCTTCACTGTTTCTCTGTGTTTCATTGGATTGAGGTTTTTTTTTTCTTTTTTCAATCGCATGGTTTTTGTGGCGCGCGACTACCACGAGTGACATAATGTGATGCCAATGCTGATATCTTTAGGTTTCCCCCAAACGGTCGACAGAATGGAAGAAGAAAGGGGCCAATACGATGGTTCCATACCCACCATGTTCGTTGGCTTGGGTTCGGAAGTGCTTGCGCAGCGACTTGTCGGCCTGGCCGGTGTGTTTGAGAAAGTGTCGGATTTCGGAGCAGAACAGGTTATCCTCGTTCGAGACGACAGCATAAAGAAAGTAGTCGAGCGCACGCTCGGCGAAGACACAGCGCTGGTGCTCAGCATTCTTGACAGCAAGGGTATGGAGTTTGACGACGTGTTCCTGCTCGACTTTTTCTCTTCCAGCCCTACTCAGGCCGGATTGAGAACCTTGAAGGATATTCTGGTTCCCGGCAGTAACCGGGCGGAGAACGAGAGGAACGCACTGCTTTGCTCCGAGCTCAAGGTATGGACCCGGTTGTGACTTACTATAGAGTCAATACTGATCTGTGACCTTTCTCAGCATCTTTACGTTGCAATCACAAGACCTCGGATTCAGCTATGGATCCTCGAAAGCTCCCCCGAAGCCGCGGAGCCTATCGTCAAGTTATTAGCGAGGGACGGCGCGAAGCCACTCGTGGATGTTGTGCGGAGAAATGATCCAGACGTGAAGGAAAAGCTGAAGATGATGAAGCCTGCGGTTTCGAGTGATCCCAAAAAGTTTTCCGAGAAAGGTTACCAGTTTCTGCAAAGAGGATTATACAAAGAGGTATGAAAGTAGATAGAATTCCAACATATTTGCTGAGTCCTTAATTAATGCCGGTACGGTAGGCAAGCTTTTGCTTCCGCAGGGCAAAGGACGAGCGGGGACAAACCATCTCCAGAGCACATCTGAAGATGGAGGAGGGACGAATTCATCGAGGAGAGGGCGCTACCAACAAGTTCCTTGAGCTCTTTAGGGAGGCTGTAAAGCTTTTCCGAGAGGCTTCACAGTTAGGAAATGCCGCTTTTTGTCTTGAAGATATGAGCTACATCGAGGAAGCAGGAGGTGGGGTTCTACCGCTTACTAGCTCCTCCGTGGTCTGAAAAAAACTAATCGGTGTTGCAGACGTTTGGGTTGAAATTGGACGCCACGACAAGGCGGCTTCACTGTACAAGAAATGCCGAGCATGGCGTAAAGCGTTTCAGTGCTACGATACGCTCGGATCCTATGCCGAAGCGGCGGCAGCGCTCCGTCAGGGAGAGCTATTCAACACACTCATTCGGTATCTCCGAGCCAATCGAGAACACCTGGAGCCATCGCAGGTGGCTGCGTACAGCAAGCTTTGCACTATTCTCTTGGCCCAAGGTCGGATAAAAGAGGACCACCAGGAATTCGTTATCGACTCCCTCGGGTCCGATCGAGAAAAGGAGGAATTCTTACGCAAGTTTCGCCTCGGGAAACAACTGGTCAAAGTCCTAGTCAAGACCCAGAATTACGGAGAGGCATTCCGCGAGCACATATCAGACGGCAGAATTGCAGATGCGTTGGAACTGGGGTTGAAGCATTTCCACAACTATTCAAGTATTGAATTGAAGGATCTTATGCAGCCTTTACGCTTCACAGAATTCGAACGGTTTCTTAATTTATTGCACCGAGAACCCGGCGAGGAGGCACAATCTCGGCCGTACGATATGTTGCCGGAACTTCCCTGGTCTATTACTAATGCACTATCGGAATGGGCTTCCTTACGTGAGAAACTTCGTATTAGCACCTTGTGGGGCGTCTTCTCCAGCCTGGACGACGGCCTTCAAAAGGATATACTTGCCATCTTAGTTGGTCATCCTTCATCTCATCATGTTCATCTACTGACGCGATATTGCCAGATGGTTGTTAACTGGCGCGAGTTGGACTTGTTGCGAGGCTGTGAAGATCTCGCTCTTACTGACCTGCGCGGGGTTGTCCAAGCCTTAATTACGACGGTCAATATCTGGGGATCAAATCGAGGCGAGAATCACGAACTTCCGCTGTCCACCGCGATTGTCATGGGTGCTTTCCCCATTCCGGATAAGCAGGAGACATGGCTCTTGCAGTATTCCCCCCTTCAAAAAGGCACGCCGGGTCCGTCACTCCACAAGTCGGAGGATCTTTCAAACAGAATCCAGAATGAAATTCTGCTGCGGATGTTGGAACTCTTCCGACGTCTGGAACAAGTTGCGAGGAATATATGGGAGCCGTTCTCCAAGGATCTCTGCACCAAGCACATATCGAGAGGTTTGTTCTTCTACAGTCGGTCGCAGAATCTTCAAAGCTCACACTTGGCTTAGGAAATTGCGAAAGCGGGGCCCTTTGCTATAAAAGACATGTTCCGCCGAGCAGTGTGGAATGCAAGTCCAGAATCGAGGTATGAATCGCGGTCTCGATGGAAATTAACAGATGCGCTGAGCTAATGCGATTCTTTAAAAGGGTCTGCAAATGATGTCTTCCTTGGTTTGCAGCTTCCGTATGGTATATTTCCGGACCAAAAAATACAGGATGACTGGCAACGAAGAAGTCCTAACACTTTTCAGCAAGAACCATCTTCCAACCAGTCAGTTAATACTTTTTTTTTTTTTTTTTTTTCTTTTTGGGGGGGGGGGGGGGGGGGGGGGGTTCTGAGAAACTCTGACGAGTCTTAGAGCGCTATTGGCTGGAGTCTCTATTGCAGGAGACAATATTTAGATCAGCCATTCAACACGATTGCGACGCGACAAAAAACGCAATGTCCAACATCGCATCAGGGGGAAGAGAATATACGGCAATATTTGTTGGCGTCGAGGAATTGCTGTTTCATCGTTTGCGGAAGGATAGGGAGTGGTACCTGAGGAATGACCTATCCTCAATTTTGGAGCAACGACAACTCTGCGAAAGTCTCGGTATGTGGTCCCTTCTCGACGATGCCCCGCTCGCAGAGAATGTATCATAAGAACATATGTTACGCAACGATGAGATTAGGCAACATGTCACATGTGCAGTCTATTGAAAATATGTTACTTTAATGGACGGGGTTGAGCTAACCGAGATAATTGATATTAGGCGAGAGAGTCGCAAAGCGATTTGAGACATACACAAAGCTGATACGCTATAGGTCGGATGTGCGTGTCAAATTGGATCCGCAACAGATAAATCAGAATGCAGTGTACGACGCATACCAAAGCCTCAAGGATGCAATCTTTAATGCCAAGCGCAACGAGGCCCATGGCGCTGTAAGTCACAAATATAGCATTCTTCATGCACATCGCTGATTCTGAATAGAAACTCAACTTGAGCTTGGGCCTGGGAAAACTCGAAACCCTCTCTGTGAATGACTTTACCTGCTTCCACTCTATCATTGGAATGTTTGAGCGGCTAGCAGCTTTTCTAGTAGGCCCAGCACTCGAAAACTGACTATAACCGACATGGCTGATTGAAGCAGATGCTATGGACCTGCCAGTCTGCATGCGTTCTCCCGGCTTCATGGATCAAGATTCACCTGCCCGTCCTCATAACCCATCCGCATCAGCTCACGCGGGGACAACCAGGACGGGGAATCTATGGAGAATGCCTGGTTGAATTGCTCATATCTCTCATCAAATTGATAGAGCGCCTACAACTAGAGGATTCGTTCTACTTCTCGTACGGCACCCGAAGATATATCAAGGCCGAAGCGTTTGGGCAAGGAATCCAAGAACGAAATCGGAACCTTCTTGCTATTGCAGTCTTCCATCTTGCGACTATGGAGGCTCCACCCCCACACTCGGCCGATGTCATCAGGGGAGTGCAGAAGGTATGGCGGATCTCCGCAACTACTATCATGCTAGGTTAGTGGAGTTGACGAGATCAATAGCTTTTCTGGAATCGCAATCTCTTCGCCGCCGACTTTCAAAATCGTCCACCGATCTCCATGCTTGAACCACTGCATTCGTCGTTCGCGCGATATGGAGGCAAAGACAGTTTAGTCATCGTCACAATCAAAGAGAAAGTTCCGCCCGCCGCTTTCAACCCCCTGATCATTCGCAAAGTTCCTACGTCCACTCTCGCCTCGCTGATCGAGTCTAGGAAGTCGCAGCCGGTAACTTCGGGACGCCAGGCCGGAGATTCCGACGAGAAATGGGAGGATGCAGCGGTTAGGAAAGCAGTGAGGAAGCTGCAGGCGTTTTGGCGCAGACGTCGCCCGTTCCTGCATTCGTACCGAGCGTCGCTCGAGCGCCCACGCGGCGAGGAATCCGCTTTTGTCTTCGAGAATATCATCAAGCCCAGCCTCAGAGCCATCCGCGATGCGCAACTGCAGGAGCTCAAACTCGCACGCACGAGAGAGCTGCATGAGCACTCGTCCGAGGATGAGGATGAGGATGAGGATGAGGATGAGGATGAGGATGAGGATGAGGATGAGGATGAGGAGGAGCAAGGCAAAGCCGATATGGAAGAACCCTCCCTGCCAGTGTCTCGCTTCGTACCGAGAATGCTTTGCAAGACCTTGATCCTCGATACCGTTGGCATCGACTTCTACGTCGCAGTTGGGACGCTCCGCGGTGAAGCCGAAGCCGCGAATGCGCTCTCCCTAGGCGTCCTTACAAACAACAGGATGCAGACATCCGCCGTCGAGGAGCTGATCGAAAGCGACGACATGGCGGAGTTGAACAGAATCGTTAAGATAGTTTCCGGCGAGATGCTGGGAGTGGAGAAGGTTGGGAAGATGTATGCCGACCCGCAGCGGCATTGGCGGGACCTGAGACGGGCGTTTGCCAAGGAGATGGAGGAACTCGAGAAAATGCGGGTCAGATTGATGGGGATCGTGCAAACGCTTGAGAGGATGTTGGCTGGGTTGTGATGCCACGAGTGGGGGTTTTCATGTCGGTGGTTCTGGGTATTCTATGGGGGTTGATTTTGTACTCAGTTCTGGGTGCTTCCGTCGGTTATTTTGGGTATTCTGTGGGGTTTTATATTTCATTTAGTTTTGGGTGCGCCACTCACGCCCTACGGAAGCTAGGTAGAGTGGTTTCAAATGGAGCCGTCCATGAAGTGATCATGTGACATCACTCGCCCACCACCATTCGACGCAAGAGCACTGCGATGTTATTATTGGTGGAAGTGGAATGAACAGTCTTCTGTCCTTGTCGTACAGGCCTGGCAGGCCATGTGCCAAATCAAACTTTCCCCGTCGATACATACGGCGGTGACGCGTGAACCGGATGTGAACATGAATGAGCGAAGGTATAATATGCCCGCGCTGGAGCTAAAAAGGAACCATACGCCCTCGTCGGTATTATATACCTTCGTCGGTACGCATTACCCTCACCAGCCACAGCAAAATTTCTGCATTTTATTCGTCGATGCAACGAAGACAATGCAACATGACAGAAAGTGGGGTAGAAAAGAGAGAACCCCGAGATATTGTAATACTATCATCGAAATATTTTTACTGAGGATTTGCTTGCATTGAATACCTGTCTAATGGCTAATTTGTCTCCAGTCGCGCGTTGTGACAAGCGCAGAGCAGATGAGTGGAATTTGCGCTTGAGTCATAAAAGTTACTGACTCGCTATGCGCACACCTAGTGACTTGTTATCGAGATGGATTGACTCGTCACTAAAATAAGTTGACCTTCCACTAAATTAAATTGACTCGTCACTGAAATACCAACCAAAATTTTACTTCTCAACCGATGGAACGCATAACCCACGAAAAAATCGTTATAAAAGTTGGGAAATCGGCACCATAGCGAGCTTCAGTGCTTCAATAAAATAGAAAAGCATTCTCTTTCTCTCTGTCGAACTCTTGTTGCCCAGCCGACTGCTTCAAAAAACTTGGTTTTGTACGCATAATTAATGTGGCGGTGCCGTGGGCATCGCTTACCGACGAGGGTATATAATACCGTATTATCTTACATGAGAGGTATGAGGGACAGCGAGCAGAGGCAGGACCAAGACCATCTCTCGAATGAATTGTTTGATTCAACGACGCATCCATCCGAGCCTGTTGCATCAGGACGGAATGTTGTGGGGGAGCCGGGCCGACGGAGTCTAGACAGCCTCAGCCGTTCGAGTACATAACCTTTCTCGGTTGGGTCGACGGCGATGGCGAAGCCCGGTTCCTGATCGGCGGCACGGGTGATCACCACCAATGATCCTACGGTACGTCGGCAAGTACTATTTTGGTCTGTACTTACTAGAAGTCCGTTCAACGTCGACGGGCCGACCTTGGCGCGGTACATACAATCCCCACTCGGGAGACACCCTGCTTGCTGTTTTAGCCTTCAGGATAAATGCATTTATTTCCCCTTGCCTTGGAATCGGTAGGTAGGAAAGCAAACCAACAAATCCATGTTACTCAAAAAGCGCAGAGTGACTCGATGCGCGTATAGGGTATGGGACCGGGGTAAAGAACCGCGCTGAGTGGGCGCTGAGTGAGTGCGATCATGTACGACAGTGAGATAGACGGCGAGCGACGTCTGCGGTCAAGTATCCAGTTAACTCCATATCCCGCCTGGGGATTGCGCTCCGTACATATGTTCTGAGTGGGAGGAATAATAGACAGGACAGCACCTGTAGCACAGCCAGGCAGCCTGGCTTGATCCTACCTAGGCAGCACAGCGAGCTTTAACCAATCATGCGGCGAGGTTCTCATTCGAGATCCGACAGCTGTGCGTCGCGGACGATGTCGGCATGGCGCAAAAAATGCGTGCCATTCGCCGAGTGATCGGTAGCGGGCAAAAACCGAATAGAAGAAGAACCCCCCTACCGAACACTCTTATCATACAACTAGCAGCTAGAGGGGCAATGAGGTTTTGCGTCCGTAGTTTTTCTGTGTACATATGTACCCGCTAGAAGCTGGAACGAATAGAGAACGGTCTAGGTAGTATTTCCGCCGTCGCCTCGAGGCTCGAGATCCAACTGGTAGAAATTGTGATCGTGTGAATACTAGTAGGTGCATACTACCCTGATGAGTTCGCACATACTATTTACGAGGACCTGACATTTCTACTGAGCACGAACTGAGATGCTGGACGGATTACAACCAATAAGACCCCAGTTGTGCACAGTCGTCCATGTCCTGAGATGCTCATTTGTACTGGATATCCGGATGCAAGAAACGCCAAGGCCACCTCACCTGTATCCATTGATCGGGGAAAGGTGCGGCATGCTATTATGTAAGCCTCGTGAACCTGAAAACTATGCAGGTCGAGTGGAGCTGGTGAATTATGAATTCGGCTGATCCGTCCGGTATGCTACATATGACCCGCATCATAAACAGAACGCGCACTGGCGCAAGAATAAGGAAATAAAAGGTCTAACGTGTGTATATAATCCCACGGTCGATATCTAGTAGAGCACTCGTCTGTTACCGAGCCTTCCCACTCACAATTCCGCTTATAAAACCCCGTCGCCTGCTGCTCTTATATTGACTATCGCCGATCAAGAAAAACTTAATAAGGACACGGCGGACGTCCGATGGACGGCAACACGATAATCGCCGAAATGAACCACGAACATATTGCACATGGAGGGGTAAGATGATCGAAACAAGCTCCGCTCTGCCTCCACCTTATACTAACCTAGCCCATAGTATGGTGAGAATGGTTCTGCTTGGGTCCCATTGAATAGAGCGCCTGGCACCTCGATGGGGTCCGTGGCTTTCGGGGTGGTTCACTATCCAGAATGCCAGCACAGGGCCGTGGACTCACGTGAGTTGGGCATGCTTCGTTATCGGTGTGTATCTATATCGTATCGATCCGGCAATTTCGGTAGGAAAACTGACAGCCTTAGGTGTCCCGGCGAGGGTCATCGACAGCACTATACTCGGTATAACGATGAGCTGGGGCCGCCGTCCGGTGCCGGATACCAGAGCAATCACGGACCCTTTCCCGGAGCGGCGGTGGACGTCTCCTACTACGGTGGACAATATCCAGTTAGGCATGATACCAGGTGAGTTACTAGCCCGTGAAGATTGGACAGCTCAGGATGGAAGCTTACTCGTTTGCCGTGCAGATATCAGCTTGCCCCTGATGAGCATAACGCCAACGTCGTCGCCGTCGAATACTCTGCCCCCGCAGAAGCAAGGTAAGTTTTGCACCCATGATTCGGAATGGCTCTTGTTGTATGTACGTTGACCCTGACTGCGCCCCAGGAGCCCGCAGAACACTGGCCGACGGGATGTTCCCCGCTGCCCTTACTGCCACGAGCCGGTCGTACAACTTAGGCGGCACATCATGACAGTGCATCCTCAAACGCTGCCGACAGAGCCTCAGAAGTACTTCTGCGGGGTGAAAGGTTGCCCCAGGACTAAAAGTTTCAATCGAAAGGATAATCGCGACCAACATTTGAGAACAGTCCATAAGATAGAACCTTTGGTTCGCGAGTAGGGAGGTTGTTCAACGATGAGTCCGTGGACCGGAGGAGGAGGAGGAGGAGGAGGACGAGGATGCGATCTTCTGGTCGGGGGAGGATTTGTTGTCCCGGAGTGTAGTCCTTACAGGAAAACATTGGCCGTTTCCATTGAAGTTTCGATCGAGTGATTGTGAGCTAAGAGGATTGGGACCCCGGGAGTAGATGACAGTGACCAACACTCATTATAAGAATGAGAAGTTGCGGCTCAGCCTGCTGCTCATGTCCCGGAGTTTGCGTCGGAGTGCGGAGAAGTTGCCAGCAGCACATCAAGCTCACTGTGCCTTTACTACTCCAAAAGCACAATTAATCTTAGAAGCACATCCACCGAGGCCAATTCAAAAATTCATCAAATCAGCGAGGGACACATGGGTGATTATCCCTCTGAGATCGTGGCTGTTGCGGTCAGTCTTACCAAGTTTACTCCAGCTAGGACAGCTTGCGTGAAGACTGTTACAAACCGTGTCGGGCGACTCGTGCCCAGCGCACCACATTATTGCACAATATTTATCTCGCATGCGTAGTAGCATGCGTAGTATTGATCTCCGGAGGTTGCATTATGTCAAACGATCAGGGGCTCCTCTCATGTGAGTTTTCAGAGATTTTGAAGACAATGAACCGCTGGATCTTCGCGGGAGACCACAGACCTGTGGTTGCCCTCCTAGCAGCTCGGGGCCTACCCCTAGACCTACGGCGTTTGTTTTCTAAATCGGCTTAGACGACCATCCATCAATAAGGAGATTACAACGTCAACTTTTCAGATGAACGAGGTGGCGGCCGCCCGCTGGCAAGGAGGTTTGCGGTTTGTTGTTATGGGCAGCAGATCTGTTCGGTGGCAGTGGGTTTCATCATAAATCCACCGGATTAGATCATTCGTCTACTGATTAGCTTTAGGCAACGAGTATACCTCCTGAGGAGCCCTCATGGCGGCCCATTTTTTACTCAGTGCTTGCCGTCGTTTCCTTACCGCAGTCCAGGTTGACCCCATTCCGCCCCGTCATAGGAATTTGTCCTCCCCGTCCTACAGTGCCTTGATTTCATTCAGGTCTGGCGTTCCCTGCGCTCTCAACCTTCGGTCGTGTGGGCTCGCGGACCTGACCAGGCTGTGAAAGGGAGATAAGAGACGAATCGAAATAAGGTAACGCTCAAAAATCGCATTGTGTAGTCCAAAGATTATGCACGGGTACCTCCCGGCAATGCCTGTTGCTGGCTTCATATGTATGATGGAAACTGTGGATGGGGTCAGTATTTCTCGAGTCATCGACACCATTAGGTTTGATTCGATCCGGCGTCGCTCATGACTCCTCAGGGTTGCATATTATTCCTGGTCTTCAGGTCCGTGTGCAGCACTGCCTACAAGGCTGCAATCCCCCAAGATTTTTGGGCGGGGTTTATTGTTGGCCGAGTCTGTGCCGTGTTCTGCATCCGGCGCAGTTGCGGGGAGAAGGTCATGGGCGGCGATAACTGGTGAGTTTTTCTTCCTCGAGCCTCGAGGGAAATTTCGGTCCAATCACTCGGGACGTCGAGGCTCGGGCCCAAAAAGAAAAATCTTTTCCAGTATAGCCATTTGATACTAGAAATGTGCTTTTCGATAACTTCATGCCCCCACTCCATGCCGCTCCGAGTTTCCTTGCTTCGTTATCTTTTGTCCATTCCCTCCGCACGATCATCTAGAATGATGAGAATTGTACAAGAAGACAGCTTTCATCGCCCTGTCTTCACCTCTGGACTGCTCGCTCATCTGTTCTTCTTCCCTTGGTATCCCTCTACGGATAATATCCCCAGTCTAGGTATCCGATACTAGTGAACCCAAAGCAGTTCAATGAACATTGCGAGCCATCATTGATGAGATCGCCGCGGACCTACCACGAGGAAAAAAAAGGATCGTATACTCGAATTGAAGTGTGATACAGGTTCGAATGAATGCGTCGAGGATCAGTGACGACGGGCATTCTCCGACATCACTCGCGTTTTAAACTTCACTGGTATACATCGGTCCACCGCCCGACGACAGCGAGGCCCTCAAGGAATCATCCAATTACTTGCCAAACGCGAACCCACGCCCGTAAGAGAATGGAGAAAGCAGAAAGACCACAAACGGATGAAGAGCTGGGGCCACTCATTGGTATTTCTGTCCTGTACACCCAGTGTCGAGCATTCTCATCCCGACAGTACCAGCCGATCTGTCAATTTGGCTATCGGTGGATGCCCTTGCAATACAAGAGCCATGGACGCCCCGCAAGAGTTTAATCTGAAGCTCAAGCTCAGCGTTCCAACTTCCTTCACGGAAAAAGTCCCTTTCAAGTTTCAACCCCGTTGGCACCCAGCGTAAACGTTAAACAAGCTCAAGCTCAAGCTCAAGCTCAAGCTCAAGCTCAAGCTCCTCAAGAAAATCTGGTTTCCTCCTATTCGCTAGGTTTAGAGCACTAATGTACTGCAGTTCTTATAAAGTCCACCGTTGGTCCGAGCAGTCTTGTGGAAACTTCATCCAAACACACGACCTGGCAGCATCCGATACCGATGTTAAGCATTATCCCATAACGATCATTGGAATGTGCCTCATCAAAATCCCCCGCCCGGTCGCCAGGCGCGGTAGTAGTAGCATTGGCGGACCCCCGCCGGACCCTGAGCGGTGGAACGCCGAACTACCGCCGGAGAACACCCCCAACACCCCCAACACCCACGAAACCGAACGGGGCATCCCAGACATATCGTCGCCGGAGTACATTCCCACGACCTCCAGGATTGTGATGCGGCGTGACGAAATATCCGAGCCGCCCGTGCCGCGGCGCGCCACGGCCGGCACCCAGCGCAGCGGTGTGGCTGCCCAGCCAGGAGTTTCTATCTGCAATAGTAGGCAACCAACAACCGAGAAAAGCGGCTGAGCTGGAGAACTAATACTCCGAAACAGTGGGCTGTTGCTGGTGGGTTTTCATGTGTGCACTCGGGATAAGATTCACTGTGAGTACTTCCCCAGGCTGCCATACAGCAAGGCCTCAAGCTCTCCAGAAGGCAGGCGAAATTTGCTGATCACGAGTGCCTTGCGACAGATTGGCCTCGTCTGTATCGTGATTAGCAGGAATGGGCAAATTACGCTGTAGAGATTCCTACATTCCGCAACGGAATACCATTTATCCGCAGGGCAACTCCATCTAACAGAATATGGAATGCGTAACCCATTCTGCGCGTACATGAACGTGTATTCGGCAGGATCGAGGGTTTACAAGGCGGGTTCTAATTCCCCAGTAGGGTGTATCTTACAGCTACATAGAAGATTCGCAAGCCGATTTTATGCGTATAGAAAAAGTGTTTCGCGAAATAATGATGTTCAGGTTTTTATGTGATGAGCGGATGACTCGATAGAATTGCTCGAGAGGATGACAGGTTAATTCACCACATTGATGAAGACGCGGACGAGTCGACAAGGCAAATCGCCGAGGCGGACAGGAGTCAGGCTCGGCTGTATCGGTACTATCGACCGCGAAAGTGAAGGCGATGTGCTGTGTCTTGCAAATGGTGTGTTGTGGGAGGGCCGAGGGGATACCGCTCTCGTCGACGCTGTGCGGATGGAACTACATGGAGGGAGACGACAGAAGGCTGAGGCGGCAGTAGGCTGATGAAACCTTGATGGCTATTTCACGGCAGTATTAATATCGGATGAAACCACGCACTCATTCAAATGACGATCAGGATATAGAGGAGGATAGCCTCAGCCCTCTCAACGATCGAAGTTCTCATTCGCTAACTCGCCTATGAAAAATCATCGTTGCCACTTCACCTTGGCAGCCGGAAAGTGTGTAGGACCGCCGAGCTACTAGCCTGAGTCGTGCGGGATGACCGGGGGAGGCCTCGGTTGGCAGCGCACAGGGGTTTCTATTCCGCTTAATCGGAGGTTACATACCAGCTGTGGACGCTAAATATATCGGCTATTAGTCGCGCCAGTCGCGCCAGTCGCGCAACCTCGACGGTGGTAGGCGAACTGCTATGTACCAGGTTAAAAGACTCCCAAAAGCGGGCAGACAATATGCGAGGTACGAGTAGAATAGAATTCTTTCTTCCGGCCCCAGAGATTATGCTAATGTTTTTGCTAATATTAAGGTAACAGGTGAGGTCTAGTGCCTTGCGGATCTCCATCCATGTACAAGTCTGGGCTCGCTTTCTCTCGGTGGTGCTTCGCTTCAGGTAGCTAGACGGGGTCTGACTGCACCGGTGAGATGGGAGTGTGGGGAGGAACAGCCAGAATGACCCTGATTCCTCAACCCAGTGCATTCATCCTCCTCCCCCTCCTCCTCCTCCTGTCGCCTTCTTTCCGTTTGCTTCTCTTCCCGTTCCCTCAACCACCACTCCGACGCTCACTGGCTGCGACTTCCTTAGCGGCCTCCGGGGTTCGCATTCCCTCAGCAGCGGTGGCGAGAAAGCCCAGGATGGCCTGGCGATAAATTGTAGAATGGCCTGGCGAAGACCAAAGGAGGGTGTGATGGCGAAGGAGTGGTCCTCACCCACTTGGAGTGACAGCATATGGAGCAGCAACTAAACGTGGTGACACCAGCCTTATCCCTCATGTGTCTACCGCTTGATCGCCAAAGCTTCTTAATGCCTCAGTAACTTCCCAGGCTGGGACCAAAAAAACGGGTTTCAAAAAATATGCAGTCGGACGGCTTGGGTGGACAGAGACCTTTGTAAGAGCTATCTTCGGAAAACGCTCGCTTCCAACATCGCCATCGTCGCCCTTCGCCTTTTGCTTGTGACGGTCAAACGCACGTTTAACAGCAGCAATAAGACACTCCATCGGACCGCTATCCGCTGGAGATAGAGTTTGAATAGCTTAGTTGCCATGGCGGAAATGGAAGAGTGCCATTGTATGAACGAAGCGGCCTGCTCCCTCTGCGTTGGTCTGCTGGCTGACATGCTAGCTTGCGTAATTTGCAGTTGTATGTGCTGGCTATGTAGGAGCAAGACCTGGCATACATTGACCTGAACCATGGACCAATGAGGAGGCCATTAGCAGCCCAGTCAGTCGTTGTTTACAGGACAGTCTGTAAGTGAACAGAAGCAGGTATTCACAGCTAATTATAACCAAAAATCCGCCCCCTCGTGAGACTCCGAAAGGGAGTGCATCATCATTCAGGTCAACAATGTCCACAGATCAGAGTAATGCATTTTATTGACGACGAAATTTGAGTTCTCCCCGGCCCGACCATTCGTGGGGTTCTCCGCTTGAACCCGTAGAACATATCTTTCATACCGATCATGCCCACCTCCAAAATCTCTTGAAACATCAACAATTTTCTTCTTATATCCTGCCGACTCCGCTTTTCCAGACTACTGCCAATTAAACACAACCGGGAATGACACGGCTGAGCAGAATGAACACAGCACCACACGACTACCGACTCAACGTCGGCTCTGAAGACTTCCATTGCAGTGTAAGAGTATTAAGAAATCTCCGAAGCGACGCCTTAATAACTTTACTCTTAGCGTGACGAAGCGAGCTTGAAAGCAACCACGGATGCAACATACACGCCGGAGCTCAGATCCACTGCCACCCAGACTATGAATGTCGCAGTTTTAATGTCGGCAAAAGAGAGAGGCGGCTGCGCCATTCGTGCAGATGCTGTGATAAGCGATGTAGCAGGCAGTTTTTCATCGGCGCAGGAGGACGAGCTATTCCAACTTTCGCATGGTGGACCCGTGCTGCAGACGTCCTGCAGTTCGTCGGCGCCGAAGACAAAGGATTATTTCCGATTCCCCCTCGATGAAGTGTCGAACATCGCGACAGCTTTTGTGGCCTTCGAGGAAGAGTATTTTGTATCGGCGCGAAGCCAGATGCCACACGCCCGGAGCATGCACATGTCGTCGGGGGTGGAAGGTTTTGGCCAGTCTCCTCACGGTGAAGCGTCGAGTACTTTAGCAGATCCTGTGGCTTGGGAGGAGTATTTCGTATCAGCACAAAGCGAGGCAACACACGCACGGAGCATGCACACGACTTCGCAGGGCTGGAGCATGGACATGGACGGCGGCGGCCTGTTCCCTCACGGTGAAGCGTCGGGTACTTCAGCAAACACTGTCGTCTCGGAGGAGTCTTTCGCATCGGCGCATGCTAGGAGCGTGGTATCGGAGGTGGAAGGTTGTGGCCAGTCCCTTTATGGTGAGACGTCGAGCGCTTCGGCCCATCTTGCGGCTTCGGAAGAAGAGTATTTCGCGTCGGCTCACGTCTGGAGCATGGACATGGAAGGCGGCGGCCTGTTCCCTCACGGTGAAGCGTCGGGTACTTCAGCAAACACTGTCGTCTCGGAGGAGTCTTTCGCATCGGCGCATGCTAGGAGCGTGGTATCGGAGGTGGAAGGTTGTGGCCAGTCCCTTTATGGTGAGACGTCGAGAGCTTCGGCCCATCTTGCGGCTTCGGAGGAAGAGTATTTCGCGTCGTCTCACGTCTGGAGCATGGACATGGAAGGCGGCGGCCTGTTCCCTCACGGTGAAGCGTCGGGTACTTCGGCTGCACCGCCGCATCAAACCGACACTGCCAGGTCGCTCGCGGAGGGGCATTTGGAAGCGCCAAAGCTATTGGGTTCCTCGATTCATCGTATCGATAAAATTGTTTCCGAAGCGGAGGCAAGCAATGCATCCTATCCAAGATTTCAGCGCACTAATACCGGGTGAGTTTGTGATATTGCCGAAACCTCTAATTCAAAGACCAGGCAGCTGAGATAGAGATAATTACATAGAAATATTGTCAGGTTTCAATCCCCTAGGGTTCGACGTACTGCTGGTCATTCGACCGCCTCCCTCACTGTCCCCGCAGCCGTCCTGTAAGCTGATACATGGAAGTTCGGAGTGACCATCATGATCCCGAGGCTGATTTCGACGTGGTTTAGAAAATTAGCGACCAAGAAATTGTGCCGCCTTTGCGGTGGATCCTTCCAGCAGCTTCAGCGGCATATCAAGACGCTTCATCCCAAGCCCTGTCGTCCCCACCGGTCCGGTTCTTTTGCAAGGTGAAAGGTTGCGCCAGGGCCAAAAGCTTCAGTCGAAAGGATAACCTCGCCCAACATCTGAGGTTAGTCCATGGTATGTCGATACCGCCGAGACAATATTCGTCGGCGAATAATAGCGACGCGGTGGTTCAGTAACAACACGGCATCAGCGGGAAGAGCAGTTTGGATAAGGAATAAGATCAGTAGCGAACAGCTGGAAGCACAGATCGGTAAATATGTGGGATTTGTCTTCAGTATTTGGGGCCGAGGGAGCTGTAAGACTTTCCTTTCTCATAGAGTAGCGCTTTGAAAACATTCTGACAACGCCGATGTCTGCCCCTCGGGGTTTTATCAATATCGCAAGAGTGAATTCCACGGGCCGAAAGATACATGGTTGCTGTTCGTCCTGATTATAGAAGCGAGCATGAATTACGGGGAGTCGACTGGTTATGTGGGAGGGATGTGCTTCTAGCTTCCCGAAGATGGGGCTCTGCGCGACTTCTTATACTGTATTATTGGATTGGTCGCCAACTTGTAGAAGCACAAAAGGTTGATTGAACCTAAAGTGGTCCTGAGCCGCCACCATGGTCCACAACAATTGGTCGCCAACTCTCAGAAGCACAGAAGGTAACTTGCGTTGAGCTTAAAGTAGCCACTTCTATTGGTCGCTAAATTTTAAATGCACAGTAAGTTCTAATCCAACCTGTGGTGTTCGGATGAAGGAGCCCCTTTCCATTCGGTGTCTGTTTGGTGAGTGAGGTGAAAATCTTGGAACGTTTACTCAACCGCGCCTTCAGCTACTACGGTCACCACCATCGCTACTCAGCTCGGAATCACCGCATTGCCTCAGTTATTCAAACGGAGACTGAGAAGTCTTCCATTGGAGGCTTTACCCTAACACCGATATTCGAGCGGAGTTCATCTGAACTTCTGAAGCTATGCTTCAGATAGCTGAGGCACCTGAAAGTTTAGCCCGCCAAACTTCGCTACAAGGCACGTAGCACACTATACATATGCAGTCGGAATCGCCTATTAGTGAATGACAACACGGGCACTTGATGTCAGTACAGTAACTACTCCACCTACGTTAATCACCGTAAGCTGACAAGCCGGACTTCCTGTAATACCAGAGACATCAATGTAGTGGCCATTCATTCCTGGCAAGCCAGCAAATACTGCGCAGGTTTGAGTTGGGGGCATATCGATGATAACGAGATGACGCACGATTGGATCACGGTGGTCAGAGATTCTACGTAATGGATATCTGCAGACGCCTTCCAGACAACTCACATAGCTGGACACGTCGCAGGATACTTGTGATAGACTGTCTCATCGACACCCGCACGCAACTTAACTACGCAATATAGTTGATTGTAGCTAGTGGTTCTTAGAATCAACTCGTCAGCTGAGTGACGTGGCCTGCTTAGCAGGTAGCTGCAGTGAGAGCGAGTTTGACCTGGCAGGAAATCCAACGCCCATCCACTGCGCACGAACCATCATCTTAGACTTGTGATACAGGCCAGAGTTGATATCAGGGGGATTCTCAAGGGAGCTCGCAGCCCCGCGCCCAACATCTAAACTATCCAGTATCCCGGTGCGTGTTCACTAGGTGAGGGCTCTTCTAGTACTCCGCTCTCTTTTCTGGAGAAATCGTAAGTTGTTAGGTCTCCATATCCCAACGTCGTAGATTCCTGAATCCTGAGAAACTCGGTGATTCTCTGGGCAGTATCTATGAGAAGTGCAGTAGTCCGAACCGTGTAGGGGAAATAGGTATTTCCCGACTCATAACATTCATTGGGCGTGGCTAAAGCTGGCACAGCTCATACATTCAGGTCTGCAGATTTGAGCCTCAGGGTTGCAAGTTACCCTTATTGTGTGTCTCAGAGTTGCAGATCAGGATTCGATATTTTTGGGTCTCAGGTCAATGCACCTCTGAGCTTGCCCAATCATGAGTGTGTCTCGAATTAGAAAGAAAAAAGGCTAATTAAAGATAAGCACTCTAGTATGTAGAGTAAAGCCCTTCAGTATGAGCAGCATGATGTCCAGTAACTGCTCAATGTCTCCCTGTCGTTTTTTAGGATACCTAATTAGACAAAATATGTGATCAGGACCTGAGGCTCCTATGCAGCATAATCTAGACCGTCTATTTTTTTTGTTCCATCATCTTTGCATTCAACCTTACTAGATCATGGCAGATACTTGCCCGTCTCCCACCCCACTGTGATTATATAATCTAGACCATCTTGAGGATGATTTCTCATGGAGCGGGAATATGAGGCTACGCATGGCGAGCGAGTATCCATGTATGATTGCAATGTCTGCCCCCCACAGGCCTTAAAAATACCGGGCCAATGTGACTTTTGCTTCTGGTGCTCTATTCCCATTCTCTGTGGACATTCCCACCTGCCCGGACACAACCAACCAATATATTACCATCAGTTGTTGCCTGTTGGTACCCAGTGGGACTCTGCTTCACGTGATCGAGTTTGAAGCAAATTTAGTGATGGCTTCAAGGGCACACCCGGAGTCCTGGACTAGGCTCTTCTGATTGTCGGCCCTGCTCAAACACCAGCTAAAACCTGAATTCAAAACCATGGATAACATTTCACTTACGCCGTACGACTATGCTGTTTGCACCCCAATAATCACCTCCATCTTTGGCGAGGATAACTCCCTAGTGCCCGACATAGGATCCCAATTTATGCCGGCTATTGCCTAGGTGGGATAGCATACTACTTCGATGCCGAGACCGCCGTCATACGATGCATAAAGCACGAGGTTTCTGACTGTACCGGTGCTTCTTGTCGGTGGCTTTGGCGTCAGCCCATGCCTTGGCCTCCTAATTGGTGGTTGAGAGAGGGGGAGAACATCAATTTATTGTCGTTTACGGCCTTGCTAGACTATGGCTCCCATCAACTTCCTGAACTTTCCTGCCAGCTCCGCGGGGGTAGAGAGAAAGTGCTATCGCCCCAGCTCCATGCTGCACTGCTGCCTACCAAATAAAACACAACAACAAAAGTTCACGCCCATTGTCCGCAAGATCCACAAACACAGTACCTTACGGGCAGTCCTGTTTGATCCGGAGGCGTCACTTCACTCCTCGGCCTCCTCCTCTATCGTTGTTAATTGGTGGTTGAGAGAGAGAACATCCATTTATTGTCGCATGCGGCCTATGAATATGGCGACCACCAACTTCCCGAACTTTCTTGCCAGCTCCACGAGGCCGAGAGAAAGCTCTACTACCACAGCCCGTTGCTGCACCGCGATGCCACGGTTGTAAATGGTGATGTCTGGATACAGCGCACATAACCGAGTGATATATTATGCATTCGTTCCAGTGCTATGTAGGAGTACTATTTGACTTAAGTATATTGTTTGAGTGAAATAACTACTACATCCTATATACTTGTCAAACTCTCGGGTATTGCTTAAATATGTAGAGTAGAACGAGATGTTGTGTTGTGTGGTCGTCTCACTTTCGCACTTTTACGATCAGTCACCGGACAGGGCAGGCCGTGGGGCATCTATAGTAGCCACACCATCAGCCTCATTCAGCCACCTCCGCCACAAGCAGCCTTCACTAGCAGCTTTCACCAGCCACAATTGGAAATATTTACCGTATGTACCGAATTTTGTTTTACGATCACGTTACGCGATAATACGTGACAACACATGACTGTCATTACGGTTTACGTCCCAACTGTCGACTTTGTTGGTTTGGCGGGAGCTCTTGAGCTTGAGCTTACCTGTTCGATGCTGGTACCACGTCTGCTACTACTCGGCGTAGCCGCCCTACCAACACGTTTTCCGTTCGTACGGGTTCACTGCACCTACCTCGATTGGAAAAGACCACCAAACCATAAGCCAACTTCACCGCCTACCAGTATCCCGTGAATCTACGCACCAAAACTCCCACCAGACCGACCTCGACACACTCATTTTCTACACTTAGGAGCACCGGGAGCCACGCGTTCGCTCCACACATACACAGTCATGGTAGCCACCCATTCCACCTAACACAAGACAGGAGACAACCGAACATAGCTGACCCGACCGCCAGCTCGCCCAACTTGCAGGTCTCACCATGATAATCATCGCCACCGTCGTCTTCCTGTACTACACGATCTGGACTCTGTTCATGGTACCGCACTTTCGCCTTCCCCCAGTTCCCACCCCTTTACTGACCCCCCTCGCAGCCGTTCGTGGACGAGAACATCGAGCTGCACAACTTCTTCCCGCCGCGCGTATGGGCGATCCGAATCCCGATGATCATCATCCTCGTCGGAATCGCGGTCGTGGGGAGCTTCCTCAGCATGGTCATGATCAAGAGTGCGCAGAAGAAGAGGGCTAAGCAGGCACTTGCTGCGGGCAAGAAGAAGGCTTGATTTTGTGCATAGGGGTGACAAGAGGGGAGCGGTGGGGTGAGAGGAAGCTGTGCGGGGAGATACTGTACTTAATATGATACTCGTTGTTGGACGGATACGTGGAGAGGGTGGACTTCTGGCGTATTTCCGTGGGCCTCCTAACTAGCGAATACTAGCCTTCTTGCGGATCAACGCGAATTCGATGTTCTATGTTTCCTCGTAATACCAATTCAGGCCGCTCGAATCCCTCGGCTCGATCCAGTACCTCCATATACACGCTCGATCCAAGGCGCGATATTTATGCGATCCAAGGCTGCTGAAGCGCGCATGGTCCGTCAGGGGCTTTTGCCGGCTCGACCGCTACGTCATAGAGCCTTCAGGATCACGCGTCTTCTAGAGCCTTTCAGACTTCTAGTAATTCTGACAGTTGTTTTCTTGGCAGCTTGTGCTTGTGGCCTCTGACTCTATTGACCGACCACTCTAATGAAACCAAAGACAAGTGGTGGATTGCCTTCTGCGAGCCCTCAAGAGACAGTTTTCACCATTTGTCGTTCAACCGCCTACCTACAACCTCTGCCCTAAACCTTCCACCCGTCATCGTCTACAGCCAGCTCACTCGGCGATCGGGATAGCCGCTCCCCAAGATTTTACGGAATCTCAAGGTGTGTGAATGGCTATCCAAAAATAATCCACTGTCGCTTTCGACGAGTATACAAGTGCAGTTTCTGAGACCCCTAATCAATGTCATCTTGCTCAAACGCAACACCAAAAAGAATCCCAAACTTGCAAACGGCTTCCGCATGTAGAGTATCAGAGGTAAACACCCTCCTCTTCTTCCGTCTGCAAACCATTCTCCTCAGCCCTGTTTCCATTCGCCGCAGTGCCACCCCCACCGCTTCCCCCAACTCCGTTTGTCTGCTGCTCCTCCTTCTTCTCTCCGCACGGCATGAGGAACCCCCTTCTCTCGACCTCCTCCTTAATCAACTGTACGCGTTCCTGCTGGTGGCCGATGGTGACCATATTCTCCCGTAACGCTGCACGACAATCCTCGTCGCTCGGGAACTCTTCTAAAGCATTGTTACTGCGCTCCAGGTGATAGATGGAGTTGTGCAGACGTGCAGATTCGGCATGGAGTTGGTCCAGTTGGAGGTCGGCAATGGCGATGAGGAAAGATTGCTGGAACGGTCAGCCATTCGTGTGTAGGAGAAGGCAGAGGAAGACCAACGGGGGTGATCGGATTGCTGGTGGCCGACATTGTGGTTAATGGTTGATGATGAAGGTGGTGCAGTGGTTGCACTTTGGATGTCGGTATGACGTCTCGTTGCGGCTCAAGGCGATAGTTAGAGCACTCTGAAGCGGGGGTTTCTAAGGTCGCCGAAAAAGAGCTTCAGTTAGAATTATTGGTGAACTAGTGTCTCAGTACTTACAGAACTGGTTAGAGCATGTACTGTATGAATGACGTACCAAGCTCAATGAGCTCGGCCCTCACCATGAGACGTGATCGTCGCCTTTCGTGTCTCATTCACCATCACACGAAGTTACTCCATCATCCCAATGGCACCTAAAAAGATCATTATCGATACCGATCCTGGGTACTGCCAATCCCTCAAAGAACTCTCAATGGTTACTGATTGCCAAAAAGCGTTGACGACATCCTAGCTCTCCTCCTCGCTCTCTCCGCATCTGCCGAAGAAGTAGAGGTCCTACTGATATCCCTCTGCTTCGGCAATATCGACGTTGAATGGTTCCTCCCCACTTCTATACTTCCTCACCACTGCCAGGCCCCCCGCTGACCCGGAGTCCAACAGCTGTTTACGCAACACGGTCTCGCTCTTCCATGTTCTCGAGCTCGAGCGGACCTGGCGTATCGAGAATGATCTTCCACTTGGCTTCGAGGCACTCAGGAATTTCAAACCTGTTGTTTCCGTCGGCGCAGATCTCCCGATCGAGGGGGCTTCGATGCAGTATGATTACTTTCGTGGGTATCTCCATTTATGGGGGTGCGGGGTATGTGCTGACGTCTCTGGACCGGGGTAGATGGAAAGGACGGACTTCAGGGAGTCCATGAAAACGCACCCCACTTCACTCCAACAGAAATGTGGAAACATCTCTTCGGACCTGGCGATGAAACGGACGTTTCGAAAGTGGCCCGCCTGCCGCCGAACTTCAAACCTTCCACGAACCTGAGCCATCTAGAAATCCTGAGAACTCTCGAAAGCCACCCACCCGACACCATCACCATCATCGCTGTAGGCCCACTGAGCAACCTAGCGCTGGCCGCAAATACAGACCCGGAGACCTTTCTTCGCGCGAAGGAAATAGTGGTTATGGGTGGTGCCATCAACGTGCCAGGCAACATCACTCCAGTGGCAGAGTTCAATCAATACGCGTGCTCTTACTCTGCAGCGAGAATCTATGCCCTTACCTCACCGAGTCCAAAGTCTACCATGCCCTCGTGCAGGGACCTGAAGGCGTACCCGGAAAACCTGTCGAAACAGCTGAAACTCACTGCGTTCCCGCTGGATGTTACGACTGTTCATTCGCTTTCCCTCGATACTTTCAATACGGTTACAAAGTCACTCTCAGAGCGTGGGTCGCCGCTGGCCCAATGGATGCACCATTTCCTTAGGCCCACCTTCGACCACTTGAAAACCCTCTACACTGAAAAGGACGTCGGCCTCTCCCTTCACGATCCACTGTGTGTATGGTACCTCTTAACCAACGGCGAAGGCTGGGTCATCGATGAGTCGGTCGATGTGAGGGTCGAAACGGAGGGAAAGTGGACGAGGGGCATGTCGGTGGTTGATAGGAGGAAGAAGGTGATTGAAGCGAACCTATTGAGTCCGATCAAGATACATGATCGCGGCGTGTGGTTGCATAGGGGCCATGGGAATAGGGTCAGGCTGGCTTTGGATAGTGAGTACAAGACCTCGTTTGGGGAGACGATGTTGAGGAGGATCTTTGCGTTTGAGGGGAAGCTGGATTTGTAGATGAAGTTGATCCTTCGATGTAAATCCACGGATGACGAATCTCTTTTATATATCTATAACCTCGCGACACCTCGGAGTATGGAATTGCGTGCCAACCAGATCGGTGCACGGGCCGGTTGTGGATCCAAGCGCGCAAATTTAGCGTCACTCCCGAACCGAACGATAGTGATTCAGCATCCCACCCCACCATCCCCCACTAACTCAATACCTCGATATACAACCACCACCATCAGCGCCAATGCGTCCACCAACTGCCTTCGCCAGGGCTCCGATCTGTACACTGTGTACCCTTCGAGCCCTCCCTCGTCTGCGACCTGCTCCGCGTCTACAGCCGACCCCATACCGTGCATTCCGAACTTCACCGCACCTCCTCAAAAAAGCTGTCACCTCCTCCACCGCCGCTGCACCCGCGCAATCTCCCTACGCTACTTCCACAAACTCTCTCAATTCCCTCGTATCAGCCGTCGACTCCCGCATCCTATCCTCTTCCATCCCACCCCCAGAAGAGGAAATCCTCGCGGCCCTCGCGGCCCTCCAATCCTACGCGCGCCAGCAACTCCACGTACCTCCCAGCGCCACCACCCGCGGCGCGTCTCCCGCCTCCGCACTCCTCTCCCTCAGCGGGAAACCCCCATCACCCCCCGCCGTCCGCAAAATCAGCGAACCCAGTAGCGACACCCCCACGCTCGCGCAGAAAGGGCAGTTCACGGAGCTCTCCAGCCTGGCTTACCGGCTGCTCTCGCACCCCACCGTCTTCCTAACGCCCGAGATCCTCCGCGCATTCACCGACCTCCAGCGGATAACGCGCGACGCCGCGCCGATCCCCGCCGTCTTCGCACTGTACGCCAACAAGCCGATTCTTCCGCCGTCGGGCAAGGGCGCCCCGAAAACTCCAAACCCCCGCCAGGCAAAGTATGCCATTCCCGACCACGTCGTCGTCACCGGACTCGAGACCGCCATCGATGCCGGCGATATCACCGCCGCCCTCGACATAATAGACACGTCGTATGGCGCGCCGGCGTACCGCCGTGCTAAGTTCGTAAGGAGGGTGTTGCCCGTCGTGAGTGTTGCCGCTTTGGCGCCCGGCGCCCTGTGGGTGCTGGCCGATAGGCTGGCGGGTTGGCAGGATACCGTCGAACACGACGTCGCCATGAGGTATGCGTTCGGCGGGTTCATCGTGTACGTGGGTTTGACCACGGGTTTTGGGCTGTTGGCCGTGGGCACGGCGAATGATCAGATGGTTAGGGTTTCGTGGGTTCCGGGTACGCCGCTGAGGGAGAGGTGGTTCAGAGAGGAGGAGAGGGCGGCGTTGGATGCGGTTGCTATGGCGTGGGGCTTCCAGGAGAAACATAAACATGGCTTTGAAGAGGGTGAGGAGTGGGAGCTGCTTAGGGAGGTGGTAGGTAGGAAGGGGATGATGCTGGACAATCCTACGTTGATGGAGGGGATGGAGTAATGTGGAATTGGGGGTTATGTGTACAACAGTAGTGTAGATGGCGGTATTCGTCTATGCAGGTACTTCATCATCATACGGAATACAGTAGAGACGTAAGATCTATCAATCGGATCTGTAATCCACCATCGTTGCCTCCATTAAGCCGCGATCCGAGGTGTCACCAACGTCACAGCTGATGTCATCACCACCAACCCAGCCACTTCTTCTCCTCCAACTCCTTCCTTTTCCTCTCCAGTCGCCGCTTGTACTCTGCTAGGAGTGCATACCCACTTACCACTCCCCATCCCAGCCCAGACAAATGCGCGACATGATCCACGATAGTCCAACCTCTTACAATACCCAGTGTCTCCACCATCGCCAGCAACGTAACGAGAACCTTCGCCTTAAACATTATGAAAGGCAGGAAGATGACATATAGCTCGGCATCCGGATTCACCACCGCGTAAATACCCACCAGCGTGGCAATCGCACCACTCGCACCCAGCGACGCGACGTTGAACCGCTGCCGGACCACATTGTAGGCTAAGGACGCCAGCGAACTCAATACTCCACCGCTCAGATACAGTCCGATGAATGGACCAGCACCAATCTGCTCACACAGATTCGTGCCGAAGCAGTACAACACCACCATGTTCAACCCAAGATGCGAGAAGGACTGGTGCGAGAAGGCGCAGCCTAACATACTGGCGGCGTGGGGAATCGCGGGGACCGAGACGAAGTACCGGTTGAGGATGCGCCAGGTAAACGGTAGTGGGATCCTCCAGGCCACGAACACGCCGACATTCAGAGCCATGATCGTGGCGACGGTCGAGAAGGCAAGGGGAACGGTCGGGAACAGGCGTTCGCTGGGTGCTGGTGCCGTCCAATTGTAGGCGTAAATCAATGAGCCGCCGACAACGAGGAGAGTGAAGAGGGTTGGGCGGAGAAGCCGCTGGGCCTGCGGACGTTAGCCATCTGCCCCAGCTAGCTGGAAGACGAGGAAGTTGCACGGAAGACATGGCCGGTGGCGTGTCATGCTGGCTCAGTTGTCCGGCAGCCCACACACGGTCTATTAAGCGATCGCCCGTGGCTGGCTGTGTGATATTGGATTCGGCGGCGACGCTGGGTGGTGTTGGTGGTGGGGAGGGTTTGTTGGATTTGTGGGCGCGAGTTGATCGCGGGGGACGCGCATAGTAGCGGATGCTTGGCTGTGTCCGGGGGAGAAGTCGGAGGATGTTCCGACTCAGAGCGGGAGTGGGGGCGAGAGTGCGCGAGGCGGCGCGAGATGCGAGAAGGAGCGGTGCACGACCGCAGATTGCGAACATTGTATGGTTGGAGCTCTGGCCGAGGCGGGCGGGAAATTCGTGGTTGTCGAGCGGTGGTGGAAAGCCGGAGGTGAAAAGCCGTGTCGTCTCTTTGTTCACCCGTTCGACTGGCCCGTGCCCAGCATCCGAATGCGGCTTAATCTCTTGACAAGCCGTGGAACCGAAAGTGTCAACTTCACTTCACTCCGGCGACCTCTCCTTTTCTGTTCCCACATCCAACAGCACCGCCAACAATGCCTTCAGCATCAGCACCAACGCCGTTTCTTCCGTCTGCCCTCACGACGGCAAGTACACATCTTCACACCGTGTCGCTTCTAAGCAGTCTCGCGCTTCACCTTCCGGACCTAATCGCGTCACCGAGCCTGACCCTGACACGCACCGCGCTCCCACTGGCCGCTCTGCAAACTGTCTACCTCGTCCTCACCAGCACTTCTACCACACCCACAACCCCCAAAGCCATACCAACTACACCGAAACCTGCCTCCAGCGCCCCAAAGCCCAAAAAGACCGTCCGCGCTAAAAAAGCTGCTACTGTGCCCTTCGCCATCCTCACCGCGCTTGCCTTCACCTTAGTTGTCGGGGCACCCCTCCTCTTCCTACTCCTTGTCGCCTTCGGCGCGCCGGTGACATCCCACCATGCCGAAACCCTCTCCACGGCAGTCCACCTAGCCCTGCTTACCATCTATCCACTGTCTTTCACCCGCGGCTGGGATGCCGGGAGGTGGAGAGAGATCCTCGCGCTTACTGGCGAGGTCGATGAGGCTGTCGTTGGCGCACTGGGCGCCTGCGTCGGCGCGTGGGCCGGCGCCGTGCCAATTCCCCTAGGTATGTTTTGTTCCATCACATCAACACCACCGGTGGCTAACAATGCACAGACTGGGACCGCGAGTGGCAGAAGTGGCCTGTTACCATCCTGGTGGGGGCTTATGCTGGGTATGCGCTGGGGAAGATGGTGGGAGGTGTGTGGGCTGGAAGAAAGATGCCGTGCTAGTCGTACTACGGCGGATAGAAGTGTGGTAATGGATGATGTGTAGACGACGGGACTTGGAGGAATGCACAGGGATTTGTTTCGCGTTTGAGGCTCTGCCACTCTCTGCGGGTCATGGCGAACAATGGTGCTCGACTCTCACTAGCAGTTTGGTGCAATACGCACGCGCGGGTACAAAATATATTCTACTTAAATCTGCTTCACTCACTACACATAGATTAAATACTGTGACGTTTCAGGCAAAGTTATCAAGGAATGCTACATTTGTGTAATTTTCGCGACAAGGAAAAGTGGCTGAAGGGGCTGACTCGTGTCACGTGTGGCTGATACGATACATCACACCGGTATCCCTCGAGCCCTACTTGACGTCGGTTGCCTAGAATTTAAACCATCATTCCTGGCCACAACGGGCTTGGGGAGATGCAAAGACTTCCGGCGGTACGGTACGGCGGTGATACCGACATAACGTGAAAAGTTACTCAACACCTGGCCGTCTTCCTCGAGTTGTGCACACAACGTCACTCGATAGGAGACGAGTGATCCGTTATGTATGCTAGGAACACGAAATCTACTGGTACCTACAGTAGCAAAACGTGGGGTGCAATTGATGCCGAAGGTCTCCGGTAGGTAGTATTACCGCTCGGATTTAAATCCAGCAGTCTCAGAGAATACAGATTTACTCTGGTATTTTTTTTTCCTATTCTCAATTCTACAGTAGGTATCGAAAAATTATACGCAGTGTTGTAAAGATACGCTTATTAAAAGGCCGGAAGACCCACCGCAGTTCTTCCGAATGCAAGATATTACGAGTGTCCAGAATACCAGAGAACTACCAGAGAACTACCTTATTCGCACAACAATGTACCTTGTACAGAGAAAACGTTGACACTGTAGCACTCCCGCTGTCTGTAAATGACGTATTACTTTCCGATACGTGATGTGCGAAAGACCGTACAGCTCCTGTCCTTATGGCAGCACGTATTCTTCAGACCTTCCTATAAGTAGCATGCGTATCGAATAAAAGTCTGGTACCTAGTTCTTCGTTATTCAAATGACCGCGGTATTCTTCCCGTACCAATCGTACCGCACTTTTTGCTACTGTACTTAGTGCGAGGTGACAAGTTCCTCGCGACAAAATCAGGGACATCCTCTTCCGCCATACGTCCAAGGCTCGCAAAAAAGAAGCGGTTCACTGACGTGCCAGCGGCCCTGGTGTAGGACTTTTCATTATGGCGCGAAGATCGGCATTCTGGTCACATGGCGAGTGAGATAGTGTGATTATGGCCCATACACGAAAGCAGATTACCGTATGTATCCCTCAGCCGGCTCCAGTTATTGGATTATTTCTCCGCTGGGATGGGCTTGGCTCACGCTCCCTATATGCCTGGCTCCTTATGAGCCGGTATCGGAGTGGAAGGGGAAATAAGCAACATGTGAAGACACATAGGGTCGACTCCGAGTGACAACGCGCTGCTGGTTGTGCAATGTTTTCAGAGAAGCACGATATTAATTTATCTGGGCTAAGTACTGCACTATTTCTTCCGGGCGAGTCTGGGTGTTGGCCCAAGTGTGAATCGGAGGTGGGAATCAGACTGATGAGCACGAGTGATTGGTCAGAGGTACTCTACTATATCCTCTGCCGCAGGTGGGGAGGAAGAAAAAAGAGAGGGCGCAGCGGAAGTAGGATAAGGCCCGAGGCTGAGAAAGATGCGGGAAGGGAGAATGATGAGGTGAAGAAGAAAGTAAAGGAGGTTTGGGATGAGAAGGAATAGTGGGGCAGCAGCTGCGGTAAGAAGACATGACGTCCAGGTTGCTGTGGAACGAGGGTTTAGGTCTCAGGGCCCAGTCGTCGGCCAATTACTCAGCGAAATACCAAGTACCTAGGAAAGTACGTAAGTCGTTCCCATGCGCCTTTGGAACTGTCAGGTCTCCATGTGGCACAATAAGAGTACGTAATACTGTTACAGCCATTCATCCTTTGTCTCGCTTCCCCCCGGGGGATCGCAGTCGGTGAAGGGTCGGAGGAGTAGCCACAATAGGATAATATATAACCACAAAGAGGCAAGTAAGGGATCAGGCTGGGAGACGGTGAAAAATTCATGAGTGGCGTGGGTGTGCTTACGCCCGCCGACCAATCGAACTTCGAACGGTAGCAAGGTTCACACTGTACGTACTGAACTTCGGGTCACTCCGAGGTTCAGCTGCCTGAGAACGTAATGGTAGCTAAGGTTGAATTAGATCGATCGTTCCTCTGATGTCTGGTGTGACGTGTGCGAATAATGATCGATCTGAGAGTTCGCATTTTTCGAGCTGGAGCCGTTTCATACCTTGAACATTCCGGTTCTATTGGCGAAGAAGCTGCTCAAGTCGATTCCTACAACCTGAATCCGCGCAGCCACGGTCCATATGCAGGGCGTGTTTCTGGAGCCACCTTACGTAATTCCGTAGGACTGCCAGAGGCTATGCGCACTCCCTATGGTACAGGGAATGGGACGAGGCCCCTTTAGTTGAATGCGAGTCTGCATGTAAACTGGCTATTACCACAAAGTGCGGCTCATTTACAGTGGTAATTCAGGCTTCTGCCAGTAAATTGGCGTTTTTTTCCTCATAGGGCACAAGTTGCCATGTTTATTTGGGCGAAGCTGAGTCAATGGGCGGTTAGTAGTGATTGCAGCCAGTTTATAATACTCAAATTGGGCGAAGCCTAGTCAATAGGCGGATGGTAGTAATTGCAGGCCAGTTTGCTATGGCCAAATTGGGCGAATCCTGGTCAATGGGCGGTTAGTAGTAATTGCGGGCAGTTTAAAATACTCAAATTGGGCTCTTCTACCTAATTTGGCCGTCAATACTCAATGTGACGAATAGACAGAGGCCAGATTTGGCGTTGAGGTGTAAATTGGCCATCTGCAGTAAATTCAACATCTTTCCACCACTCTCTTCGGGCATCCTTTGGTAAAACGATAACTTTCCCGCTCATCAGGCTTCCGGCATGAGTGAAATGGGCTTCGATTTATAAATGGAGCATTTTCTCCTTATTCAGCCGCCCCGCCATGCCCCCTGCCATGCCCCCCGCCATGCCCATCAACGTTGATGCCCACTACATACTAACCACATTCGTTTCCTCCCGCCGATAGCTCCTCCATCACTACGCCATCCTCTCACCGGCACCCACAGCTCCTACATCACTCCTCCTCCATCACCACTTCCTCCTCCATCACTTCCTCCTCCACCACTTCCCCCTCTCGCTTCTCCTCTTGCTAACAGCTTCTCCTCTTGCTAATAGCTTCTCTTCTCCCTTCTCCTCTTGCTAATAGCTTCTCTTCTCCCTTCTCCTCTTGCTAATAGCTTCTCTTCTCCCTCCTCCTCTCGATGACATCACCCCCACTACTGAATCCCCACCTCACCGGTAGCTCCTCCATCACTTCATCCTCTCGCTTCTCTTCTTGCCAACAGCTCCTCCTCCCCCTCATCCTCTTGCTGACAGCTCCTCCTTCACTGCCTCATCTTGCTCCCCCTCTAACCTACAGCTCCTCCATCACCGAGTCTTCTTTCCGCTCCTTCTTTCGCTTTCGTTCTTGCTAACAACTCCTCCACTCACTCTTTCTCTCATTAACAGCTCCTCCCCACGCTTCCTCCTGTCGGCAATAGCTCCTCCATCACCGCCGTTCTCTCTCACCGTCTCTGGTCTTACTACAGTAGGTACGTCTTGATAACTGCGCTCCTAGACCTATCTCGCTGCGGATACCACACTGTCATCGCCGGTACTAGTAGACTGTCTATTGAGCAGGCCGGGAAGCGAGAAGAGCGAGAAGAGCGGGGACAAGCGGGGACAAGCGGGGAGAGCGGGGACAAGTAGGGTTCGGTTTGTTTGGCCGCGGAGGGGAGGATATATGTATATTGGGCAAGCAGCAGTAGCTAGAATCACAGCAATCTCAAGCTGCAGATTGCACTCGTATAATTGTTCAATGTCAGCCATATGAACTCCTAAAAGCCATTTATTATCCACGCCAGTTGAGCAACTGTTTCCTTTTCTAGCCGTATGTACTAGGTATCGCCCTTTATACCTTACAGCCTTTTTAATTTTTCAAGCCTGGATACAGCCTTTTCACAGCCTTTTCACAGCCAAATAGAGGTTAATTACAGCCAGAAAGAATATCGGGAGCCGATTTAAATGTGTGCCCATTCACCAAAACGGGCCCTGTCCCATTACCTGTACCATAGGGACTGCGCTAGGCGTAGGAATACCACGCACACACGTAAGTTTTCCCCCGCGGAGGTTACCGATGGTGGGGGAGTTGCGCACGTCCTGGTGCGCAGCCAGTGTAAAGTTTGAACCGGGCCCCTATATATGCTTATCCCGTCCGGTCTTCACGGAGTGAAGTCATACCACTGAAAGAAGAACTTTCTCTCAGAAGGTGAAAAAGCACTTGTGTACTTGTCGTCACCGGCGATGATTCCACGTCATGGCCAGTCAGTCAATAGTGGATATGCTTTTGAAGGCTCTGTGCCCATATATCGTCATCTCTTCCGACCTTCATCACTTGAAGTCATACCACCGGCCAGAGTTTGCTTTGTCGGGAGGTGCAGATGCACCCACGACAGTCACTTACGGGAGCAGCATCAGGCCAGATTCCTCGCCCACCTATTTGTGGCTATATCGATATCTCTTGCGGCTACGGCCTTTACGAGCTTGTATCAAGTAACGCGTACTACCGGCTAGAGTGCGTTCGGTCGAGGCGGGGTGGACCGACCGAAAAAGCATCTACCTACCACACGTCATCTCCAACGACACTTTGCACTCATGTCACCAGTGAGAAGCCATTTCCACTGTCCAGACTAGATCCGTTTTCTGCTGCTGTTGGGCAAGGATCCCAACGCCTGAAATCTAATGATCTCCTGCCTTCCCTCCCGCGCACTTCGAGCGGCTACGCAAGCTGAAAGTTGAGTTCCCGGTGCATTCGGGGACAGGTGGGTGGATAAAATTTCTTGCGGTGAATACGACTGATCCAAGACACGTTTGCAGCAAGCCACGAACACCTTAACGGAGAAAATTGGAGTGTGGGGCTTCATTCCCCTGAGCATTCATGCGCGCAATACCGGCCTCCAGCCGGGCGTCACAATCATCTTACAATAGTACCACAATCCAACCAAAACATATTTTATCCAAAACACCAAATAAGTAAGTACACGTACAGTTCATATTTACACCCCAGCCCAGCCCAGCCCAATTCCCCCTGAACGGCCTAACGCAGAACGAAATAACATAACGCAACCCAGTCAACCCTGTAAGGGCTTCTCTAACGACGGATGTTTCTCCTTGATGTGCTTTTTCAAGTTATCATTTCGGTTGTAGGCTTTCCCGCATTCGGTACACGGGAAGGACATTCCATCCTTTCCGAGGCCTCCCTTTATGGCACAATTGGAGGACGAGTTGTGCCGGGTAAAGTTTGTGGATGTGCTAAAGGTACGCTCGCACCGTTCGCACTGGAAAGGACCCCGTTTTCGGGGCCGGGGACTTTGTGGAGGTGTATAGCAGGCGTCGGTCGACTGGTAGCCGTAGGAGAGAGGTGATCTACGAAGAGTTAGCCCTAGACTCGATGCGGGAAGCAGAGTACAGACATGCTAGAATAATCGGCACCGGCCTCCGGTGAATAGGCGTCGAAGTGCCAGCCGCTGGTGTTGGGAGATGTGCCTGGCGTGGGATATTGTGCATTGGAAATATCACAGCTTGCGGGACGCGAATCATAATGATCATAATGACCTCCAGTGGCTCGATGGTAGAAGATTACTCCTGGCTGTGGCGCTACCTTCTTGAGTAAGGGGATGGGGGCAACTGGAGTGGAAGACTTACGCCATACAATAATTCACCACACGGGCGCTCATGATATGTCCGTCTCAGGCCTAGTGATGGCAGAGATTCGATGGCGATTTCGGAGGAGCTTGATAGCTGGTAGTGATCCATAATATTGGTTTTCGGAACCTATTGACCGTCGGGGAACTGGTAACAGGACGCCGTGAGAAAGACGGCTACTTATGAGCACGGAAAACTGGCAACGGGGCTTTGCCCAGAAAGCCGAGTTCCGCGCAAGACCAGCATGATTTCGATTCAGCCACCTCAGTGCTATGTGAGGCGTGAGTGTCCTGCCATGTGGTTGATTATAATACAGCGCCTGAGGAGGCCCCCTGTAACTCAGAGCTACACCGTGCACATCTAGATATCTGTCGATTCTCGAAGTCTTCGTGTCAACCCAAATGATCCAGGCTCAATCGCTTTCGAACCAACAAATATTTCCACAGACAGCGCACCTTCAATTGACGTCATGGGGGTCTGCCTGGTCTGCCCCGCCGGACAGTATGCCTCAAGAATGCGCCCCGTGGACGGGTCGCGTCGGGCTTGCCGCATCGAGAAACTGCAAACCCTCAGGTTCGCGCAGGCTCCGAGCCTTCTCTGTCGGTGGTTGGGCCGCAGCCAATAGGATTGCACGCAGAGCTGCAGCTGGGCGGAGCAACCTGAGGACGTTACGTGGCGCTTGCACCTCAGGTTCGCACTCATGCGAGACATGATTAGCTCCTGTCTGTGCGACCTTGCGCATTGCCGCCAGGCTCCGCCGCAAGTGCGCACAGATTGCGCAGATGGCACAGCATGCTGGTTGCTCAACGCGCACACCGAACCCCCGATTGCGGGGAGCTCGTCGGCTCCTGTCATGTGTCAGCACACTCGAAAGGGTATGCGAAGGATTGGGTGTCGCGCATTGTCGGCGATTTCCCGTTTTCAGGGAGAGCATTCGCCTTGCGCTTCTTTCCGGTTGCCTTTCAGCGTTTACACCCCTGGTCCTTCCGGCTACCCATCCTACCCAGAATCATTCAGTATTGAACTTCGATGGTTCCCTGATCATTCCTCCACAGGATTTTCTATTCCTATCGATTCCTCCAGCATTCCTCTAACTTCACCTCGTATTCCTTTCGAAGGTATAAGAGGTTCATGTGTGCAGCTGCCTTTGCGTGCACAATTCCGTCTCTTTTGCTGTTCCAACACGTCGGACCAGTTCCACCGCTGTTACGAATCGTCAGAATAACGGAGCCTCATCGGCGATACGAACGACGACCGACGCACGGCGGCCGACAAACGACGAACGACGACGCCGAACCTTCCCCCGCTGCGAATCGGATACGGAACTTTGCGGCGGTCATCGTCGCTATCGACGCGATAAGCGAGCCGCGCCTTTCTGGAGCTCTCTGAAGCCGTGGCGCTTGCTGTCACGAAGTCGAGTTTTGGCTTCGAACGAAAGAGCTGAACAGAGAACTTGTGAGGTGATGCGCACCTCGTGTGGCTTGCCTTGTCGGAGGAAACCGGGTTGGTGTGCTTTTGACGGGAAGGCCGGGGGAGTGGCCTTCTCGTCTTTTGTCTATGTGGTAAGTCTTAAGCATCCGAATTCATCTTGACGAAAAATTCTAACATTTCAGAAAAATAGTATATAAATAATAAATTCATCAATGTGACCCCGCTTATCATCAATCAATGAGCGCAATGTGGCATGACATGATTCCCATCCACATAAACTTCATACAAAACATAAATAATGATAAAGATTGACGAATTTCTACCGTCTCCCCACCTCCCTCTCCCCTTTGGTGCGTCCTCAGAGAAGCCTCAGTTTCGCTGCACGTTCTGCACCACATCTCTCGCATGACGATCGGCCTGGTCCTTGGTGCAACGATGCTTCAAGATCAAATGCTGGCGCAAGTTGTCCATTCTGTCCAAATAAAACCCAGCGGCATTCCCGCAGTAGCTGATTGGGCAGATGACTTTCACGCGTCCGGCGGGGTTACCGACATCGTTATGCATACTGCGCATGTGACGCTTTATCGCAGAAACTTCACGCCCACAGATTCCACACGTCTTCTTCGTGTGTTTTCGAAGTTGTCTGCCGATCAGAGGTTAGTCAGATTGCACTTATTGATGGCTAATCATCTAGCAGCAGTTCTGGTCGGTATACACATACTTGAGACTGTTCTTCGATCGCTTCCCGTCTGGCGGAACCAGTTTCGTGACCGCCTCCCTCGCCGTGGCCGCAAATCCCACCTCAATAGCCGTGTTGATTGGGGTTCCGTGTCCGTGGTAGCTGTACTGCGTGGGCTCGTATCCGTTGTTCGGCGGCATGGGCGGGAATTCTCCCAACCCGTTGGCGGTTGACGGACGGGAGTTGTTCAGGGAGATGGAGAGGTCGTTGAAGCCCCGAAGGGGAGATTCCGGGAAGCTGCTCGAAAAGGAATGATTGCTCGCGGAAGACATAGGCGACACGGGTGGTGTCTCGTCGGCCGTAGCGAGTGGAAGATTCTGACGATATGCGTTGCTGTTGGCGACGTGATGGACATTGATGATGAGGCCTCCGCCGCTGCGAGTCGAGTGGGAGCTGGTAGGGCGGCTGCCTTCGCCGAACGATGGATTGGGCGTGGGAGGAGGCGTCTGCGGCTGCGTTCCCGGTGTCTGTAGATGGGGGAATCCGCGATGGCCTCCTACGGGGTGTAATCTAGTTGGATCAAAACCCTGCCGACGATAGTTAGTATCCCCGCATGCTTCTGCACACAACTACACGGAAACTATGGCTCACGTACGAGGAAGGTAGTGTTGTAGCTCTCGGCTTGTTGCAGGCAAACGTTACCGCCACCTCTGCCCCGTCCACGCACCGAGCCGGAGGGAGTATCTGCTCCAGCGGCAGAGGGGTCGGCAGGAATGACTCTGGCGACTCCGTCTGGTGCGAGTTGCCACGACCACTCCAGACCTGAGAAGTTTTGGGATAACATTGTCGAAAGTCAGAGCAACTGAAGCGTGATGGGAAGTGTATTGTATATTCGGTTGACAGGTTATGAGTGTGAGAGAAGGGCGGCGAGAGGATTGGGGGGGGAGGGGCGTATAGGATTATAATAGAAAGTTGGGTGATGTTCAATTCTATACGGCTCAATACAAGTCTAGTTGGGGGGCAGGACTGAAGCCTTTGTTCGACGTGGTTCTGGTGAAGAGGCATACCTTGCTTATCCTTGGGCGTTAGGTATAGCTTCCTCACGGCTGTGAGGTGTTGTGGTGTCCTTCCTGTGGACTGGGGATTTTGCAATGTTTATGGTATTTGGGCCTAAGACCAAGCATCCATAACCTCCGTCGACCTGAGGGAAGTTGTTGACATGGCTCTTGGGGTCTGCGCCCCCCTCAAGTTACTTTGGAACCGCTCTCCTCCCCACTGTCTGGTGTGCCGATCGGTAGCCTTTCCGCGTTGTTGGTTGGCCGTTGTGTTGCGCTGTGCGGGACCAGGTTCGTTTTTCTAGTGAGATACCGTGAGCGGCACGCCCTCGGGCGCTGCGTTATGTTCCGGCAGGAGTGTATATATGCCTCCATGGCAGCAGCACCTCGAAGTCGGGTCGGCGCCGCTGGCACATCTGTGCGAACACCGCCCCCTTGGAAGGCTTTGAGTGCTTCCAATTGGACGCCTACCTGCTCTCCGGAGCCTTGAGTTAACCGTGGAGGTAGACTTCAGGTTCGCTGGCTGCTGCGGCGCACATTCACAAGGTATGCTGGATCCAGTGCGCAGTGTGCTCACGCACAACGCGGCGGTAGTCGCAATGCCATTCGATTATTACTACTACTAGCCAAGGACTCTGGCGCAAAACTACTCATACTCTACTGCTTCACCGCCCAATTCCGCTGGGCGACGTTATTCATGTTCTCACGGCCACGAATACTTCAGACCTGAGTGAACCGGGGTCGGCATTTGAGGTGTGCGCGTGCGCCAGCCCGACCAACGCGCAACCGCTTGACCAGGCTGAAACTCGGCGGTGCTCTGCTCTCAGCTACAGATTAATTCAGAATCCCTTAGGCAGACTGCTAGAGTGGAGTGGAATGGCCAGTCAACGTTGATCTGAGCCACATATGGCTAGGTATGGTGACAATACTCTACGCTACCGCCGTTGACGACAATCATAGAATATCACTCGAGAGCTGTCAAGCGTTTCTGGGTAGTCTGACACTCTGAGCCGCATGCTCTGGTGGTTAAACGAAAAAGAATCTGTTGTACTGGCGTACCTTCCAATAATTTTACCCAGCTTCTTTCCTGACCTTGCCTTAGCTTGACGATGCGTCGGCAGGGTTCTTACCCCACAGCTCCGGTTTGGAGGATAGACTGGCGTGAAAACCGAAGATCGAAAGGAGCGTCGCCGCACAGGTCGACCGGTCTCAAGTGGTGATTCTTGGAGGGTAAAGAGAGAAAACTATTCCGCAACATAGGGCATTCGTAGGGAAAAGCAAGAAAATACGAAGGGAACTAAGCATGCAAGTTGGAAGAAAGATGTTATGCTGACCGGTATCGAAGCTGTCAACGATTGATAGGGAATGGGAATCTTCATACGTATTTGTCTACTGGGTAAGCGGCTCAATAACCGGTTCCTGGCTGCGGCGGCATGTTGGGTTCTTATAATGTGCCCAACAGCTTCATTAAAATGTGGCCTCTCTTCCTCTATGACGAAACTTATGGCTACTAGAACGCCCATCGGCTACTCTCATGTGGGGTAATTCGAAGCTGTGGTTATTTTTTTTCCGGCTGAAACACAGCTACAATTGGACCTCTACAGGCACGCTTCCTCAATGGGATTCGCATAAGACTGCCGAAAAATTGACCGCGTCGTCTGATACGTATCAAGAAGCGCCTTACCGTTAATTTTGTGATCTCCGCCCGAGGCTGAGGCGAAATCTTCCCTCAACAGAATGTAAACCCCGCGCAAAGTTGCCCCCTCAGTCCTGTGAGGCTCAATAAAATCGCCCGCGATGAGATGGTCATCGATGACCCGACCATAGGTGCGTGTATCTGCAGCTAAAATCTAAACCTCGTAGATACCACCACGCCCGCAGCCGTTGGGGTGTGTGCGCCAATTCTCCCAAGTTATGTGCGCAATCTGTAGGGCCATCTGTCAGGTCTCACCATCGAAGAGCGGCTATGTGTGATGCTGTGCGCATTGCGCACCCCAGGCTGTCACCTATTCATGTGCTTCCAATAGGAATCCGAGACAGCCTATCTATGCATGCTGATGCAGCCGCAGGTCTGGTTGGACAAGCGGATAAATACTGAGAACTTCGTTATTCTATCGAACACAAGGCTCGGAATTCGAATCCTACCACCGGCACAATTCTACTTCTCGAGGAAAATCAGCTCTACATCCCCCGGGAAAAACAATGCAAGTGTGATGGTTAGCCATAGCCATGTGCCATGCCTCTAGGCAGCAACATACCGCTTTCTATATCTTATCAAAAGTATGCAGGATACCTGAGGTCCGCAGTCCACACAGCCTCGTTCAGCCGCATGAAGATACCATGTATTCAGCTGTGCACTGCCAGCGCATGAAACAACCTGGAGGCGGTAGGAATCTGATAGCTGAGTTCTGTACGCGCGTAAGGTTCAAACACTAGGCCTCGTTGTCGCAGTTGCCGATTTTCAGGTCGCAGAACGAAGGGGTGGAAAGTTGGGGTGTAGTAGCCAGATTGCCACTCCCCGTCACCTGCGCGGGCTCTGAAGCATCAGATTCTTTCAAAGCTCTCGAGCTCCGTGGAATCCATAATGAAGCCACTGCACGATCTTGTTTACTTGTACTTCGTTTGGTGATAATAGGTAAGCCGGATGAACAGTCGAAGCCCCTCACCGAGTATCCTCCTGTGACCCACTCATAAATCTCTCGAAAGTCGGGCTCACCGGTGGTCCCATACAAGATTATATGTCTCACCATTGAAGATCCGATATGCGACGGTGTGGGAAAAGTGGAGAAATTCTCGTGAACTGCTGTAGGCCTTCTGGCAGTGGACAAGTCAGTTGAAGACATCTCAACACAAGTTCAGAGAGACACAACGTTTTGGTTCTAATTGAACGCCTCACTAACAACCTTAGCGAAGCCCAGGCGTTCGACGCGGGCAAATATATGCCGAGTCCCTCGAGTGTAATATACATATCGGGGAGACCGGTAGAATGGCCAATTGAGTTATACACCTGAATACAGCCGTCGTGGGAGAGGACGGGATGGGGCGATATCTCGCTGAGGCGTATTAGGGCGGACATTGCTAGTAGTAGGGCGGCCATTTTTAGGGTCATAGACGCTTTACCCCGGTGCGATATGACATGTCAGTTTCCAGAGAGATCAGAGGCGCTCGGAACAGTGTTCTAGTTATCCTTAAAAGAGAACGGTGCCCATGAGCACAAAGAAATGCCCGCCAACTCTCACACGTTCGTCGTTCATCCATTACGATCCGCCCCTGCTCGACTATCACTCGATCAAACGGAACGTCCTAGTAAGTAGGTAAGAGAAATTCCATTGCTATACTTTTGCAAATTCTTAAACGAAGAGTCAACGAAAAAGATGATAACTTTTTCATCTTCTAGCTAGCCCGTGATTCTATCTATGACTGGACCACGCCCCCGGTGAACTCTTTGCGGAACCTCTTCGGAATAGCAACGCCGTGGACGTTGCGGAGATGCTGGGTAAGGTTGTCCTTTCGAGTGAAGCTCTGGTCACCTCTCCTCTTGCATCCAGAAATTGTACAATCGAAGGTGGCGGCGCGAGGCTCGAGAGTGGAGCCGTGCCTGTCACGCAGGTGCCGGTTCATGAGACGGACAGACCGACCGCAAAGTTGACACTTCCCGTTGGGCCGTTTTCTGATGTTCACCACGGTTAGCTTGAGTCTCCCTTGACTTTACTATGAGGTTTTGTAAAACATGCCCTACTCGATTCTGACTATTGGTTGGAGGATCAAAGCCTGTCGCGCGTGCTTGTGAATCGACCTGAGCTTCATGACTACTATCGAGGTTTCTCGCAGTCAGTGTTGCTGTCCTCAGATTAATCTATTCAATGACCGTGCCATCAGGATGACACGTACCAGGCGATGGGGAGATGATGGGAGCTAGCCAGTGAGCTGCTGTGGGCACTGTGGGCGCCGTTGGTGGAGCCACTGTCATCATTCAGCCGTATGAAACATACCCGACTCTATGTGGGCACCTACTCATATACTTCATATTGAAGTCGCGAACCGACCGGTGGATCGACGCCTGATGGACACTCCATACTAGAGAACGGCAGAGCTTGAAGAAACCCTGGTTGATTCCCAATCCCCAACTGACGAGGATACAGTGCTTGATTATGCGCATCTGCCTAGCGATTGTCAATATGGTCCCATCACAGAGCATCTTGTGTCAGTCCCTTTCAACATACCTGGCCGATGTGGTACCCCTTCATGAGCATTTCCTGCCGTGGTTTAGTACATGCATGTCACCATTCGCCACATTCGCTGATAGCTAGCTTACCAAACTGTCGGCTCTGTTGTGAGTGGTTGGTACAGTTGGCACCGAGGGTCTGTACCAGACACCACCGTCCCTTCCGTAGTGTTGAAAAGCAACGGTCGTCTTGAACTGCTCGTGTCCGATTGCCAGACTGTGCTGCCAAAATTCCCTATGGGAGTCGTTCGGGGGAGCGAAATCGTAGTTGAGGCTGTTGAGGGGACTCATCGTGATTCGGCTTGCAATTGCTGAAGAACTGTACGAGAGAAGAGGGCACTTAATTATAGTGGGATATATAAAATATTGTTCCAATACTTACCTTCGTGTGCTGGTTTGTCATCGAAGAAGTCAGTACGTCTTGCCTCGCACAGTACATAACTTCGGGCGGTTACCTGAGTAGTCCTTTGCTACACGAACCGACACTTTATCACTCACTATCATCATACTCGTTGCCGGGCGGAGCACCTCTGTACGTTGTGTTGAGGCTATGACCTGGCCTGAAAGGATGGTGGGCGGTGATTGGTGCCTTGTTTTTTTTTCCACTTCCTGAGTATGCTTTTTGTCCTCATGCAGTTCTTACGAAGACCCCAGCCACAAGTGCGCAGCTATTCTATCACACGTCGTCATATGTGATTGGGCCCGTCCGGAGGAGACCTACTCAGTGATTGACAGTGAGTGAGTCACTCAAAGACATTGCTAGGACACATTTTAGTCTGCCTCGCACTCGGATCAGCGAAAACAGATGTCCGTCCGCGTGTTAGACTGAATTTTGAACGGTGCATGGCTACCCCGAGGCCATTTCCTGATGCAGCCCGATAGTAAACATGTTCCCGGATCCGACAGTGAACTGTCTACCGACACTTGGCATGCCGATCCTCCAGTCCTGCTACCCCATGGTGCGGTGTGTATTTTCGGAAAATAGAAATGCGAGCTAGTTGGAAGGGGTGTAATAATCCAACGCACATTCGTCGGAGAACTAGGTATTTTACCGACATACAGGCTGCGTCGATCGGCAAATACTGAGCTTTAGGTCAGTTCTATCCGTGTTCTAGTCTTCCAGGTTTCAACAGCTTTTACGAGGCTTTGTTTGAACCTATAGATAGATCATTTGTCTGTGTAGTCCACTGCCGCCATGTTAGGTATGTGCTTACCTATTTGCGCGCCCTAGACTCCTTTACGGGCGAAGTTGAATAGGCGTAAATCGAGTTATTTCATTATCACAGCGGTTCAAATCATAGGAGCAAAGAATAATAGAGAGTAGAGCGGAACGTGGTCACGGCAGTTAAAGGGAAGCGCCTCAGACAAGCTACCGATATTGGCGCTACACGCGCGGCTGTAATCATCAGGAACCATGACAGTCTTCCGCCACACATGTGATGCACTAGTTACGCCTCACATGTTACCCGGTACAGCCTCCAACCATGTCCCGGTGGCTGAATGGTCCGTGCGTTTTATGCCCCGCCATTTCCAGAACCTTCCACTTTGAACCCCCGGAACCAACAACAACACTCTTTAAACGTGCCCAGCTCGCTCCCGTCCCACTCCGTCGGCCCCATCACCAACCCTTTTCGCATCCGCAACACGTCAGCGACCCGGTCGACCAGTAACACAGAATCTCCCCTATACCGCGCAATGTCCTCCCTAAAGTGCACTCACAAAGGCTGTGAGAAGACCTTCACCGATCCCGAGGAGACTTGCTATTACCACCCCGGAGCTCCAATTTTCCACGAGGGGCAGAAAGGTGTGTCCGCACTTTGCCTTGTCCTTCGGCGCATGTTCACAGAATTCTCTCCGCTAATCCATCACAGGCTGGCAGTGTTGCAAGCCCCGCGTTCTCAGTTTCGAAGAGTTCCTCATTATCCCGCCTTGCACCTCTGGTAAACACAGCACCACGGCGCCGACCCTCGCGCCCGCACAGACCTCTGGCCCCGGTAGCGGCAGCCAGAAACACCCCGAAGTCGCGGCACCCACATTGAGCTCGGACGGTACCGAATCCTACGGCAGCCCGGCATCGAAACCCCTTCCCGTTGTCTCCGGGACCCCCCCTCCACCGAAAGTCGAGAAGCCGCTAGAGCAGGACCCGACCGATGCGACCATCCCCGCCGGTGCCAGGTGCAAGCGTCTCGCTTGCTCTGCCACCTACCCGGGCGGCCCCCGCAACATCAACACGGAGAAGTGCGTGTTCCACCCGGGTGCGCCGATCTTCCACGAGGGATCGAAGGGCTACAGCTGCTGCAAGCGACGCGTGTTGGAGTTCGACGAGTTCCTCAAAATTGGTGGTTGCTCGAAGAACAGGCACCTGTACGTGGGTGAGCCGAAGAGTGAGGAGGAACAGCAGCACATCGACTGTCGCAACGACTTTTACCAGACCTATGGTAACGTCATCGTCTCGATTTTTGCAAAGAAGGTGGATAAGGAGAAAGCTGTCATCCAGTTTTCTGAGCGCGAGCTGAGCGTGGATCTGCCCATGCCCGAGAACAAGAGGTTCAAGGTTATGTATCCACTGTATGGGCCGATTGATCCCAATGGCTCGACATTCAAGGTGATGGGTACAAAGGTGGAGCTGAATCTCAAGAAAGGTGGGCTCTTCTGTTAATCTTTGTGGGGTTTAAATGCCTAATGTATCGCCGACACAGCCAACGGTATTAGTTGGCCCACGCTCAGAAGCGATGAGGCGACTAACGAGATCATCCAAATCGGAAAACCTGCGACCGCTTAAGCCCGTCTTCCATCTATCTCCTGGTTTCGAGCGGTTTTTTACCGGATGTCACTGGCACATAGTAGAGGGATTTGTTTTGACGGGATTGTTTGCTTCTTTCGATGGTTGGGTTTAGGTTTCCCATACACTGCTGGCGTTAGAGAGCGTTCGAATAAAGCCTTTGTGTTTCCTTTTCAAAATTGTTGTCTTTTGGACGAGTGGTACTTAACACGGAAGACGAAGCTGCCACTAGATGAACCGGTTATTGAATCCTACTCCTTGCCTAGAAGTTTCGATCTACAGCATCCCGTCCCGCAGCCTTCCAGCTAGACACCCAGTCGTCGAGAGTAGGGTGCTCCAACCGGTTAGGGAGTACATACATCTTGTAATCTTCATATTAATCCCAACGGAGAAGCAGGAACTAGAGGAGACAGGATCAAGATGCCATATAGTTATACGAATGGAAACGGTCGCATGGAATTATGACAAAGCGAAGGGGGTCACGGACTCACGGTATCCAGCCGTCCAAGATTTAGCCACGCACGACTCGCCACATCTCGGGGCCAACATCCACACCAACGCGGTAGAAATCACGATAGGGCACAAGGTCCGGAAACCTCAATGATTTCGCAAGAATGGATCAGTCGCCATGATAAACCAGCCAGATAGCGCGGCAGCCTGCTGGGCGTAGCTTGCGATGGGAGCGCCGAACATGCGCCGCTTGAGATGGACCGCGTGCCGGGAGATGATGATCACGGGAGAGAGATGATGATCACGGGAGAGAGATGATGATCACGGGAGAGAGATGGAAAGAAGGACAAGATGATCCTTCTACGCCTGCTATGCGCTAACCAAAAATCAATGCAGCTGGTGACGACGAGCCTGACGGTGGGAAACCCGACTGGCTGGGGTGGTCAGTGGGGAAGACGGTAGCCATGACGGCGGCGGCATTGCGGATTCTGAATGCATCGGGAAAAAAAATTCATTATTTACGTAGTTGGCTACGGGTATACGAATTGCTGCATTGAGTGCGTCGAGAGAAGCACAAAAAATACACAGAAATTGGTAGGATTTTGTGTTATTTATTGATTGCATGTGGCCTACCTAGATAATGGTAGTATCTACATCCCGTCCGCTCCCTCAACTCTTCTAGGCCTTGGCTCTTCCGGGGCCTTGCCTTGGTCCCTGGACTTTTCCGCGGCCTCGATATGTTCCCAAAACTCTTCCGCGCCCTCGCCCTTGACTAGCACGTTCTCTCAGCTCTTATGCACCCTTGATTAGGCCTCAACAATTCCGGGGCCTTAACCCTTCCGTTCCTTGACTCGTCCGTGCCGCCAACTCTTCCGCTCCTTCAACCCTTCCGTGTTGATGCGAATGTGAATAGATTGATACTATGGAAAGGACAGTGTGTTATTTTTGTTTTTGTTTAATCATCATAGCATTCGACCTCACCAGATCATGGCTGTATACTCATCCAGTTCCACCCCACTGTCTCTGACTGCTGGCCGCAAGCTCGATGTGGGTTCCCTATTGATCTCCGCCCTGCCCATCCGCAAATAGAAGGAAAAACGGAAAGAAAGAAGAACAATGAGATAACAAAATGGAAAGGAAAGGAAAAGCGTCAGTCTTTCTCAAAACCCCACATCAAAGCTCCCCTCTCCAATCAATTCCTGCATCCGGTCTATTGTTAGAGAGGTGGGATGGCTGTGGAACTGGCCTACCTGTCGAACCCGCTCAGACGCCAACCAATCATCCATAAACTCCTCTCCTAGCGACTGAGCGGGCTCGACAGGTAGGCCAGTTCGATAGCCATCCCACCTCTCTATATAGACAGTGAAAACTTAGATACCGACTAAACTAGGCTCTTGGTGCCGATTCCACATCTAGGATCTTGATGCCGAATCTACATCTAGGTTCTGCTATCCACCGCCGCTCCCGCCGCTCCACCGCCGATCACTCGGCCGCCTACGGCGCCGCCGGAACCTCAACATCCCGTTCCACGACTCTTCCATGCCCCCACCTCTTCCGCTCCTTCAACCCTTCATGGGAGCTCGGCTGCACTGGATAGCCTCAGAAAATACGACACGCTGAAGAGAGGATGGAGTTCGCAGGGCGCAATGTAAGACTGCGACAAGAAACCGAGACATAACTTTGATCTCCTTTCCCTGCCAGTTCGAAACTTCCTCATACGCCTTCTGGGGTTGCGCCATATCGAGATATGGCGGTACTGATAGCCAAATGATGTTAAACAGTTCGAGACGTTTATGCTGCTTGAGGAAGTCCTGCAACCATCCGAGGAGGTGTTTCAACATCCCCGGTTGCATCGTGTGCAGCAAGTCGGGTTTCGGGAGGTGGTTAACCACGCAGTCGAGATCCCATAGCACATTGGGACCGTGATGGACGTTGTGACATGTGAGACATTCCCTTGACGCCCGGGTATCCGTATTGCTGAGCGTCGTGTAAAAGGCGTGGCCCCGACGTCCATGAAGTTTGACGGGATATTCACCCATTTCCTCGCGTGGGCATTCGCACTAGTAGCAATAGCCGTTGCTGATGTTGTGAAGGTCTCGATGCTCCGGATAGTCGGCAATCCAGGCGGCGGGCGATGCAACAGAGTGCCTGAAGTAGCCATCAGCGCATTGTGCGCAGGACATGTGGCGGTTCGCATCAATTAGCGGCCGGAGGACGTGGTGTAAGATGTGTTGCTGTATCATCCGATTGTACTCCTTCTGGGTATTGTATTCGGCGATGCGGACATCGCGCATCTTAACCGGAATTGGGAGGAGAGCGACTAATAGGATACCGTGTTGGCTCGGTGCCATTCTGACGGTGGCGGGTAGGTTTCCGATCGTCATGTATACTGTCCACGCTTTCTTATCACCGGAGAAGTTGGTTAGATGCGTCACATCAGACACAAATATCATCGGTACCATGGTATCGCCGGCGTCTAGAGAACTCTATGGGAATGACAGCAAACTATACAAGCCTCTAAGATAGCAATTGAATAACTAAGAAGGGCTCGCACCTGTCGTTCCCACCACCAGTCTGCAGTGTACATCTCACTGTAGACGCGGTTTCCGTCATCTTCAAACCGCTTCTCAGGAGCGTAGGAAAGATACTGCGTATAGGCTCGCTGTTGCAGAAGCCATTTCCCGCACTCGATAATGTCACGGTGCCAGAATTCGATCGGCTCTTTGGTATGCTGCGCATTCCAAACCATATTGTCCAACTGGCTTTCCCGACAGGAGCTAGCCCCGAGTCCGTCCTCCATTCGATCGAGCATCTGCCGTAGATGGTAATTGGACTTCAACGAAGCCTTTGTCTCATCCTTAATACCAACACTTTCCTTCAGCATCTTGTCGATAGTCTTCGTGCTTAGCTTTCCAGCTATCATCATCTCCGCAAAGTTGAACTCTTTACGTATTGTTGGAAGGTGTGGCGAATCACCTTGATACCAGCACTATACGGAGATGTGGGTGGTCAGCGGCGGCGCCGGCAGGAGTCGTCGGCAGGATATAAGAGTCGATAGATAGCCGTCAATGGAAGAGCAACTCTCATACAAAACATCAGATGTTCGAGTGAAACTATTTCCCGTGCCTTTCAACACGTATTGGAGTCCGTCGAGGTACATCCATCTAACGGGGGGATGTATGAGCAGGGAAGGCCAGTATTTGGGTACGTATGCGTTATGAGCTGTTGGAATATTTGGATAGAAGGGAAGAGATATTCATATTCGATACAGAAAGAAAAAAGAAGAACCTATTGTCCGCGGCGAAGACCCCTATTTAAGACTAAGGCGGCCGCCCAAGGTTGGCCGCCCATCAGAGTTGGCCGCCGCCGCGTACAGTTTTCCGAGAAACTGAGCAAACAAAACCGTAACCCTGTTTGGATGGCACAAAAACCGAGAAAAAAACTGAAACTGTGGGGCTCCGGCGATAAAACGGAAATTGATCTCTAGAGGTCTTTTCTTCACCTCCACTTAGTACCGCATTTTAACTTCAACCATGGACTCCCCTTCCGACGATGAGAATTTCACCAACCACCGCAATATATTCCCCCCTCAGCTGATGAGACACATTGCACAGCTGGCTGGCGAAGCTGTATATACCACGAGTTCCGGAAAAATTCCGATCCGTACCTCTACTCTTTCCGGAAGACAATATGTCCAAGAGGTCCTTGCCTACGAAAACCCCCTAGTACTGGGCTGGTGTCTTCACCAAGGCACGGGGAAGAGAAAAAAGCGAGGCTACAATGTTACTATTAAAGTTCTGGTGAAGCCCATTATTCGAACTTTTGGCTGAATATACTGAAAACTGCCAAACACTCTGTTCACCTCAAGAGTTTCCGGAAACTGGAACTGAACAGTATTCAGTGTTCCGGTGGGGATCTGGATTTGGCTCTAAAACTGGAACTGAAAACTAAGGCCATCCAAGCGGGCCCTAAGGTTGATATTGCCATCATTCATCTGAACTTTACGGTAGATAGGCACGTGGCCCACCCTTCAGTCGCTTAGCATAATCTTGCCCCTTTGCTTAGGACTAGAAGACATCTCCTTTCATCTGAAGGTTCGTCATTCTTTTACTTGAGCTTCTCGCTGTCGCTAGTTAGGACCGGCCCCACGGATTACCGTTCCAATCAAAAATTATCAATCGTAGAAGCTACTTGAATTACTTGAGTATAGTAGCCTAATCCAACTCGTCCAGTACCGATCACTTCTACTTGGAACCGCGTCGAGCCACCGACGCAGGTTTTTCCGGTACCGAATGGGGGGGGGGGACACCGGACGAAAAGAAAGATCCGCTGCCACTACGTCCCATCAACACCATTACATAGCGCCCACTCGATACATCTGATTAGGGTACCGCTCCTAGGCACTCTACTGACATGATCGCTCCAACTACACCAGCAGAACCTCCTCGAACAAGTACAACCGTGAACAGTAACGCCTGGAGGCTGGCAGGAGCATGGCAAGACTTCACGGGTTCGCGATCCGTAGCAGCAGCATATGAATAAAACAGGGTACGTTATTCCATCTCAAATAGCCCTTTACTATACATCTTTAACATTGCACCTCCAGTCCACTTGCTCGAATAACCAAAAGACAGCCTTCTGCGCCTCCCCTACTACCCTCCACTACCCCAAGAAAGCCGTTGGATACCCGAAAAGAAAAGTTGGCGGTGAAGATCGATCGATTGTCGCGAAGGAAAGACAAAGGTGAAACTTGATCCGGCCGTACCGAGGATCCAGTGAGAATCTAGCAGATGACGCACATGTGGTCTAGTCACCGTCGTCAGTTACATCCATACGGTTATCCATGACCGCGAGAGGAAGGAAGGAGAGCAACTAACAGCCATCGCCGTAGTTCACGGGGGTGGTATCCTCCTCGGTCGCAGCGCCGGCGGAGACGATGTTGGTGATTGGCTGCATATTGACTGCGGTTGGATGGATAGCGACGAAGGTGTTGTTTGTGTGTGCTGATTGCTGGTGCTGAGAGAGGATTGCTGGCTGGATGAGAATCTGGAAAAAATTACGAAGATGGGCTCGTCCTTTATGCGAATCTCTCATTCATCAGGACGATTCTTCACATCAGCCTTTCTGCTGGATGAAGCCCAACAGAGGACGGCCATTGTCGCGGTGCGGCGGGCTTGCGTGGTTGTGGTGGCGCTCTTACGATTGTTCCTGAATGAATGCGCTGGCTAAGCGACATGAATCTCTGCGTTCAAATCGTGGCGGGAAAAAAAGAACAAAGAACAATAGCAAGACTTTCCACAAGCGATGTACGTGATGCAAGGGGACAATCTAGCGAGCGGTCAGCCATCAACAGACACTCGTAACGGAATCGCTGTGGACTCTTTCTCGTGGAGACTTGAGTAGAGAATGGGCTTGTTGGATTACATTGTCCCCTCGAGCGGAGAAATGGGCTTATTGTAGTACCCATTGTCCTCTCGAGATTGCAATTGTCCTCCCGAGAGGTCTAGATCTCCGAAACGTGTGCCTCAAGACCGGATATGGCTACAGGTGCCCTTGCCCGAACAGATCTGCTCGTTCGTCTTGTATTTTTTGGTTGTTGCCCGTTGGCGGGTCTATTGGTCTTACCTAAAGATTGGAGCATTGGTTCAACGAGGCTGGCAATAGAGTACCTACATAGCATGCACCTTCTACCGCCGTGCCGGAGATGGAGTCACCCACCCTCCTATCACATGGCGCCCACTCGATACATTTGAGAACCGCTATTGGACACTTGACCGACATGCTCGCTCCATCTACACCAGCAGAACCTCCTGGAAAAATTACACTCGTGAATCGCAACCCCTGGCAGGAGCATCGCAGAATGTCACGAGTTCGGCCAGGATCACCAGAACTGCGTTCTTGTTTTTGGAGTGCCAACTGTGTCCGAACAGACGCAATTCCTTGAAATATCGCGGTTATTCCCTGAGTTTGAGAGTAGTTTTTCAGTAGCTTCTGGTTAGAAATCAGTCCAGTCACATGTTCCAGTGCCAATGCTGCCCCAAGTAAACCAGGTGAAGTGACTGAACTACCTAGCTTCGGACCGGTTCGTTGAACCAGTTAACATGCCCGGTCGGTCAGTTGCATACTTACCTAGTAGGGAGAGGGAGGTGTACCAGCACGTGATACCGGTACTGCTTGCAGGAACAGGCTTACTATCACCATCCAAGAAATCACTCGGAGATGCCTACGTTCCAACTTGCCCGCCATGCTTTAGGAGTTCGCGTCTGGTATCTTCGAGCCCACCTATGCTGGACGATTGCTACTACTCCGGTGAACTCGAAGATCCAATAAAGAAACACAGTATATCAATTGGATGGCTCGGAGAAGAAACACTGACGATGATGATTGCGTTGTCAACAACCATGGCAGCCCCGAAAAGTGCATACAGTACATACATGCGGGGGGTTTACTATAGCTATTTAGGGCTTTTAACTATACACTTTCGGATATCCGGAGGTTTCATTGTTTTGTTGACGGTCTCCGATAGACCGGATGACAGCGACCCTGGTCCTCGTCATCGGCCCCCGGCTTAATACAACTTCCCTATCGATATGGGACCGGCAGGGGAAGCAGGGCCAAATAGTAAAAAGTTCGATATTCATCAATCTTGGGGTTATGCGCTTTCACTCTACTCCTCTACTCTTCACTCTAAACAACTCTTCACCATTTTAAGATATGCCTACGGTCAATGTTAATTTTTTACAGCGTCTTATGATATGAGTGATCTCTTCAACACCAGCCCGACCCTCGGTTATCTACATCTATACCCTCTAATCTAATATATGTCAAGTTGATAGTGGATATGGGGGGCATATAGTGGTGATACTGGTAGATTGTAGCTATCGTGACTCGTGAGGCGGCTGCGAGGATGAGGCAGGAGGTAGAAAACCCCGATTTAAGCGCAAGATTCGAGCTTCTAACCGCAGTACGAACCTTGACAGAGGTTTTGCGGACGGCAGTGCAAATGGCGTAAAAGCGAGAATATCCTTTTGGAGAAGAACCTCTTGAGGCATATTTCTCGCCCGTTCTTGTCACCACTCCGTGCACTAAACTTCAGAGGATCACCGACTTTTCGCGCCGGGGCGCAGAGGGGTGCTACCATTTCCGCACAGCTTCTTGAACATCATCGGCTCAACTGTCGGCTTCCGCCGTCAGATCGTTCGAAGACTCTCCTCATGGCTCTCCGAGCAGCTTGCCGTACAGCTAGGTCGCCTTCCTCGGCCGTGCTCTCGATTTCCGGCTCCGGATCGTTCGCCGAATCGTTCGAAAACTCTCCTGAGTTCTGATCACTTGCAGAACAGTCAATTTCCACACCGCTGTTTGGATCTAGGTACTCTCATTTCTAGCGTGTGATCAGAGGCTAACAATCTTTATCACTCGCCAAACGGCCAACTGGGCAGTGGACAATCGAGCCTTGCGGTTAGCATAACCACGAATGGGGTCGTGTTTTCTATCCAGAAGACGCAAGAAGCTCGCCGAGAAGGTTAATCCCCCGGCGGGACGCAGAGCCGGTTCCGTTCGAGAAGCACGCCATCCGGTGATACGGAGTACCTAGGTATGACCCGATAGCCAGCTCACCCTCAAGACATACCACGATGTTGGAACAAAGAAGGTCCGTCAGTCAATGCACCGGATATTTAAGACGTCCAGCAGGAAAAACGGGCATGAGCCCGGAGAAGTTCAGGGGCGCCTTCGCTGCCTGCACGTAGGCCTCAGCCCTGTATGGGGTCGAGTTGTGGTGGAATAATCTAGACCTACAGGAGAGGGGAAGCGTTGAAGAATTCCGGGGACTGCAGTCAACCTGTGGGATCGAGATCTACCGCCGCCTGGCACATAATGGCATCCCCAGGAATGCGATCGCAGACGGATGGTGGGGAAAACTAGCCGCCGGCGAACCCGATGGCCACAGTTTTTATCGGGTCGACCACGCAAAAAAGTACTCTACGGCAGCCGCAAATCGGTAGCGGTACCGGCGTCCCTCGCCTGTCTCACACGTCGAATTACCGATAAACGTTAGCTAGAGGCTCGGTTGTGCGGGAGAGATGAGGCAACTTAACAACAGGTAGATACCTAGGTACTCCGGAAAAAGGACAAACCGGGCCGTGATACAGACCAGCCATGTTAGACTTCCTGCGCAACACCGACGCTGGCGGGTTAGTCAAAATAGAAACGAGAGGGAGCCTGGAGGCGGCCAGTGAACCATCCGAAGCGATGTGTATAAACGAGGTTGGAGGGACCGAGACAAACAAGAGATGGAGGAGGCAATGCGCTTCTTAGGTAGGATTGTATCATACAACACATAGAGGAGAATTTTAAAGACGTGGTCGGACGATTGTTTGCGATTTCCTTGACACAATCTCTCTTAATGGCACTCCTTCTGGTAGGGCTTAGCAGGGGGTCGATAGAGTCTAGATATGTAGAGTAGAGTAGAGTATGAGGGGTAGACCCCCACGACATCAGGGGAGAAGGGCCGCACGGGCGCTGGGCTTCCTTGGTGAGATCTCTTTCTTGTAGCCTGGGGTGCCGCATTGAAGCCTGTCATTGGGCATATATGATATACTCACACGGCCGGAAAGACTTATCCCCCCCCTGTTATATCTGTGGCTGTGATTAGCTCACCGCAGTAATTGAACATCCTCAGCCACAGATCCAACAGGGGGGTGATAAGTCTTTCTGGCCATGTGAGTAGAGTACGGACAGGAAAGATAGGATCTACATAACATGGATACTGGCTCCCCTGTCCACGGAGCACAAGGGTACAAGATAGAGTACACAGCAGGCAGGAGAGCTGGAAGGCTAGGGGACAAGGCCGAGTCTTCGGCGACAAGGCCGGGCGGTGCACAACAGTGGCACAGCAAGGCAAGATGGGATGATAGGAGGCCGCTCTTGTTCGGACGGCAACAAGAGAGAACATCACGGCGTCAAATGCCATAACTACTACCTAGCTTGCCGTATGGTGGATATTGAACACATCCCAAGCATCTGCTTGAACGGCAGAATAGATTGTTTGTGATGCCGGTGGGTTTGCCGTAGTAAAGACATGAATGATGAATTTACGGAAAGTTACTATACCTAGGCCTGTAGTCCGTGTGACCTGCCTACTATCTTATTTAGATGAGGAGTTGGATTGTGCCATGTTATTTCACGAGTCTTGGAGCATTTTATAGTTGGCTGGAGACTTGGTTATAGTTGAACAGGCAATATCGGTTACGGGAGAGCAACATCGAGGGAACTGAACCCTAGTTACCACCGCATACTATTAATAGGGACAACTTAGAAGTTAATTCCATCTATGATCCTATCCTAAAATCCCCTCCAAGAAGATTTGGGGAATCTGGGGGTTCCATGTCCCAATTGTGGGGTTTTGCCAGTTGCCGTTACATAGAGTACTTGGTAGGTGCGGCGGATTTGCGGTCGACGATCGAGGTTTTGGAGTTCCGGGCGGCGGGCGGGCGCAGGTCGCAACGACAACAACTACAACTACAACAATGCCATTGTTTTCGGCGATCCTTGAAACCGATCTGATGATTTGTGCAATTATGCAACGGCCTGAGGAGTGAGGACAGAGCATAAAAAGCATGGTGCAAAGGCCGTGCGTGCGTCCAATGCCAAGAAAATACAGACACGCTGATTGGTTAGGACAATATACGGTCTCACAAGCAGAATAAACTTGAAGCTGGAACCCCACAGTATCGTGGTGGTTCCTACAGATGTTTGTGGGACGAAAGTACTGCCGAAACGTCATACGAAAGGATCGGCTGTAACTAATGATATAGTATGCGTGCTCTTTAGATTTTAGAGACCACGTGGACTCATCACGTCGTCGCAAGGGACGGACGGACGGTTATAACAAACTTTGGTAAACCCCCCGAAAGCCCCACAGCCTCCCTTTCTTTCCGTGCGTGCATCGGACGAAAAAAAGTAACCCACCCAACACTCCCCAAAACTTCGATATTGCATCCAGAAGCGGGCTACGGCCGAGGCGATGGACATGGATGTTGCCCGTGTGCTATATCTTAATTTTGCTGCGACGATCATACAAACATAGTGGCCACTGTCCGCGCAGGTTGCAATAACTATGGTGCCAGGTCCGGGATTGCGCCCCCGTTTCATCGTTTCATCGGCGCCCGTAGCCTTTTGCGGGGTGGAGGAACGAGCATCTTCATCTCCAACTCCTGGGTTGCAGGTGTTTGCATCTTGGCGAGCACTGGCACTGCAGACTTCATCAACACTGTACAATGGGATAAAGAGTGTGAGAACCCCACCCCGCCGCCGGTTCGAGGTGCTCCACCAACTACGCAGTTCTCAATTGCGCACTTTCATTCTTTTACAGCTTCGTACTCGTCCTCTTTCTTACCAACTACTGACACTCTTTGTAACTTTTTTCTATCCTTACTAGCTTGCTTGCTTCACCTCACCATGGTCTCGATCCGCTCCCTCCTGGCCATTGCCCTCGCCGCCGCCGCAGCGCAGGTCTATGCGTCGCCCATCGCCCTGGCCGACCACACACATCTCTCGATTTTTGACTACGCCAGCCCGCCCTCTTCGCTCTCTTCGCCGCAAGGCTCCGGAGGAGGGTGCAGCGAGATCCTTCAACGGCGTGCCTGGTGCGCAACCCTCTCCCCGAGTGACACCTTATGCCCCTCCCTAACACCCCATATGTAGGCAATCCCTGAGCGCCTCAGAGAAGCGGGCGTACCTCGACGCGGAGCTATGTCTGATGTGGCAGATCCCGGCGCAATCGGGACTCGCAGCGACCGTCAGCCGCTACGACGACCTAATCAAAGCGCACCAGCTACAGTCCGGCGTCGTCCACGGCGACGGCTGGTTCCTCCCGTTTCATCGCCTGCATATGTATGCGCATGAAAAGCTGCTGCGTGAGGAATGTGGATACGAAGGCGCACAGCCGTATTGGGATGAGGAGGCGGATGCCGGGAGGTTTACACAGGCGGAGATTTTTGATACTGAGTTGGGCTTTGGCGGCACGGGCAGAGTGGGTGATCGCTGTATCACCGATGGGCCGTTTGCGAATTACACTGTTTGTCCCCCTCCCCCACCTCGCCCCACCACCTTCCCCGTGGATCTAACCGTGGGAAACAGCTCCACACCGGCCCCGGCTACCAAAACACCGATCACTGCATAACACGCACGATCAGCGACCTCGAAAGCCGCAACAGCGCAACCCAATTCGTCGAGGAGTGCCTGGCACTCCCCACCTTCGCCCGCGCCTGGCCGTGTATCGAGTCACGCCCGCACGCTGGCGGCCATGCCGGCGTCGGCGGGGAGATGATGAACCCCATTTCCAGTCCCGGCGGTACTTTACCCCTCCTTTACCCCCACCCCCCCTCTTTCTCCCGACCCAGCTGACAAACAAGAGTAGACCCACTATTCTACCTCCACCACACGTTCCTGGACCGCGTCTGGTGGCGCTGGCAGGAGCGGGACCTGCCGGCGCGGCTCGAGGATATTGCGGGGTACACGACGCAGACAAGACCCCGCAGTGGGTGGGTCAATGCTACGCTCGACGATGAGCTTAATATGTATGGCATCATTCCGAATGCCACCGTGAGGGAGGTTATGGACATCAAAGGGGGGTTGTGTTTTGAATATGTCTAGGGGAAGAGAAGGTGGGGAGAGGGGGGTATGGGAAGGGGGGAGGGGGAAGGGAGAGGGGGAGGGGATATGGGATGGATATGGGACGGATATGGGATGGATATGGGACGGATATGGGATGGATATGGGACGGATATGGGACCGGGAGATGGTCGGAGGATTACATAGGTACATACTAATGGTATTAAATATCGAAACTCGGCTCGCCGTCGTCGTTCGTCCCGATACTACCTCGCCACATTGACGAGAAAGAATGAAAAACGTGACTTCACATCCAACCATGCACATGATCTCACTCGCTCGCTTCGCCCGGCCCCCAACTTCCAAGCGCTCGTCAACGCACGTACCGGCCGTTGTTCAAGCGAGAATACCGCATACCTGTTACCTAGCGAGCGAATCCACGTGTGTGCGTAACCTGTGCCGGTGAGAGGTGGGAGTCAGGATCGATAGGCCATAGGGTACCGGTACCAACTAGGTACGATTCGTCACCTATCACTCGCTTCACTCAGTGCACAAACGGGATATCAGCCAGTAATCTACATTATCATTCACGCCATTAAAGCTCGCGCGAACCTCGCTATCTAAATACAAAACTAACTTCCATTCCCTCTCAATGCGCAACAGCCTGCACCGTCTTGGGATACAACCCGACCCTATCTAGGGGATTCCACCTCCGTACTAGATCCCGCTGTACCTTCCCGTAGACATACATGCCTATGCTGAGTACACAAATAACCGCCTGAATGGCGCCAATGATATAAAACATTTTCTTGGCACCCACAGCGGCGACCCACTTATTAACAAAGAACGTAGACCCAAACGCCCAAAAGTTCTTCAGCAGGAGAACGGACACCATCATCTCGACGGAGATATCTCTATGCGCGTCGAGCATGTACGAGAACGTAGCGGTGCAGGACATGACAACGCCGAACGTGAGGAGGCCGTAGCAGATACTGGGCGCGATCCAGTGGGTTGCCGCCTCGGTCGCGTAGCCGAACGCGAAGATCCCCGGGAGCGCGAACACCGCCACCGGTATCACGAGGAGGATCCGGAACTCCGGCTCGTAGATGTTGTTGTTCCGCTTCGCCATCCACTTGGCTACGACGTCGGAGAACACGCCGGCCGCGAAGTACGACAGGATCGCGCCGATGAACGGCGCCGCGTACATGTACCCCAGCTGGGTGGGGTTGAAGTTGTAGGGCGGCGCGGTGAAGAGCTGCGCGAGGATTAGGGAGACGCCGATGCCCCAGGTGATGAACGTGCCCTGGAACAGGAAGCTCCACAGCGTGGCGGGGTAGATGAACAGCACGAACGGCGCCAGCAGGCAGCGGATTATGCTCTCGTCCGAGAAGCGGCCGTTGTACACGCCGAGCTCCTGGAGGTAGGTTCGTTTCGTCTCCTCGACCGCGGCGGAGCCGGCTTCGGGCTTGCTGTCGGCCGCGGCATCTTCATCCTGTGCTGCGGCGAGCTGCTCGTCGAGCTCGGAAAGGTTCTCGCGCGAGGACGTGTCCGTGTCGAAGATCGCGGGACGGTTGTAGGCGTGCTCCGGGACAAAGAGGAATACGAGGATGCTGGCGACCCCCAGGAACCCGGCCATGATGTAGAACTGCGTCCGCCACCCGTGCTTCATGCTGATGTAGCCGCCCAGCACAGGCATGAAATACGTGCACCCCAGAAACGAGAGATTGTAGAGCGCCACACGTTTACCGCGTTGGTGTACCTGCGCCAGTTGTCAGCCCTGGCCACCACAGCCCGGAAAACCCACTGGCACTCACGAAAAACAAATCCCCAATGGAGCTGGGCACCAGCATCTCGAACGCGCCCAGACCTAGACCCTCGACAAACCTCGCGCCTAGGAACGAATCGCCACTCTGCGAGAACCCATTCCACAGCACGCCGATAAACACCAGCAGGATCGAGACGAGATAGACGGGCCGCTTCCCCCAGATCCGCGATACCGCTGACGCGATCAGCCCTGCCACCCCGCTCGCCCAGAACTGCCATCCGCTCCAGCGAGATACCATCGCGTACGACGTGTCGAACTCCTTCACGAGCACACCGTGGATCGGCGCCACTGCCGGCCCGACTATTGCCGCTGCAGGGTGTCAGCAACCACCACACCATGCGGCAACTGCCCGCGCCGAGGGGCTTACCAATGGCACTAGCGAGACACAGCGTGAACATCGTCAAGTCCCGCTTCCACATCGGCCAGTTCTGCGATGAGACCCGGGCGGTCAGTCATTGGTTGCAGATGAAGTAGTGTTGTCGGCGGGGGGGGGGAACATACCAACGGATCATTTGGCGAATTCGATGGCTGCGGGATCAACAATATATCCACCTCCTTCCCGCTGCCATGCTTGAGGTGGTTATGATGGTGCGCCGCCGCCTCGCCGTCGCCGTCGCCGTCAACGGGGACGATGCTGTCCTCGAACAGCCGCGCTGTGCCCGGCACATGGTGTCCGGACTTTGGCTCCACGATTCCGACGGGCATTGCTGCTGCTGCGATGGAGTTCGGTATGGGCGATGATTGAATGAGTGAGCGGTAACCTGCGTGTGTTGGACGTGTGTCGGGAATGGGAGGGGGAGAGGGGTGTCATATAGAAGATTTTCATCGATACTTATCCCTCCCCAACACTACCTCGTCTGCATCTCCGTCAGGGTATGCGCATATACCGGTACTCTACCTATATAACCGGAAACCTGGGAGGGAACCCCACACCTTCGTCGAGCATGTCTGTCTCTCTCAGTCTCTCTCTACGTTTACTCTACAGTAGTCTCTAGATGCGCAGCATGTAGGCATGTGTGTGTGTGTACGAGTCCACGAAAATCCCGCGCACCCTGCTCCAACTACCCGGATTTGCATGGATGATCGCCTGGGTTCTCCATTCACGGCTGGTCTCCAGCTACCTACTCTGCATAAAAATAGAGTGCGCCCCACTCGAAACGAGACGAGAATTGGATCCCCCATCCCAGCCCGGTGTATCAAACCGCTGAGCTTGAGCGAGCTGCTGACTGCCAAGGCTCGCCAAAACGGAATAAGGCGGGCTGGTGCTGGTTCGGTGCAAGTGAGGTGCTGGTTCTGGCGCGCGGAGGGATGCGGTGGTGGAGGCGGTGGAGCTCCTGGCGTGGAAACTTAAGGCAGGGCTACCTGGTAGCGGGCCGGACCGTTTCATCGCCTCGATCGCGTTGAAAGATGGACCGACCGACTGACCGACCGACCAAGAAGGCGAGGGTCCTTAACTTCCACATTTTTGCGTGTATACATCCCCGTCCCATCCGATCCTCCCCACCGTCCACGGAGACGGAAAAGGACCCATCCATCCATCCAGCACATGCGCTCGGACAGCATTTTCGTTTTCGGGAGACGCATAAGACTCCACACATATGAGCGTTTGCTCGGTAGTTATCCCTGATTCCGGCAATGGCTGTAGGGCCGAAACGGTTCTTCAACTGTGTAGATCAACGACTTATCCGGAAATCCAGCGTTTGCCGCAGTGCAGTGGAGAATCCCGTGGGTGCGTGGGTGGGGGAAGATGTGTACGAAGAAATTCAGTTTTGAGGCTGCGATGAGTGCAGTGAGTGCGGAGATGGGGGCGGGGGCTTCTTCTGTATGCATATCGCCCGGACTTCATCCCGTACATCGGGATTGTATGGAAACGGACGGAAGGTACCAGCATCTGATGCACACACATATGCCACACACATACATCACACTTAATGCGTGCGTGCTACCAGTCCCAGATCCGTGAAACTCGCGATCATAAGACGAGATGAGAGAACGCAAATTCGAAGATGGACCTCGGCGCACATCTCCCGCCGAGACATCGTCGAACGACCTATACTAACTACCGCATTTGGCTATTTACTCGTTGCTGTTCCGTCCGGACTCCGGAATCTCAAGTCCGGTTCCGGTTCCGCTGATACATGTGCTGCCACGAGCCACGACGTTAGACTGGATTCAGGAACTGATTGTGGAAGGGAGCTTTGATGTGGGTTTTTGAAAAAGACCGATGGGCATGTTTTTCTTCTTTCTTTCTGTCACTCTTTCTATGTGCGGATGGGCCGGGCGGAGAGCAATAGAGAACCCACATCGAGCTGGCGACCAGCGGTCGGAGACAGTGGGGTGGAACCGCACGTGTGTACAGCCATCATCTGATAAGGTCGAATGCTATGATGATCAAACAAAAAAGCCACGAGCCACGAGCCACCGGTGGTGGCAGTGTTCTACCCCAGAGACTGGACGACGCCACATTGCCGCCCACGGATGGTCACTCGCGTTCAACTTTCGAGTCCTCGCGACGCTTTCACGAGAGCTAGGAGCCATTCGTATCAGCAGCATGGAAATTTCCACACACAATAGCTCGCCCAATTGTTGCAACTTGCGTATATATTCAAGTCGGCGATAGCCACACCTGACCTGATACGTGATACCCACCTTCTTCGGATGAATAGGATTACATTCAGAGCGGCTCTAGTGATGGACGCGAGGCGGTTACGGAATATCGATATCCCCTTCCACTTCACATGCACTCTCGCTCAGCTCTATACGTCGTAACCTGATAGGAGTTACGTGCCGTCATGGCCTCTATTCCGAGTGACACTCTATGACCCCGCGTCACACGAGTCACAGTGCGAACCCTCATCTTCGCCTTCACGTTTCAACTTCAACAAACTCAATACACACAGCGACACACAGGGACGCAACAGACTTGTGAAGAAAGGAAATCAAATGCAAGTTCGGACGGGCAGATAAACACAAGCAAACGTAAAGGTGACCAGCAATAGCGCCAACCCCCAAACCAACCACTCCCCTCCTCTCTCGCTCCCTCCACTTTCCTCCACTTTCCTCCACGCTCACATCCACCCCCCCATCTCCCTATCCCTTTTACAACATCTGCATACAGAGAGTTTAGTAGACCTTCTTCTTCTCGTCCACCGAGAGGGAGCCGGGGCCCATGTTGACCAGGAGGACCAGACCACCGCTGGGAAACGTCAGTACGTGATGGCGCATCTGCGAGAAGTAGAGGCAACTTACACAATCGACAGGATCTGGAAAAAATCGTACTTGGCAAAGTCCCTCTGGGGGTGGTGGGGGTGAAGCTAGTCGGCAGTCAGCACGGATCCAGGCAGGGACAGACGGAAAAGAGGAACCCACAGTCCAGAAGTTGTTGATCAGAACATTAAAGATGCTCAGAATGACCACCAACATGACGGCACTCCACTTAGCCTTGAAGCCGACAACAACCATCACGCAGGCCACGAGTCCGACCAAGCTGACGAGAATCCTGCTGATGGTCCATTCGCCCGAGAACACGAAGCCGATGAACAGGAAGACGAGGAGGACACGGCCGGCGAGCTGGAAGTAGACCTTGCGGTCCTTCTCGTCGATCTGCGGGAGTCCGGCAAAGGCGAACTTCTTGCGGTGGAACGAGTCCGAGAGCACCATCAACAGTCCTCCGACGACCGACAGGTTGCGGAGGAAGAAGTTGAGATCGAAGATGAGACCATAACCGAACGCCTGCGTGACCACGACTCCGAGGAGTCCTCCGACGGCGTACTCTGAGTGCTTGCGTGCGATGACCAGTGCGGAGCCAGCCAGCATGAAGATCACGTTCAGCCCAAGGAAAAGGTGTGTTATTCCAGTCGGAACTATATTCTCGGTCAATCACAGTCAACACCGGAGGTGGTGCGGGAGAAACGAACTGTGCCGGTAGTCGTGGAGGTAGGATAGCTGGTCACTCCATTGCGTGATTATCCGCAACGCGTCTTCGAGGAAGGTTACCACGATCAGGAAACGTCCTATCATAGGGAGGTATCTGTAAATCGGAGTTAGCTGACACGTCCCTGACAGCTCGGGGGGGAGGAGGGGGGTTCGGAAGGCGTACGGCTTGACGGGGTCAGCGAAGGTGTCGAGGAGGTCCTCGATCTTGCTGGTCTGCGCTCGAATGGCGTCAAGCGGAGAAGGGTCTGAGGTAGCGGAGTTCATGGAGGGACCACCGAACGGCCTGTTGTCAGGGCCCAGGTGGTAGCCTGCAGTTCCTCTGATCTGCGACATGGTGTCGAGCGGTGGTGAAGTAGGGGTTATCGGTAGCTGTTGCGGGTGCTGGTGAAGCTGGATTGAAAGCGAGCAAAGCTCAAGGTCGTCGAGTCGAAGTTGAAGCGGTTGAAGTTGTTGTCGTTGTTGTTGTTGCCAGGTGTCGCAAGTCTAGAACGAAAGAAGGGACTCGCGCGGACGGGATCGATCAACAGGAGGCTCAAGCTTCCGAGTTGTGTCTATCGTTTCACGGGAGTGAATCGGTGGTGGCTCTGTTGTTGTCGTGACGTGCAGAAAGAGAGAAAGAAGAGGGAGAAAGAAGAATGAAGGAGGAGAAGATGTTCGTCACGTAGGGCAGTTTTCGTTGTTGGGTAGGAGAGGGCAGCAAGTACGAAGAGAAGAAGCAAGGTGGTCAAATCATCAACATCATCGCTGTCGGCCCAAATTCCTCAAAATGCATTACAATGTTCAAAGAGGCTGTTTTTATTGGCTCAGTCTCTCGAGGAGATACTTTTGAACATTTCTAGACGCCGTCGCGGGGCCAGTCCGAAGTCTTGTTACATATCGCGAATTGGGTTCCAGTTGCGGCGACGGCAGGAAGGGATCGCGATTGAGTTGGGGAAGTGAGGAGGGATCGCAACAAAGAATAGCCGATGTGTCAACGATATTGAGGCTGAAGATATTCCGCGGCGAGTGTAGAAGAAAAGAGATGGAGATGAGGCAGAAATAAAGATACGCAGTCTAAGGCAGCTAAAGAGGAAGAACTGGAAGGGACGTTACGTAGGTCGGCAGCAGGCAGGCCCCGCCAGCAGGCACACCGAAGCCGGGAGCTCGGAATGTGCGGATTACATGGTGTGGGGGGCTTGGCTCAGTGACTAAGCGTGTGCGAGTCACCAGCTCTAGGCACGTGATCGCACCTGCTCTGCTCACTCGATCGGGCTGCGGTTGCTGCCTGCATACAGCTGCTGCTGCTTGCTCCATCACTGGGATTTGCTCTCTCTTCCTCGCTTTCTATCTCTCTCAAACCCTTCGTTATCCAAAGCCCATACAGCCATCATCGATATTACTCCTGTCTCTCCGTTTGATCATAATAGAGTACCTACCTACAGCCTTCTTTCCCGTTAGCGCACCTTCAATCCGTCTTCTTTTGATTCTTTTGAGTCTTTCAAGTGAATTGTTACCTTCTTTGTGTCCATTACCCACCGTCCATTATGCCTTCCATCAACGGTATCACCGCCAACATCCTCACTCATGACGGCCCGCTCGAGGAGTTCGAAACGGACGAGTTTCCGGGAGGAGTTAGCTGTTACATCACTGCTCACAGGTTCTTATCCATTGTCAACATGTGTACTCGCTCCTCTGACATTCCCTCGCAGTGGTCAGCAGTTCTGGCTCAACTACAGCATCGACCACCCGATCCGAGCGAAGGCCTTGAGCGTTGAATTCCATGTCGACGGCAACAGGGTGGATACACAGTTCCCGATTGCAGCGGACGGTGATGGGCCCCCGAAGGTGGGACCCGTGAAGTCGAGTATCACATCTCAGTATGGAAAGGACGCGGCGGGGAATGTCTACCGCCGGGACGTCTTCTTCACACTGGTTGAGAAAGACAAGAACTCCTCCTCACGACCGTCGAGTGCAGCCGGAAAGGATTCACAATTCGAGTCAGCTGGACTGATCGAATGCAAAGTTTTCAGGGCTGAGAAGACTGGGGAGTGGAGCGGAATCATCAATCCGGACGAGATCCCGGACCCGGTGTCGGTACGCCAAGTCTATCGTCGGAAAGGCCTCTCTCACGGTGTCCGGATGGGTGCTTGTATCCCAGCGGCAAAGACGGTGCGGTACACCTTCAAGAATCTGGACCCAGAGGATGCTCCCTACGCATTCTTCAGATTCTACTACCGCTCCAAGAAGTTCTTCTGCAAGTTAGGCGGCAGTTGGTCCCTGACCAGACCCGGCTCGCCGATACAGGGCATTCCTCGACCCCCCAGCAGAGGCCTCAGCCGGAAGGTGTCGCTGTACCAGTCGTTGAGCAAAGGGAAGGAGTATCTCGCTGATAGACTGTCGTCCCGTCGAGCTGGCTCTCCTGACCCATCCTCGCTGGCCGTGTCGACGACCAACAACAACCATGAGAGCGACGAGGAAGAAATCCACCGATTGGAAGCGGAGCTGGGAATGTGTCTCACCAAGGATGTCGATGATGGTGCGAAACTCCGAATGCTGCGAAATAGGCTCAAGTCTCTGGGAACCTTGCCACCACCGTCGAGGGAGCCAGCGGATCGGGTCAAGAAGTCGAAAGGAAAGGAGATTGAGGTGCATCCAGATCGTGAAATGCACTCGGGGCTGCATGTGCACGAGCCATCATCGTCGGTCGATAAAGACACGAATAGCAGCAGCGATGGGAGGAATCTCGACGGTGTGAACCGCGTCAAATCCCCGGTGCCTCGTTGAACGGGAACGTGGGAGGTGGGACGCGTAAGAGGTGCACGGGTATCCAGAAGGCTGTCGTGTCCGTCCCGTTCATGCGCTGGGCGTTTTGATTTCTTGCGTTGGGAGGCAGTGTTGGGTTCTTTTCTTTGCGAGGCGGGGTAGATGAGGTGTCCGTTCGTTGTAGAGCGATTGAGCTCGAAGTGCACGAGGTGTTTGGAGTTTGGGGCCTGGATTCAGGTTGAGTTGAATTGAATTGATGAGTTGTCTGGGTGGGGTGGTGGTTTTACAATCTCGCGCCCACGTCGATCCAGTCACAGTGATCTCAACCATCAGCAAATCATCTCCATCACCTTACGTGCTGCAGTACTAGACCACCTTAACCGCCTCGTCACGATCATGACCGCCTGTGCCACCCACCAATTAGCACAGCCCCCCTCCCAAGCCTCCCCCCACCATCCACCATCCACGGCGGCGGCAACGCGATGCCAGACAGCATATCCGTTCCACGACGACGATTCGCTGCATTATTATATTCCCTCCCTCAAGCGCGGGCGCGCATATTCTTCTCCATGCTTCGTGCTTCATGCTCTATCTATACGTGAGTCTTTATGAAGTAGGCGTGAAACGTTGACTGATTGAGAAATGTGCACGGTGCCGCCCGCTTGGCTCCTGGGGCAGGCGGAAGGGAATGGTCTCATATAAGTACAGGGGTACCATCTTCATAGCTTGGGGTCTGTAATTACTCTACTTTCTCTCTCCTGCGATACTCTAGAGAGGATACGATATCTCTCCTTTTCTTTGTTTCTTGTTTGCAGTTTCTTGATAGTTTTCCCCGCGATCGCGATTCGAACTGTGCGCTGTCTTTCGTCGAAGCGTGCCGCGAGAAAACGCCTTTTTGGTCCCTGCGTCGGAAGCGGAACACCTTCGGCTACCTTTCACCTCCCCCTCCTCCTCGACCTCCTCTCCACCTCCTCCAGTGTCACCCCTTCACCACCCGCAGCGATGTCCACCACCGCCGCCACCACCACCACCGCCTCCGAACCCTCGGAAATATCCCGCGTCCTCTCGGTGCTGACGTTCTACATCTTCAGCTGCGGGTGTTTCGTCGCGCGGCCGCGGAACCCGCGCGCCCACAAAACCACCGCACACGCCTGGCGCGAAGAAATTGAGAACCACCCGTCGCTGGCGCGCACCCACTCCAGCACGCCCAGCGAGCTCCCGTCGACCCCCGTGCAGCCCGTCGACATGCTCGAGCTGCCGATGCGCGCGCGGATCGTCGGCGGCGAGGAGACCGGCTGGATGATGATGCCGCCGCCGAGCGTGAAGGAGGTCGGCGAGCTGAATCGGGTCATCAATCGGGCGAGGGCCCTCGAGAGGCCCGGCACCGCCAGGACTGTCGAGAGTGCTAGGAGCGGGCTGTCCGGGATGAGTCTGAGTCGCGAGGCGGAGAATTTGCAGATTACGGGAGGAAGGGGCGGCGGTGCGGGCAGGAGGAGGCGGTTTGAGGAGGGCGTGCTGGATGATATGGATTCGCCCGCGATGAGACGGAGGGACACGGAGGAGGCGTCCAGGCCGAGAACGGCGGGGAGACGCAGGTTTGCGGAGGGCGTGTTGGACGATATGGAGAAGCCACGGCCCGGAACGAGGAGGAGTAAAACCGAGGATGTGGAGAAGAGGAGGTACTTCGACGGGGATATGGAGAAGCCGATGAGAAGGGATACGGAGGAGGCAGTGAGGGAGAAGGAGCTGAAATGATTACTACCACCATCACAACTTTTCCTTGACTCCGGTGTTTTTTTCTTCATTTCTTTTTCTTCATTTCTTTCCGTTTTTTGCATCCACCACCACCACCACCACCACCACCACCAGATCTCTCTTTCCCCATTGCATTGCACCCGGGCGTTCCTCTCTTTTATTTCTTGTTTTATACGTTTTCGGATTGGATTTTGATTATTGTAGTACCTACTTTACGAGGCGGCAGTTTTTTTTTCCTTCTCTGTGTTTGATTGATTTGCGACGACTGTGGGATTGTTCTGTGGGATTACATACTAGATGCGCGCTTTTCGTTGCTTTATTGGGATACTTTATGGGCGGGTTGTTTTTTAGATGTGATTGATCAAAAGAAAGTGGGTTTGATTCTTTGCTTCGGATTGCAATTGAGTGGGAGTGATTGCCTCCGAGTTGAGTGAGGACTGAGAGTGTAAAGTAGGTGTTGCCAGCATCACACGAACGCAGTCTCCCAAGCAATTGCTCGTCCACGACGCAGTCCAGTTCACGGGGATACCACAGGGTCGAGATGCAATCAATGATGGAAGAGAAAAAAAAGGTGAAGGGGATGTCTTCGCCCGTATGTGCCCCAAATTTCTGAGGGAATCGGGAATCGTCTAATCGTGATTAAGGTTGTCGACACCCTTCCAGGTTATACCCCGCAGTCCTCCCTCCCTACCACAGTATGCATACGAAGTATGTAGGGGAAGTATGTAGGGGAAGTATGTAGGCATGGGTCTACTCCGTCACTACGATGTATTATGTACACATTGAAGCCCACGGGATCCCACCGGAGCCGAACGGATGGATCGTAGGAGTGGAGTGGAGCAGAAGCGGGCGTCGACGGTCTACATGTACACATACATGGTGGACAATCGCAAGGTCGACACCCGGATACCGGAGAGATATCTAGATGGGGTAACTCTCGACAATTGATGACTGGGGTTGGGGCTGGGGGGAATATACCTAAGTACAGACCTTCACTACTCCATAGCTAGGGAACCAGAGCAGGAGATATCACTCACATTGCCCGCCCCAATTACAACCACAGTTATGTAAGTGGCTACCAAATCCAACCAACCAGCCAGCCAGCCATCACCAGGGTCCAGGAATGCAATGGAGCAAACAAACATACATACAGACGAGTAAAGAACGCCTGCCTGCCAGCTACTTCATCGCAGCCTCGCAAAACGCGCGGATTCCACATGTCGGGTATGTACTTTATATCATACCTAGATGATAGATCTTTCACTTCCGGTCTCCGGGACAGAAGTCGAGAATTCGAGAGCAAGCCGAGCGCAGCGCGGTTCGACGCTCGTGGGTTGGGTCCTTGGGAAACCCGCTGGAGATGGAAAATTTGAAATAAAAAGAACGGCAAACGTCTATAATGCCATAGTTTTTTCCCGACGATTCAACCACCACTCAAACCCACCACCACGCAAACCCACCACCACGCAAACCCACTGTGGCGAGCGATTCCGACGAGAAGAGGGAGCGAGAGGAGAGCTTGTCGGCGGAAGGAAGCGGAAGTGGTTACATTGTAGGGAGCATCAACGTTGGTGGGGCCAGCGAGTCGCCTGCTCCCTTAGTCGTCTGCGTGTTCTTCTTTCTCTCTCATCGTCTACAGAATAGACCATCAACCTCTACATCCTCTCTTTCCTTGTGTGATCTCCTTCTCTCGACCCGCTTCCCAGCCTGGAGAAGCATTGGCGAAAGCGCACTCGCAAAAGAGTATGATTAATTAACACCCCATATGCTCTGCCATGCTAAGCGTGTATTCTTCATTTGAGCTTCACTGCCTTTCTGTGGTGTTTTAGTGGTGGTGGTTTTTCGAGGGCTCTTTGCTAATGCTTTTCCAGGCCGACAGGCGTTCGGACGAGGGAGCACACACAGAAGAGAGGCTAGAGATGGGGGGTTAGCCGTATACCTACTCGATAGGTGATGATCCAGAGAGAAGAAGAAGAAGAAGAAGAAGACTAAACCCACTCGACCCAGCTTAAGTCCCCCTCAAAAATAAAATACACTGCGGCGTCACCGGGTGACATTTTATGATCACGCTCACAAACAAAAAAAGAAAAAACCGGAAAAAAACGGAAAAAACCACAACTCCCTCCCGCTCTTGTCCTGTACTATATCACTCGTATACGTGTGTAGCCTGATTGGATATTCGCTCCCCCCACTCTCCGCCGTTGAGCAGTGCGAGTTGCAGAAACGCAGATGGCCAAGTACCCAGTGTGACGACAGAGGCGCTTCCTATAGTACATAGAAGCGGATTCGACGGCCACGGCAGCCGCTGAACTCGGTCACAAGATTCACACAAAGCATTCCGAGCCGTGCGGGCACTTGATCTCCACAGAAGGGATGAATCGTGAGAGCAAGCCTATTCTAGTATAGCTACTATGCAGTACTCTGGGAGTCTGGGACGATTGTTGTTTGCAGTGGCTACTATATCCACCAACTTAATAGGTATGCCGCATCGGGAGCAACCCGTGAGCGTCGAAAGCGGTACATAAGTATGTACTTGTTTATACCCACCCGCTTACAGATACCGGTATTAGGAACGGGATTATCGTGGTGATGGAGTTGCCCCGGTTCCGTGTCGACGGAAGCCCGGAGGACTCGACACTCGTCACTCGTGCAACCCACACTCGCCGCGCTGGGCTCGGGAGTCGGGAGTCGGGATGGGAGTTTCTTCCGGACTCCGAATCACGCTTATGTAGCATCGGAGCTTTTGTTTACTCATCATAGGTACTTACATAGCATTCGACCTTGAGTACTAGTAGATCGTGATCAAGTGCATGGTCAGGTGCACAATCCCCATTCGCTTCCACGGTTCCACCGCACGCTTACATACCTGTCACCATCACCATCGGTGCGGAATATTACTGTACCGGGTGATCCACCATGACCCGACCAACCGATCAACTTACACAGCAGCAGCAGCGCTCTCGCGTCGCTTATCGCCTTACATACCTGCAGTGCGCACCGGTGTGTATAAAATCGGTAGCAGGACGCACATACCTGGGTATCTGTAGACTCGCGCAGCCTTTCGTTCGATGTCGCGGCAATCTGCTGGCCGGCCACGTGCGGTCGGTGACCGGTCAGCTGCCTATCGTCTACCGAGTAGGTACTCGGCTGCTCCTCCACCGGAGCCGTGCGGAAATCTTTACTGTACGTACTACTGAACCAGCACGAGGCGAAAGAAATGGTCATGTCAATTCCGGTGCAGCTCCCCAGGTGGCTAGGCCCCAGGGGGTGACTCACGGTGACAAGTCACCACACGGACGAGTTCCCTCCTACCGCGTGAGACGAGAGCGAGCGCGAGACCCGCGTACCGAGTGTGGAGCATCTGAGGCCGGTCAACGGCACACGTAACTATCAGTCTATCATACACCCACGCCACGTCTCGTCTCGTCTCCGGTCAGCAGTCTATTCCATTCCGTTCCTCTCCCGCCACTACTAGTACCAGTACACTACCAGTACTAACAACTAGACCGATCTGCCGTGCAAAAAGAGTGCTTAGGTGAGTGAGTCTCCGTCTCCGTCTCGGTACGAAGCGAAAACGAGACGCGGATTATGCGGATTATCATATGTGGATTAACGATGTGGAGCCGGTGAGCCGGTGAGCGAGCGCGGGGGTGGAGGGGGTGGAGATGCGGGCGCCTGGCGGGGAGCGAGGTCAGCTAGACTACTCTAGTGGCAGAGTGCACGCAAAATTCTGTAGAGTAGAGTAGAGTACCTAGAGTAGAGAACTACGCGGCCCTTGAGGCCACGGATTTGTTACTTGGGTATGTGACTGTGTGAGTGTGAGTATGTACTCGCCGACTACTCTCCGACTGGTCGCAACTCGCAGGAGTTGAGCGTTTCCCAGCATCTCCAGCGCCGTCCAGCTGCCGTTGATGTCGGATATGTACCTACATCGCAGCCCCCAGCAGCTACCAGCAGCGCGCATACCCCCCTCCCCGCACCCCGGCGGGCCCCAGGATTTCGGATTTCGCGCAGCTGAGTTGAGCTGGCCTGGACTACGGTGCGTCGGTGCGCGGTAGATCCAAACCGCCAATCCTCGTCGTCCAGCACCGAAGCCAAAATCTTTTCCTTTCAGCTCGACTTCCATCGCGAGTTCTGCGGGTACGTACATACAATAAATACTCTGCGTGCGATGGATCTGGATGCCCCAGCTGCAGCAATAGCAGCAGCTGCTGCAGCGAATCATCCAAGTCCCCAGCCTTTTTCAGCTCTCGTCGTCCATCTATACATCCAAGCATCCAGCCAGCGTCCATATTTATGTAGTGTACCTGTGATATTTTGGTCTGCATAACAGAGATCCGTCAGCGGCGGCCAGCCCTATGCACGTACTTACATAACTGCTAGTAATTATAGTTATGCAAGTGTGGAGAGTAACGTGGGCGTTTGAAGTTTCGGCTCACTCCGCCGTGGTCCTCCTCTCGATACCGCCGCGACGACTTTTTTCTGCTTTCGTTCTTTCTTGATTCGTTTCTGTCGTTCGTTCTTTGCCTTAGGCCCCCCCTCCCCCCTCGTTTCCCGTTGCCATTGCCCCGTCCCCATTGCCCCGCAGGAGCTCGTGGGGGGAGGGGAAAGGGGAGCCTGATGGTTTCAGATGTACCGTACACCACTATATAGATTTTTTAACTCCGATGCGATGCAATCGCGCCTTTAGGGGGGCGGGGGGGCGGACCCCACCATCCACCATCGCGGGGAGATTGCGTTGCAACTTTGCTGGTTGCGCGTTTTGCTTGCCGGAGGGGGGGGGAAGTTTTCTCGTTTCGCTTGAGGAGGAGGAGTTTTGTCGAGTGTCTATCATCCGATCTTCCCAGTTGTGCAGCGTGCTCATTGATATTCAGGGCTGAACCTTCGACTCCTCCCCAGTCCCCACATCCCCGCAGCTACATGAGTAGCTAGGGAACTGGGGGACTGGGTAACTGGGTGGTTATTAGTTGTACATGTATACACGCGATTGCAATTCGCAATCTCTTCACATTCCCTTCCCCTCCTGTTCTTCTTCTTCGCTTCTTCCTGCTCCCCTCGCGACTCCCCTCCAGCCCCAGAGTCCAGAGTCCCAGACTGTCCCCGCAGGCTCGCACTGTTATCCGCTCCATCCGTCGCCCATCACCCATAACCCATCACCCGTCGTACGCAATCTCAATCTCAAATCTCAAAAACTCCCGCATGCTGTATCTAGAGTGCGAACGGAGTAGCGATGATCCGCACCGGTGACCAGTAAGTGACCAGTCGGCGCCGACGATCCGATCCGCTGTTGCCGCCGCGCCGCTATGGGTACGAGGGTACTCTGCTGGCTAGTAGGCTGCATGGGGCCAGGCTCCAGCCAGCCAACCAATTCGTTAGTTGGTGGGGGGCTCCCGAAATTGCAGTGTTGGAACTTGTTCATTTCTGGATTCGTTTCGATACGGTGCGTACGTACGTGCGTGCTTGAAGCGGAGGAAACAGAAGCAGGAGGAAACGAAGCAATCGCGCCGTGCATACATGGAGTGACGACTCACGAAACGCACGACGAGTGCGGCTGGCTTGCTGGCTTGCTGGCTGAACTGGTGGGCGGCGGGGTGGAGGGCTGGAGGGCTGGTGGGCTGGTGCCTAGGCCGACCTATTGCCCCACAATACCCACAATACCCATAACGCCCATAATGCCCACATGGCGCGCTGGGCTGGGAAGTGGGCTTGGATATTGAGCTTGGAGGTTGTGCTGTTGCCTGGTTACTACTCTATGATACCATGGTACCGTATCGAGTATCGACGGGTGTTGCCTTGCCTTGTGTTGCCTTGGGTTGTGCTGCCTTGTGTTGTGTTGCATCGCACTTCCGTGGCCGCTTCGAGGACCTCCCATCAACCACGCACCACGCACCACCATCGCCCACAGTCCAGTCCACCCCACCGTCGCATCGGAAGTTCAAGCACCTCACCCCTCACCCCTCCATAGAGTACCGTACGGTAGACCATGGACCATGGACACCCGTGTACCTTGCACATGGACCATGGACACCCGTGTACCTTGCACATGGCACATGTCCGGTACATATAACATGCCCGGTACATGCCCGGTATCTACATGCCCGGCACGTACATGCCCGGTACATGCTCGGTATCCACATTCCCGGTCACGGCACCAAACACCCATGCAGACATATTGCTCACACATTGTATATTGCACATTGCACATTGACATTGCACGGTGGACATTGCACGGTACGGTGCCGCATTCTGGCCGAGCAGAATAGACAGACCCAGGTACTCTGCCTTGAGGCTTGAGTACCGTGAGTACCGTGGGTGGTGCACGCAGTACCGCAGCACGAGTATCTATGTAGAGTAGGTAGAGTAGATAGAAGGTAGCGAAGGAGCGAAGGAGCGTCGCATACACAAACACAAACACGTACCGTACATACCCGGGCACCCGGGCACCCAGGTACCCAGGTACGCAGCGATATGCGTCGGGGCAAATCTATGCACCTGCATACCCACCATACCGTCGCATAGCATAGGATAGATACCCTACGTCACCCCGCCGCTCCCATCCAACCCATACTAACCATCCGTCCCCGCCCTACTCCCACCTTACCTCCGCCGCACTTCCGCCTAACTTCCGCCTAACTTCCGCCACGCATCCTTCCGTCGCCGCCGCACATCCGCCCGTCTCCGGCCATCCCAGCCATTCCGGCCGGTCCGGGGGCGGGCCACGAATCCATCCTGCCGCTATATACTCTACATATGGGTATCATATGTATCATATGTATGCACTCGTAGGCAGGCAGGCAGGCAGGCAGGCAGGCAGGCAGGCAAGTATGTCTCGCGAGCGTCGGCACAACTAATACCCCTCCCCCCTCCTCCCTCCTCCCACCCACGTCCCCCATCCCCCATGCCCGCCCTGCTTGCTTGCGCTTCCTCCCTGCGTTCACCGGGCATGGGCTTGGGCTACACGGGCGGGCCAATCACAGACCGCTGTCGCCCACTGTTGGTAGGTAGTCTGCGACCAGCACCACCGCGCCGCCGACGCCGCCGCATTGCTGCAGTGAATGCAGATTCCAGACTCTCCAGCGCAGAGAAGACCACTACGGAAATGGACACGACGAGATGAGACCGGACATGTGACTTGAGTGCGCTTCTTCTGATCCTCTGCTTCTTCTATTCCGAAAACTGAACCACCATATCGCCATACCATACATACATCAAAAATACCCGCCCTTTACTCCCACTCCCATTCCCATTCCCATTCCCGCGCGGAAACCCATCGCAAAAACCCAAACCCAAACCCCCAAAAGAAAACAAAATGTAAAACCTCAGCTCAACCCAGACATACAGCACATGCACAGTCTCCCAAATAGAAGTAGAAGAAGCGGAAGTAGAAGAAAAAATCTGTTCAGTTCATAAAAGAAAAAAAAACACCGTTTCGGCCAATCAAGACTTGGCCCCCATCGATATCTCATGCGCACTGTAGCTGTAGAGTACTCTACTTCTCGAGCAAACCAACCCACACACACACACACACACACACACACAAACCCAATTCGACCCAACCCACACAACCCATCCCAACCCAGCCCAGCCAAACCCACACGACCCAACCCACCCCCCGCTACCCCCTTTCGAACGAAGAATCGCCAGAGCAAGAAAGAAAAAGAAAAAAGAAAAACCCCTTCCGAACCCGCACCAAAAAGCAAACGCGAGAACACCCCGCCGAAAACGAAAACGAAAAGAAAAGAAAGACGTGAAGAACAATGTGCCCAGAAAATACAGCCAGTTAAACACCTTCGCGAGAGAGACAAGAGAAAGAAGAAAAAATCGAAAAAGAAAAGAAAAGAAAAAACAGTAATCGGAAAAAACAGGCAGAAAATCAAAACATAACATCATCATCTAAGTGTTGCGCCCAATACAATATGGATACAGTTGTCTGCCTCGCGGCAGTTCCCAGTTCCCGTCTATAGCCCCCCGGATAGTAAGAGAATACAAAGGAAAGAGATGGAGGAGATTCGGAAGGAAAGAAAGAAAAAGAAAACAACGGAAGCGATTCTAGTTCTCCTGCTTTATCGTCACGGCCGAGTGTGTGGGAGGGCTGTGGTGGTGGTGGTGGTGGTGATCCTGCGCGTAGTAGTTGTTGTAGTAGTTGTTGGGATCTGGGGTTTCTAGGGGTGATCTGTTAGTTCAACGCTTGGGAGGAGAAGATCGGGGTAGCTGCTAATGCTCACCTGAGAGGCCGGTGTACGACAAGTAGTACGGAGACATGGTGTTCTCGTAGGCCGGAGTCGTCTTGGGCGCTGCGTACTCGGGGGCAACGCTGCTGTAGCCAGAGATGCGGGATGAGGGCAGCGGCAGGTAGGCCGACTCGGCGCCCGAGGACGTCGTTGGCACCGGGGTTCCGCAGGTCGCCTCGACTATCGAGGACAGTGTCGGGGTCGAGTAGGTGCTGTACATGTAGTGGGGAGGGGTGTTTGACGAGAGATCAGCGATCGCCGGGAGCTGTGAATGCGATGCGCCGGTGGTGGAGGGCTGGTAGTAGCTGTAGCTGCTGGAGTCGGACGAGAAAGCCGGGGCGTACGAGGGCGAGTGTGCGCCGCCGGTCGACCGGTACGAAGAGTAGTTGCTGCTGGAGGTGGTGTAGGCGCTGCTGCTGACCGAAGGGTAGCTGTCTCGTGACGGGGGAGAGTTGGTCATGTGGGGCTCGGAGCTGGGCGGCGGCGAGTGGAGGGGCTGCTCGGCCGACGACTCGCGGGTCGAGCGACCATCAGTGTCCTCTCCGTTGGGAGAGATGGAGCGCGAGGCAGCGCGGCGCTCGAGGTCTTCAAGACGACGCTTCAGCTTCTTGCCTGTTTATCTGTTAGCTTTGTCGGAGGAGGGGAGGGGGTTGTGGGAACGTACGGTAGTTGCGCTGAGCGATGCGGTTCTGGATCCTGCGACGCTCGGCAAGGTCGCTGATCTTGGTCCAGTCCTCGTCGGGGTTGGTTGACCCGCGGAACTCGGTGGTGCTCGAAACACGGGTGGGTGCCGGGCGAGCGTAGTGCTGTGGCGAGACTGAAGGCATGTTTACTGGGGAAGCGTATTGATACTGTGTCTGCTGGTGGTGCATGCTGTCTGGGTAGGAGATGGGTGAAGCTCGGAGGTGTAGTAGTGGCAGTAGTAGTAGTGGTAGTGGTGTAGTAGTAGTAGTCGTTGCAGTAGTCGGGATAGTGGATCTGGATGTGGTGGATGTGATGTAGTAGTAGGGGTGGTTTATGGACTGTACCGCCTGACTGGCTTGGTGGTGATAGTGGTGGTGATGCTGATGGTGTTGGTGATGATGATTTCAGAGTGAGGGGGACGGAAGGGTAGATATTTATCGACCTCCGATCTGGTGCCCGGTGGTGAAGGCTGAGTCGTCGGAACCATGCAAGGGAGATGCTTTCTTCGGAGGTGGCTTGAGTAGCGTGTATTACTGGGGGGGGGGGGGGGTGAGTGCATGGAGGTATGGTGGAGGGAGCCCATGTAGGTAGTGCGGCCTCACAGCTGCTGTACGAGCTGCTGCTGCTGCTTGCTGCGTTAGACGGAGAAAGCAGAAGAAGCAAAACAGCCTTACCCAGCGACTAGGCCATGGACGATGGGGCCAGCATCGACCTAGTGGCATCACCCACACACCCTGGCTCCCCTCGACCTTCGAACCCCAGACCACCCGCCGATGGAAGGACGCATGGAATCTTCTCTGTGGCTTCCTTTCCCACCCACCCCTCTAGCTCGTCCGCACGAGTGTCTCGGCCAGCGTCTTCCCCCTTCCCCCCCTCCCATCCATCCCCCTCTCCCCCCCTCCCAGATTTGTGGGTATCTTCCCGGTGCCCGACCAGCTTCGGACTGGAGTTGCTCTCGGGGTCGCACAGCAGACGTCCCCTGCTATTTCTCCATGCAGTCCGAGCTGGTTTGGGACACTGCAGCCCAGTCGACACTGGACAGCTTCTGACCAAGCACCTTACAGAAGCCACCACCAGGAGCAATACCACGGTGGAGAGGTGGAAACCACACATCCCATAGAATAGTTGCTCTGGCCATCACGCCCACTTTCACGGCGCATGGCGAGGGAGTCCGAGTCGCAATGCATTGCGCCAGCCAGCCAGCCAGCCATAGCCTCCCTCCCCCTTCGAGGCTTGTGGTTGATGCATGGCGCGCAAACGTTTCTCGCGGGCAGATCTGTCAGAAGCGGAATATGTATCATGGACGAAGAAGAACAAGCAGTAGAAGAACAAGCGCAAGGCAGCAGAGACAGTCGCTGCAGCCGCACACCGATAATCCCTCGCACATCGTTGTCCTACACACATACATACATACATACATGGCAGGCAGGCAAATCGCAAAGAGGCCATACATGTCGGCGGCGGCACCACTCCTGCCCACTGCCCAGTGTCGCCCAGGTGATGGGAGGCTATGATTCTGGCCGCCGTGGTGGAGGGTGGGCATGGCCGTGGTTGGGATGAGTGTGCGCAGTGTGAGTGTGTGTGGTGTGTGTGGTGTGCACTGTGTGTTCTATGTGTGGTGTGGGTGTGTGTGCTATGAAAAGTGCTCTTGGGTGGTCTTGGATGTCGGCCGGCGGGGCTATTACTGGCTGCCTGGGTTCACCGTAGCGACACGGTCGACCACCAGTCCACCACTCCTCACAATAATTTGACCGACTCCGACCCACCACCACCACCACCACCACCACCACCCCTCTCACAGCGAGCTGCATTATCCGCAGTCCCCGCCGCCGTTTCTTTTTCGCCCAGCCCTGGATGGAGCGATGGGAGTGGCCCAGTGAATGTTTTTTTTGGGATGCTTCCCCTCCCCCCCCGGGCACATGTTCCCACAATATTCCGCTATGTGATCGAGCTTTGGGTATTGTTAGCTCCCCTCGCGTTTGCTACCGCTTGTGGTTGGTTGGCAGTTGGCAGTTGCTACTCCTCCTCCTCCAGCTCCTCCTACGCGGAAGAAGCTAAAGCTGAAGCGGAGGAAGAAATTGCAATGGAAATGGAAATGGAAATGGAAATGGAAATGGAAATGGAAATGGAAATGTTCCCACACCTGGACGAATCGGTATCGTATGGCTTTGAAAAAAAGAAAGAAGAAAAGAAAAAAAAGAAGAAGGAAAGAGAAAAAAAGTCGGGATGAAAGTTGAAACGCGCAGGTATGGAAATAGCACCTGACAGATCATCTCAAATCTCGATATATCCCCAGCGACCGTCGGCGTGGATCTCGCTGCTGCTGCTGCACGTAACTACGGTACATACATACATACCATGCTGGGGACGGTTGCAAATAGATGGGTACTCGAGCTACTCGAGGCTCAAGCTTGAAGGCTTCAGGCGCCAGGTGCCGGAAATGCATCGTGACTCGCATCGTGAGTCGGGGGCCGCATCGGCCGTAAAGACTCAAGGATCGTGAGCGAGTGCTCTACTCTATTCATGTCTATTCAAGTCCGTTCGTATTCTCGGGCAACATGCTCGTCATGTCCGCCCCACTACCCACTACCTATCCACCGTGACGATTCGGGAACGCCGGAAGTGGATGTGGGCGTAGAACGGTGCAAGACCAGAATTCACCAGAGCAGCAAGGGGAAACCGAGCGTGCGACGGGCATCTCCTACCATGATGCCATCTCCTCCCATCCGTCCACTCCTCTCTAGAGTCCACGTGGTTATCGAAGGCTGAAGCCAAGCGAATTCATTATCCAAGCAATCCAAGTACATACATCATACCGGTACATCACCAATGCACTCTATGTACATACAATGAAATGAAATAATGGGGTCGGTTCGCAATCAGTAACTGTTATCCCGATTTCCAAGGCGTGCTCCGGGATCAGGAAAGATCGCCCTCCTTCCCCGGGGACGAATGTACCTACATCAGTACGTACTTTGTTACCGGGAGAAGGAAGAGAAAAGAGAGAAAATGGCAACCGTTCCACTTCCCCGGCTTCCCCGTCCGGTCCCGGCAGGATTCCATGTAAATGTAAATGTAATCGCGATAGGTATGTAGGTACTCGCCCCGCGCGCCGTACGAGGGATACCTAAGTACGGCAGGTATGCATGCGTGCCTAACTACTATATCTATTGTTTTCCTTTCAGATGTTGGGCCTTCAGGCTCGCCGTTGAATGGTACGGTATGTACGGTATGTACGGTACCCGGCCGGCTGGCCGGCTGAAGTCCTGCCTGCCATTGCGGGGTCGCAATCTCTCGCATCATAGCCTCGCTCGCTCGCGAGAGAGAGGAAACTACTAGTAGAAATTGAATTGAATTTGGAATTGATTTAGAACTGGAATTGCAATTGTAAATGGAATTGAATTTAGAATTAAGTAGATCAAACCGTGGCGGGGCAATACGAACCACATGCATCCCTCGCGAGTCGCGATCGCCACCACCTCCGCCCCGCTCCTTCAGGCCCCAAGGGGCAATATTCGAAACATGGTAACGAAGCACAGGACACGGACGGATTTCCATAAATGGATGTGCTCTACTCTAGGTGGGGATTCTATTTTTTAATCTAGGTGGGCACTGGGCAGTAGGTACACGCCTAAATGCAAATCGTATGTCTATTATCTAGCACTGCTGGGTGCTAGGTGGGTAAGTACTGGGTGCTGGATGGGTGCTGGGTGCAGTGGGCATTGGGTGCTGGGTGCAGTGGGCATTGGGTGCTGGGTGGGCAGCTGGGTGGGCGGGGCCGTAAGGCTGAGCTGCACGTATCATATGTATGTATGTGTGGTATGTACCAGGAGCTGCCAATAAGTGGTGCCTCACCACCATTACGAATTATAAGCACTAGTCTGTACCAGGAGCGCACTAAGCCAGATTCAATTAAATGAGTGAGTGGTTGTGACCAAGTTGTATGGGGGAAAAACGCTAAGTTGTATGGGGGAAAAGCTGGTGAGGCAGCACTTACCCTTACACCCGAGTACATACCGTATGTATATGTAAAGAATCCAGTCCACGGGCGTCGGGCGCAGGCAGACAGGCAGGGTCTGTAAATAAATACATCATACATAGAGGTATATGTAGATGTATGTATGCAGAGTAGGTATGCAAGTACACAGGTAAGGTATAAGCATGTTCTTGCCGTATGGCGTAGTTGCTCTGCCCAGTGCCCGGAGATGGAGTGGAGTACATACCTGTGTGTGATGTATGTATGGACCTGCGGTACTTGGGTATCACCCACGTGCTCACTGCACTGCACAGGGAAAGACGGGGGAAGTGTAAGGTGCGCTGAGGCGGATGAGATCGAAATACTCTACATCTATCCGCACGCGCGGTACCGTACGGTACCGTATGTAGACTACTAGTTATGGCCGTTGTCCACCGTTGTAACTTGTCCACCGTTGTCCACCGTTGTAACTTGTCCACCGTTGTCCACCATTGTCCATTGTTGTCTACCGGATATCCACATCTTTAACCGACTAGAGTAGAGCAGAGAAGAGTAGAGCAGAGTAGAGCAGATCAAAGCAAGAGTACCGTAGAGTACCATAGTCCGTCACTACCGTAGAGCAAATAGTAGCGCTGGTAACTACGGTACAAGTAGTACCGGTACATACTTGCCGGCAGGGCCATCATTCTTTTCGACAAAGTAGCCGAGCCCAGTCCCACACGGTAGAGTACAAGTACTTCTTTAGGGAGAAGGTACCTACTCCAGAGTCCAGACTGCTGCCTAAGTGGATTTTCATTTTATTTTGTTCCTTTTGTTCCTTTTGGACGGTTGGCCCCAATTCCCAACAAAATGTCCGCATTTCGTAGCCCGCTGCCCGAAGCCCGCAGTTCGTAGCCCGATTTCGCGACCTCCCGAGTCCCGACCTCCCGCTGGGTGGCGTGCGTAGATACTAGTGGAATCGGGAGGGGTGGAGGAGCGCGGAGGTTCGTGTCCCTCGAATCCTACGTAAAACTCTAGTTGGAGTCTACTAGTAATTGAGTATGAAACTGGAATCAAACGGCCGTTTACTTTCGGCGGTCGAACGGACTGGACATAACGGACTGAATGCGGGACCGGAATGAGCGCGGGACCACTTCGGGGGAGCTATTGACGCCACTAACTACTATTACTATCTTGAGTAACTACTGGGTATAGTTGCTACCGTAGTAGGTATGCCTGCGTAATTTATACCTGGGTAGGTACATGGCGCTTCGTTTCGTCACCGAGCAGTTCAGCCTTATCCTTTCCGATCCTCCCCTCCCCTCTCCTCCACTCCGAGTCCGAAAGTCTCTGGCACGGCGCAACGGTGGGGTACCGTGCTTTGCCGTACTCTGCCGTCTCTACCGTGCCGTAGGTACCGAAGGGGGAGTAAATACCTCTGGCGAGGTGGATAATGGGTGTGTATTTTATAGTACCGTGTAGTATCGTATAGTACCGTCTAGCACTATACCATAGAATATACGGGTTGACACTTGACAGTACCTACATACCATAGAATATACGGGTTAACAATATCGTATAGAATATACGGCTCGAGAAAGTATCCCTCTCCCCAAACCCAACCCGCCAACCCGCCAACCCGCAAAGTTCAAACCCACAACCTCCCACCTTCCCCATCCGAATCCTCGGCTATCTCGAGGATTAGAGTGGTGAGTAATATGTCCCTAGGTATGTCCCTAGGTATGTCCCTACCTAGAGTACATACATACATACATGCCGTACATCGGTGGGAGGGGGGGTCTGCCTGGGCAGGCCTTGCCTTGCCCTTGCCCTTGCCCTTGCCGGGGGAGGGGGGAGGGGCGCAGGCCAACGCCTGTTTTGGGCCAGGGAATCGGACTGCTGCACAGGCACCAGCACGAAGAAGAGAAATAGTATGCTATGTAGGAGGGCGGCAATTCCGTCACGTTGGCGGTCGGCGGAAAGATTATTCATAATTCGTGCCTGTATGATACCTACCGTATGTAACTAACTAGGGGGGGGGGGGGGGGGGGGGGGGACGTGGTATGCCTAATCGTGGCGGAGCCTCCTGCTCCTGTCGAGTATACAGTATCATACGGAGTAGAGTTGGTGCCTCGCATGTCAGCGGCTGGCGGCTGGCAGGCAAGCAGGCAGCCCCCACTGTTTTCTACCTACTTGTTGCTGGACCTTCATCTACAGTAGGTAGAGTACTGTTGCATCTATTTCACCCTACATACATACAGCCAGCCAGCCAATTGGCCGCCCGCCGATGCAGGTATCGACGAGGGAAGGTCGAATTCCCGTCCGTGATTGGATGCGCCGACGACGATGGGAAATTTCCTCAACGCGGGGGCCGAATGGCTGGGAAGTAGGTGGGAAGTAGGTGGGAAGTAGCTACCTTCTGAACGCGACGGAAGGAAAGAACTCCAGGTTGGGTTCGGATGCTGCCAGGCAGGCCATCAGGCCACTTTCTTTTGAAAGAGACGAGACGAAATGAAACATGCCTCCTCCTCCTCCTCTTCTTCTTCTTCTTTTCTCTTGCTTCCGCCTGACCGGAGGAAGACGGGTGCTGGACGAGGCCGGCACTGGCACTGAGGGGGCATGGGGGCGCAAGTTGCGTCCACACCGTGGAATTCCCGACGCGCGAAATCGGCGGGTTAGATTAGAGTACACTTCTACCGGCTCCGGCGAGCGGGCGTATTTCGCGGTCTGTCGATCAGTCGGTAGCTTCCCTCCCCCCACTCCCTCCCCCGCGCACTCCCTCCCCCGCGCAACTATTCTACCCCGCGCGCGCGATGGCCCGCACGGCCGCACCCCGTCTGATCAGTGCCGTTGGGGTGTCGGGGAACGCCTCTCAGCACTTGCGACTCGAACCCTTCACCCTTCACCCGTGTCTGACTTCCTTCCTTCCTTCCTTCCTTCCTTCCTTCCTTCCTTCCTTCCAAGTTCTGTCTGTCTGGCTGGCTGGCTGACTATCCACTGGCCGCTTACGAGCGCGAGCACGAGCGCGAGAGCGAACGACGATCCGATCTTGCAAGATTCGGATGTGCAGTACCTACTCTACTGCAGTGCACTGTGCAGCGGTGCGGTGCAGACTCCTGGTGCAGACTGTATGGTGCGGTGCGGTGCTGAGGTGAGAACGATAGGGCTGAATTACCGTTACTCTACTTGCTCTACGATACGGTAGGTACTCTGGGTAGGGTAGTTAGAGTAGAGTGGGTAAAAGTGCTCTGACAGGTTCTCGGTAGATCTGCGGATTCTTGGCGGTTGGGGAGGGGGGAGGGGGGTGAGATGAGAAAGATGGGTAAGATGGATGGGTAAGTAGGTGGACGGGTGATGGGGTGGGTTGGGTTGGGGGGAGCAGAGGAGGAGCGGGAGCGGGAGGGGCAGAAGGACTGGGAGGAGTCAGCACGCAGTAGCTATCGTTGGTCAAAGTCAAAGTGAGCAGGAAGGTAGGCGGACCCGGTTCGGTTCGGTTGGTGAACTGTGCTGTGCTACCTAACGTATGATGTACGGTAGTTACTGTGCTGTGCCCGCGATTGCCATCGCAGAGTAGAGTACATATCGTCGGGGAGCGTGAGCGTGAGTGAGGCTCAGTTGTCGATGCAGGTTGCAGGTTGCACACTCGCAGACTTGCAGGCTGCAATTTCAGTGTCTGTTTACGATTCCGCTTTCCGTTTACGCTTCCGTACAGAGTAACTCAACTACTGACCCAAGCAAGAATTTGATACTCTACTCCAATAACCATCCGCGACGCACTATACTTGTCATCGTCCCGCATCGTGGCTCGTCGAGATACCATGCTCAATCGCTCTGTAAGAGGTAGCTGGTCACTCTTAGGTAACTGCCCAAGTACATTCTACTGGCGATGACTGCAACACTGTCGAGCACTTGCCCCCCCCTCGCCCCCGCCGGCCGGTCAGTCTGTCGGTCGATCAACCTGTCGGTCTAATAGTATTACCCCGATCACATCCCGCACTGGGATTGTGTATTGATAATTGTCCGAGCTGAACGTGTACTCTAACTATACCTACCACGTACCTAGTACCCAGTAGCAGTAGTACCTCCCTCCCTCCCTCCTCCCTCCGCCAACTCTATTCCCTCCGTTCGCTCGCGAGGGGCGGATCGAGCTGAACAATCCCGCCCGCCTATGTACATACGTGCTCCCGCCTGCTCCCGGATGCGCGGAAACACCTGCGGTTCCCCTCCCCTCCCCCTCTCCTCTGCGTTGCTGATTGAGTTCACACTCAGCTTATGCCATGGCCTCGCTCCTTCCTTAGTCAACGTCCGCGTCCAATCCCCCGTCCAATCCTGCCCCGTTCCATGGGCCTCACGATAGGCAGAGCAGAGCAGAGCAGAGCAGAGCAGAGCAGAGCAGAGCAGAGTACATACGCGGGCACGATTCCTGATTGGAATATTGGAATATTGGAATGCAGGCACTGGGTAGGCAGGTGGACAGACCGTAGGCAACGATATGGAGATGAGAGGCCTGAGGCGGAATTGCAGACTTGCAGTGTCTAGACTCTAGCCCCGTCGCGCTCGCCGCGCTCGTCGCTGATGCGACGTGTGTATGTATATATGTGTGTATGTATATATGTGTGTATGTATATATGTGTGTATGTAAGAGGTAAGAGGTAAGAGGGAGGTACTTACGTACATACGGGGTACGGTGGCAGAGGCGGAAACGTAAGTATAGCAAGTAAGTAGGCGCTGACCGACTCGCAATATTTAGAGTAGGTGCATACAAACCTCGCCTCTGCGAGTCCGCGGTGGTGGGCTCACGGTTCAACAGGTAGGCCTGGTAGGGTTCTGGCATCTGCTTCTGCTTCCCTAAGCCGTGGGGCCATGATGACTGCTGACATTACAGCCGTTGGGGTTGATTGGGTTGGTTGCGGAGATCTCGATGATGACACTGCAAAGTTGCTGCACTGTCATAGTGAATCTACCGTAGTGTAGGCCCGACGCGACGCGAACAGCCCCAGCCCCAGCCCTATGAGGCAGTGACACCACCTTTACCACCACCAGTACTACCACCACTACCACAAGGCGGGGAGGAATCGGGGGAGCGAGGAAAATCGGGGGAAGAAGGAGTCTGGATTTGCAAAGCGTATCCCACCATCCATCGCGCGCAGAAAAGAAAAGAAAAATCCCGTCTGCAGAGTGATCCGGTCTTGTCTGGTCATGCGGCGCAACGCACATTCCATTCCCTCCCATTCGCACATTCGCAGTTGCTGCTGCACTGCTGCTGCTCCTTCTAGAAGCTGTACAGAACACTCACACGGCGGCGGCTGAGATTTCTGTCCTGGGATGGATGGGTGGTGGGATGGGGGGGAGGGTGGGGAGGGGGGGATGGGGGGGAGGGTGGGGAGGGGGGGATGGGGGGGATGGGGGGGAGGGGGCTGGAAAACGAAGTGTGTGCGTGCTGTGTGTGTGTCTTCGTTTATAGAGTACGATGGTTACCAGAGCGACTCGTCGAACTGTCCAGTGTCGACACAGCACAAGCACAGCACAGCCTCTTTCGACGCGATGCAACCCGAACCAACTGCAGATGGAAAGATGTATGCACATGCACATGCATCACGAGGGAATTTAGTTTTTCTTTCTTTTTCTTTTTTCTTTTCCTTTCGGGTTTCTTTTCTTCTTTCTTTGCTTTGTGGGCTTTCTGTGCTTTCACAGCCGGCCAATGGCTGCAGACGGTCGGCAAAAGCTCAAAGTCCACAGTTCAAACCAAACCGCTGTGCTCCGGTTACTCTACCACCGCAACTACCAGTTGATAAGTAACATAGCTGGCTGCTCGATGCTGGCTGCTCTTGCTCGATGCTTGCGAATGTTTCCGTGCTTGCTGCGCGTCGACGTCAGGGGCGTCGTCGTCGCTGCACTCGCTGCACTCGCTGCACTGCTGCAGGGCTCGCTCTCCCCAGAGAGAGTAACTAATCACCTCCCCCCCTCCCTCCGGTCGCTCCGTTCGCTCCCTCCTCGGTTCCCCGGAAGGCACAGTTGACTCTGATCTGATCTGCTGGGGGGGCCCAGGGCTGGGCTGGGCTGGGCTTGGTTGGGCTGCCGACGCCTTCCGCGCGCCGTAGTCTGTTCCGCCTGTGGTCAGGCCTCTAACCACCAGCACTAGTCCTATGTAGCAACGTCGTCAACCCGCATGGGGTAGAGCTAGGTAGGCCGTCGGCACCGGCCGGTGGCCGACGGCGCCAGTGCCAGTGCTAGAGCTACATAGAGACAGAACTGGCACACCTCCGATCACTCGCGCAGGACGAATGCAAGGGAAAACCCTCCGAACTGCGCCTGGGGAGTCCGCCTTGAGGCTCTGGGGTGCCGAGCCGTGCAGTAGCTGCCTACATATGAGAACCCTTGCTACTCCCGGAGGAGAGAGCTGGAAGCTGGTGGTGTATGTAGATATGATACCGGTTCCACTGCTGCTGCTACTGCTACTGCTGCTGCTACTGCTGCTGCTGCTGCTACTGCTGCTGCTGCTGCTACTGCTACTGCTGCTGCTACTCGAAACTCGAAACTCGAAACACCACTGGGTCGGCCGCCGCTGTGTGGCGCGGAACGTCGCCAATGCCCACCATACCGTACTCTCTGGTACTGTGGAATACTACCTGGTAGCCAAGTTCTTCAGCCTTACCCCGACGTCGGTAGAGTAGTATTCAGACTATTCGGGTATCTACATGCAATCCGCATTTACCTATCTAAGTACCTAAAGTTACATGTAGAGTGGACATATGTAGGTGCACGGAGCACGGAGCACGCCGTGATCACTGATCACTGATCGCGGGAGGCGGGGATAGACGTTGGAGGTATAATTGGACCGAACGATAGCTATTAACTACCGGTATAGCGGAGATCTAAAAGCAGGCTGGCCGTGGCTGTCGGTGCTTTTTCGGTATAATCAGTGCGAAGCTTTTTGAGCCGGGGGTGTGTACTCTACAGTGTGATCGTGGCCCGCAGCCGCAGGCCCGCGGTGGCTGCCTACATACCCGATATACCTGATCGCCACGAGTGGTGAATATACCAAGTACCTACCGATCTGCGCGCCGCAAGGCCAGCCAACCAGCCAACTAGCCTGCCAGAAAGTGCTCGGCTCTACATCCCTAGATCCCTTCCTCCCTTCGACCCTCAGGCGTGGCTCCAGATACCTCACAAACAACCTCACAAATAACCTCACACCTCACACTCCCCCCCCCCCCCCCCCCCCCCCCCCCACGCCCTCACACTCAGCTCACACTCAGCTCACACTCAGCCGCACGGCACCGTACAGTACACCTGCTCGAAACGTGCACTGCTTCCAAGCGAGCGCCGAGGCGTTGGCAGCATCGACAGCAGCAGCACCAGCACCAGCCCTAAATCCTTACGTTAGAGTACGCACATACTTTATACTTACATTACATATACATACGCTAGGTGTACGTGCCCAAGGCGTTTGGCCCCCCCACCTTACACATCCCCTCCGATCCCCCTACCTTACACCACCTACCCAACAGAACAGACAGAACAGAACAGACACCGGAGCGGAGTCGAGTCGAGTGGGCAATATCGTATCGCATCGTATCGAAATGTTGCAATTGCGATTGAGTGGGGGGTACTCTACTCTGATGGCATGCATGTTCTCTCCGCCTCCGGGATTGAGTCATCTGTACGGAAACGGTAGACGCGATGCGAAGATGGTGTGGTGTGAGGCGCGAGCTGTGGTACCGCATGGACTCCACGGCACGTCACTCGCGCACTGCTCACTGCTCACCTCGCGTAGTAGGTGGGCTGAACGGTCTCGCTCGCTAGGCGGACAGGTGAGATGTGAGATGTGGGACGGACGGAACCGTGCTGCGGGGGATGGCCGCTCAAACTTCAGAGCACCCAGTCACTTCTCTGGCTGCTAATTCGGTGTCTGCTTGCCTGCCTACGTACGGTACCTATCCACTGTCCAGTGACATGGAACTACTATGTAGCTGCTGGAGCCTACGCTGTTCATAGACTCTACAGCTATTCTCGTATCAAATCACAGGGAGTCGGGGACTACCTAGAGGCTAGGTTGGGTACCCAGCCCTATAAACGCATATCGACTGCCGGGTTATTGGTCGGGGGTACGATCGTAGCAGTTTCAAGTCAAGTCAAATCAGTCAAGTCAGCCAAGTCAAACGGGAGGGATTAACCGTTAGAGTGCTTACTCTATTTACATACACGACATACATCCATAATACGGGGAATAGTAATCACGGGACGGAGTGACCATTGGAGTTCCATGGACAAGCTCCACGCCTCGACGCCTTGCCTCGCCGTTGCCCGATAGGTCGGTATTTTGATGCAGCTCACACCGGTAGGTGCTAGGTACCTGGTAGGTAGAACCCCCCGTCGCCTCAGGGCTGAAGAGGCTCAGCCACGAGAGAGTCGCGAGGAGAGAGTCTCGTGCGAGATCAATCGGATGCCTACTACTAGTTCTATTCTGCTACAGCTAATTACCTAAGTAAGTAGAGTACCGTTCGGTCGTCGATCGACACCCGGTTCATTTTGTTGCTTTGTATGTACGGAATCATCCATGTGGGTACGGTACGTACCCGACTCACCTAGGCCGCATACCGTACGCAAACCTTGAATTCGGCCCGGCTCAACTATCCTTTTTCTTCTTTTCATTTCATTTCCTTTCCTTTTCCTTTCCTTTTCTTTTCTTCTCTTCTACTGTCCTTTTTCTAGCACTCCAATATCTGCCTGTCTGCGGGCGCAGGAACGGAGCGTAAACACGACGATCTCGGCGTGTCCACCCGTCCTTCTCGATGGGGGGAGATATGCGGCTGCGGCTGCGGATACGATTCGCCGTGCTCAGCATGGGCAATGGGCATTTTCGTATTGGCCGGCCTGGTCGGCTCGGCTGGCTGGCTGGCTGGCTGGCTGGCTGGCTGGCTCGGCGAAAACTCGGCGGGTTTTCTTCGACGGGTACTCTAGGCCTCCAACTTACTTACATACCGTGGTTACTTACTCTGCCTACTCGAGATTACTGGTAGAGCACTCTATTGGCATTGCATGTTTGCAAAGTAGAGTGGAGTAGAGTAGAGCAGGCAGATCCAGCAGGCAGATCCAGCAGGCAGATCCAGCAGGCAGAGCAACCACAACAACCACCACAACCAGAGCAAGCAAATCACCAGCGCAGCCGGGCGTTTGGTCTAATCGGGCCCTCGATTCCTCGCAGGCCCGCCCGCATCTCATATAACAGGAAGAAAATAACGAGGAAAAATACTACCAACGCGCATCATACACTCTCTCCCGTCATAGGACGGTTGATCCCCCTCCAGTACATACCAGTGCCAGTGCCAGTCATAGTCGCAGTTCCACAACCCGCACCAAAAGCCAACCCGCACCACAAACCCCGCACGCCCGCATACATAGAGTAGAGTACATGCATGCATGGAAGCCTGCAAAGAACCACAAAAGAACCACAAAAGAACCACAAAAGAACCACAAAAGAACCACAAAAGAACCACAAAAGAACCAAAGAAAAGAAAAAGAAAAAAAAGAAAGGCTCGCAGAGTCGCAGGGTTGCAGGAATGTTCGCAACGCCCATCCAATGCCCAGTGCTTCCACTGCTTCCAGACGATTCCCGTATTCGGCCGCGAGCATATGCAGTTGGAACTTTGGCGGCGTCATCGCCGTCCAGAACTTCAGGACTCCGGCCTCCGGAACTCCAGGTGAGTTCTGAGTGCTCAGCGGAAATTGGGAAGCGGGCGCGACCCCGACTACGATCAGCTGCAGACTGCAGACTGAATCCGTGTTGGTCGTGTTTGTGGACACTGGAAGACCGATGCGGCGGCGGCCGCCGGACGGGCGGACGGCAGAGACAGAGACGGGGATGGCGAGGATGTGCACGTAATTGTGTACGTAACCAGGGAGGAATGTATGTGGATATGTTATATATGTGGATATGTTATATGTGTGCACACGGTGATATCATAGTGCTTGCGTACCACGGTCCACAAGGACTCAACTTTCAGGGAGTGTATGGGATGGGAACATGGGAACATGGGAAAAGCGCCGTGCCGTGAGCCACGGGTGCGGCAGGTGGAACAGCCGCTCCCTTTCCTCCGGGGACTGGCGGCGGTAAGTCCGAGTGAGGCGACGGGTGCGTGCATCGCGGCATTGCCCTCCGTGTGTATGCAACAGTGCAACAGTGCAATAGTGCAACAGGGCAATAGTGCAGCCGAGGATCGGAGGAATGGACGTCCGTCTCCGTCTCCGGCTCCGGCTCCGGCTCCGGCCGCCGTGTGTATCATAGATTCATGGAAACATAGTATGTACTGGCTGCTTCGTTTCGAGATCTGTTGGCAGCGGGGCGGGGGGGGGGGGGGGGGGGGGGGGTTGTCGGAGATGGTAAAATCTGCATTCTCATTCGCAATCGTGTATACCAGGCGAGAGAGGTTACATCGACCGCAAGCCCTCCTACCTATCTTAGTAGTCTCCGGAGCCATCACTCGCTCTCTCAGGGCATACCGAGGCCGTTCTCTAAAGGCAGTGCATATCTGCGGGAGATGCATATACATACGGCACAGTACTCGACGGTACGGCACATCCGTCCGGCGCGCGCGCACACGGAGCTCTGCATAGTCAATTGCATATTCAATTCCTTCGAGCCATCGATGATGGCATCGCATGCCTGCACATCGGTGCATGTCGGTGCATGTCGGTACAGGGAGCGGGTCCGGGCCCCGGGCTGGCTGGCCACGTTTGCACGACGAACGGGGAAGGGGCATGTTGTGAGACTCGATGCACGGGATGGATGGATGGATGGATCGATACGACGACCACAACCTTGAACCTTCAACCAACACGGTTGGTTTTGCATACATTATGTATGTAGCTGTCAAACGTTGCAGTTTCATGACCCGAATGAATGAACGAACGGACGAGCTGTTTATTTTTTTGCTCGGGAATGGCACATGCATGCATGCCACTGCTTCGAGTCTTCTGGGGTGGAGGGGGCCGGCGAATTGCAGCGAGGGAAGTGCCACGAACGAACGAACGGAATCGGAGTTTCGTCGCCGGATTACGAGCGCACGCACGTACGCGTGGATACGAGATTTAACTACTCTTCACTTCGGAGACGACTCAACGGCGATGATTGATCTTTGCTTGGGTTCCGGCACATATTCCGAGTCACTTCTAGTGATCCTTCCGCCCCCGACATCGCGGTGATCCGGACACAGGGAGGTGTCTATGATAGGTATGAGGGGGACAGACAAACACCGATTACCTGTATCGGACATGGCTGGCGTAAAGCTGGCCGGCTCTCGGCGGTAATTACATACGTGCTTACGGGATTGCGGGATTGCCTGCGCGCAACGGCTATTCCGATCACTACCACAAGGGTTCCTAGATAGAACGACGACGATCCGGAGAACAGATGTCAGGGACACACTGACGAGCGGCATCGCCAAGGCTCTAGCCAGGAAGATCCCGTAATTTCTACCGATGAGACCTACTATAGGTACATACAAGCATCAATCGGGAAACTTCCAATTAAACGTCGTGACTCGTGAATCGTGAGGAATAGCAGCCAGTGACAGCTGAAACTTCAAAGCAACCGCAAACACCGTTTAGCACCAGTGCAGGACACCGAAATTGCCCAGCATTCTGGCTTGCTTCTGTAGAGTACGTCCGCTCTCCAGACTCCAGGAAGCCAGGCTATGCCCCTCCAGAGACCCGCGGCGCCGTGCCATCGATGACCGATCTCGGCATCCCGCCTGAGCCTCCTCCATTCCATTCTTGCAAGATGGGCCTGGCAGATATACACTTCATTTGCTCAGCAGACCCGAGAATGGCCGTAAAGTGATATTTAGTTGCTGTATTTGAATATAGTGAGCTGCACACACCGGTGTCCACTGTCCATGCGGAACGCGATTCGATTCATGGACAGGTGGCTGGCAGGATGCGTGTGGATAGAAGGCTACCCGGATGTCAATAGTACTGTTTACGGATCCATATACTAATCCGATATCCATCACTCTTTGCGTACACGCGATGGATAGCTAAGATAGGATGTTGCCGTGTAGGCGGCTGCAAGTCATGATATATCACCCGGCTTCGCGGTTTTATCACGTTTTTACTTGTCTCTTTTATAGTAGGTAACTGACTTAGTACTACTGCTTAAGAGCTGTCGGCGAGAGGAGAAAGTGTAGGTGGACTTCCTCCGGCAGGAGAAAACGAATGTATCAACGTTGGTTGGCATGGCATGGCAGGGCCGACAACTGAGCGAGGCGGGGGATTTAAACTGGGTCGAGTGGGGTTTTCTTCTTCTCTCTAGATCATCATCTATCAAATAGAAGGTCAACTCCCATCTCCGCTCTCTCCTCTGTGCATGCTCCCTTCCTCGTCCGAACGCCTGTCGGCCTGGAGAGGCATTGTCAAAGGGCCCTCGCAAAACCACCACCACAAAAGCACCACAAAACCAAGCGCATTATCGAGGCTGTGCAGCTCAAATGGAGTATTTGGTGTGTTAACTAATCATACTCTTTTGCGAGGGCGCTTTCGCCAATGCCTCTCCAGGCCGGGAAGCGGGTCGAGAGGGAGAACACACAAGGAGAGAGGATGTAGACGTTGGTCGTCTATTCTGTAGATGATGAGAGAAAGAATAAGAAGAAGAAGCAGACGACTAAGGGAGCAGGCGACTCGCTGACTCCGCCGACGTTGAGGCTTCTGATGCAACAAAGAGAGAAAAAATGGAACCATGGTAAAAGAAAAATACACTGTGCGGGAATCGAACCCACGGCATTACCTTATATCCTATTCCGGTGAATGGGAAGGTAATATGTTACCCCTACACCAACAGTGTTTGTACATGCCCAGTTACAGTCAGGTATCATATAGTCCAAATTATAGCACCAGTTAAAGATGTGACCACGCATTCCCGGCATACGCCAGCACGGCGCACTTTACGATAAACTTTTCCCGAGTGAATACCAAATCCGCTGGCTCATATGTGTAGGTACGCATCGCATCACAGTTCCCACCCGCTCGACACATGCCACCGATGCGAACACGGACGCAGAAAAGTCCGCATCTCCGATCCCGCGGTCCGGGCTGCAGCAACGATATCCACGGGCGGGCGGGCGGATCCTCTCCTCTCGCCCGTCCCCCGCACTACCAACTAGAGCATACATAGAAGTCGCGCACGCCCCCGTGTGCTGTGCGGGCATAAAAAGTCTTCCACCAGCCAGCCCACTTTTCCCCACCAACCACCGAGCACCGACCACAAGCCACCAAACACCAAACACCAACCACCGTCTGGCTGGCTGGCGGCTCGCGCCAAACCCGCACGAGTTTTCACCCACGCCCCCGCCCCCGCTCCTCCTCGCCCCGGTATTCCCCGCGGAGCGGAGCTAATGCCCGTTGCGAGTTGACACATCCGCTACGTATGGGATGGGACAAGTGGCGATAGAATGCGGTTAGGTGGCGGTGACGATCGCTTAAGTTGTGTATACGCGGATCTTGGCGGGGGGTTGGGAGTGAGTTTGCCAGCCGGGGGGATGGAGAGGATGGGATTGATGGTGGCGGAGATGGCGATGGAGATGGCGATGGAGAGGGAGAGGGAACCTGCAGAGTCCAGACGGGGCCGCGGTGTCGGTGGGTTATCACGGAGGTGTTGAAAGTTGCGAACGGGCCACTCGACACATGCTATATACGTCATCCCGGCGGACCAGCCACTGATTCTCTCGCGCTCGCTCGGGATGCCGAGGTGCCACCGTGCCATGCCAGCCTTGTGCCAAGGTAGTAGTTGCGAGGGCAAGGATATCCCTGACATCGGCTCGCAAGTGTCGTCATTTGCCGATCCACCGGGTGGATGCGAGAAGGAAGGCAGGAGAGTCGCCGTTGGGGGAAGGTTATGTATCGATGGTGATACCTCGCCGCGGAGAGCACGCCATCATGCCGGCAGTGAGAGGATGTGCAATTGATTCACGCGGCCATCGGAGTTTGGCTGCCTGGCAGCGATAACGTCGTGTTACCGTACCCGCGGGTAGACAGGCGGGAACGTGCAACTTTTGTTCAGTATCAGATCATGAAGAGAAAGGGCCGTGACAGCTACATAAAAGTCAAAAGGAAAAGAACTCTACATATACCTACTACCGGTAGAGTATGGATAGCTAACTTGGCAGCTCAAGCCAAGGGAATTGTATGTATGATGCCTACCTACTCATGTACTCCTGAGTCCTGGAGAGCTCTTGGTGCCTGCCTAATATCCCGGCGTTTTCCCGCTTTCCCTTAGCCCTGTACCGTAGTTAGTGGGGCACGGCGATCTCATAAAATTCAATCTGCAACGTATGATATGTAGAACGCGTGCAAGCTGCAGGTAGGCGTCCTTCGATCCATAATAGATACCCGCGCGCAGGCGGGAAGGGGGACGAGGTGGGGCGTATATAACCCGCCGCTGATCCCGCAAATGTGATCTGTAGACTACGTGAGCCGAAAAATCTCCCACGATCCGATACAATGTCCTCGACCGGACACGACTTTCCCGGCGGTGCCGAGAAGAAGGAGAAAGAGGAAAAGCAGGATGAGTTCGCGGACGAGGCGTCGTTGCCGCCGTCTAAGTACGATAATACGCACCGGAAGTTGAAGTCGCGGCATATACAGGTACTTTCCACTGGTGGAGCCTCAAGGCGGAGGAGGAGTGGGGAGGAGGAGGAGGAGGGGGAAGGGGAAGTTGGCTGATGGTGGTGGTCGTGGTGGTATGATAGCTCATCGGAATCGGAGGAACCATCGGCACAGCACTCTACGTGCAGATCGGACGGGCATTGATGAAGGGCGGGCCGGCGAATTTGTTTATCGCGTTTACTTTCTGGTATGATAGCTCTGTGGGCCCGAGTGCTGTGGTAGGTATGCTGTACCTAGGCTGGGAGTGCTAATACCAAAAACACACAGGTGCTCGGTGATCCTTTGCATCAACAACTCGCTGTCGGAGATGGTCACATACATGCCGATATCTTCGCCGTTCGTACGGTTCGCGGGGAGGTTCGTCGACGAGAGCTTCGGTGTCGCGGCGGGTTGGAACTTTTTCATATTTGTAACCACTCTTCCTCCGAAACTTTATTGTCCCCGACGGCGCAAAGGGCTTACGGAAGGACCGGGTGATTACAGGAGGCTGCTATGGTACCGTTCGAGATCGTCGCGTGCACGCAGATTCTGGGATACTGGGGGACTTCCGAGAAGGTACACGTTGGCGTCATCATTGCCATCTGCATAGCATTATACGCGTGGGTTCCACCTCGAATCGCATCCCCCGGAGAAATAGTGATGGTTTTTTGACATTACAGCGACTCCTTTCCAGCGGCATCAACTTGATCGTGGTAAAGTTCTACGGCGAGAGTGAATTCTGGTGTGCATCATCCTTCCGACACACGACATCAACTAACCTCTGCCAGGCTCGCCCTCGGAAAACTCATTCTCATCATCGGCCTGATCGCCTTCACCTTCATCACCATGGTCGGCGGCAACCCGCAGCGCGATGCCTACGGCTTCCGGTATTGGAAGAACCCGGGCGCCTTCGCCGAACACTACTCGACCGGCGACCTCGGGCGGTTCATGGGCTTCGTGGCGTGCCTGATCCAAGCGTCCTTCACAATCGCGGGACCGGACTACGTCGCGATCTCCGCCGGCGAAGCCGAAAATGCGCGGGTGGTGATGCCGCGCGCCTTCAAAGCGGTGACGTACCGGCTAGTCGGTTTCTTCGTGCTCGGCTCGCTAGCGGTCGGGATCGTGGTACCGCACAACGACCCGGTGATGCGACGCGCATTCCTCGAGGGCGCGCCAGACGCCGCCGCGAGCCCGTACGTCGTCGCCATGGACCGCCTGCAGATCCCGTTCTTGCCACACATCGTCAACGCGCTGGTGCTGACGTCGGCGTTCTCGGCCGGGAACTCGTACGTGTACTGCGCTTCGCGGTGCCTGTTCGGGCTCGCGCTGGACGGGCAAGCGCCGAAGATCTTCGCGCGCTGCACGCGCAGCGGAGTCCCGATCTACAGCGTGCTCGTGGTCCTGGCCATCGCCATGCTCGCCTTCCTGCAGGTGTCCAACTCGGCGAGCGTCGTGCTGAGCTGGTTCGTTTCCCTCGTCACCGCCTCGCAGCTAATCAACTTCTCCGTCATCCTGTACACGTACCTGCGGTTCCGACGCGCGCTCGCCGCGCAAGGCACGCCCATGTCCGCGCTGCCGTACATGACCCGCTGGCAGCCGTACACGACGTACTTCGCGCTCACGTGCACGCTCGTGATGTGCTTCGTCAGCGGGTACGAGGTGTTCCTCCCTGGGAACTGGAACATCCCGACGTTCCTGTTCTCGTACACGATGATCGCGGTGTTCCCGTTGATCTGGGTGGCGTGGAAGACGCTGAAGCGGACGAGCCGCGTGCCGCTAGAGGAGGTCAACACGTTCCGCGAGGAGCGCGAGGTCATTGACGAGTACCAGAGGAATTATGTGGCGCCGAAACCACGGTGAGTGACATTCTGTCTCGGAAGTCTGATTGTGCCTGCGCGGCCGGGGGGAGGAGGCGCTGATGATGGTGATGACAGGAACACGTTTTCGAAGTGGTGCGATCGGATTTTCGGGTGAGCGCGAGGGGGAGGGGGAAAGGAGGGGGGGCCTAGATCGGCCGGCCGGCATTGCTTCGGCACGGGATGGGGCGTTTGCTGTTTCGAAGGTGGATCCCGCGAACCGGGTCGTACATTGACTGCACGACCAATAGATGCGTGCCATCAACCGAGAAACCGATGGTGGTGGTAGTAGATACATAGTGGTGGTGGTGGTGGTGGTTGTACATACATATCGTGGATTTTGTGAGACAGACAGACAGTGCCCGACGCGGGCCAGAGCACCGACCTCGACCTATCTATCTGGAGAACCGCCCACGCACGCACGCTCGCTCGCGTGGCAAAATGTGAGACAGGCGCTCCCCACCAATCTCGGGACCGCATAATTGGCTAGTGTGAGGGGGTATAGTGAAGGTTCGGAAGGAAAGCCGGACGGACGGACTACCGCCGTGTGATCCCCGGGAGCTCGAGGCAGAGAGAGCGAGAACAATTTATTGTCGCATACGGTACGGCCTTTCCAGACTACCAGACTATGGCGAGCTCCTACCGCGCAATTATAGGAAGGGCACCAATCTTCGACCTGCGATAGCCATAGTGAAGTCTATCGAGTGGGTATCTATAGTACTCCTATAGCCTGAAGCTGCGGAGGCACAAAGGAGGCATAGATAGATACATGTCCATTCGATCACTCGCACGGATTCTGAAATCGAGTGCGATCGTGTGAGTATTGGTAACCGGCCTGCAGGGGGAGGGGGCTGGCATCTGTGACGTATCAAGCTCCCCGCCCAGAGCTCTCGCTCCGCTCGCCGAAGCCGTAGCCCCCATCCACTGTTGCGGGAACACCTACACCCACACCCACACCTCCCTCTCCCCCCCTCCCCTCCCCCCACCCAGCCGAAGCACCCGAAGCACCCGATCCTGGCGTCGAACTCGGACATCGATCGAGAGGCGAACAGCCGTAGTTCGTGTCTGGTAAGGTAGGTAGCGAGCTAAGGCTGTTAACTAGTTAGCCGCCGCCACCGCTCGTCTCTACTTGGCTACTCAATTGAGGGGAAGGGGGGGGTATAATTGCGGGCCTATGGTTTGTGCGATTCCGAAGCAGTCCACCACACGACACTTGGCCCGTCGTGGATACCGTAGAGCACTCCAGAATGCGGTGGCGGTGTGCGGGCGCCCTCCTCCGGGCCGTTCCTATGGGCTACATACATACTACTCCATGTACCTAAATAAGTAGTTATGTAGGCAAGAGTCGAGTCGGCCTAATTCCGCACGAAAGCGAGCTGGTGGGATCGTGAACACGCGACGGGTCAATGCGACGAAGAAGACAAGTTATGCATCATCGTGACATGTCGTATGTGAGTATATGTGCAACTACATACATGTGTATTTTCAATCTAGGGGAAGGGGCGGGCGGGAAGGAACGGACGGACTATTTCTTGCCTCTCTCTCTCGGGGAATCGGGTCATCTTCGGGTGCCCCCTTCCCCCCCATTTTCGTTCCCCTCATATCATACCCAGTTCAGGAACGCTCTCGCTCTCCGATCAAGAAGTTGGCGTCCCCGGACCCGGATCCGGACCCGGAACCGGAGGGCAGACCGGATTGACGGGTCGCCGTCTCTGTCGTTGTCGTTGTCGTTTTGCTTTCGCTAAAGCACATTGCTCTAGCGATGGCGACTCGCGAGTAGAGTAACGTAACTAAGCGTGGCAGGTGTGTAAGTATAGTAGGTGTTATCACATCTGCGCTGGCGGCGCTGAGTGCATAAATAATTGACGGGTGCATATTCACGGTGGCAACAAAAAGCCAGCATCTGCAGCCTGCTTCTGCTTTCGCCGTCGCCTTCGGATTGACCGATGGGTTTGCCATGAGGGAATTGCATGGAGAGAAGTAGGTAACTGCCTATGTAGGTAATACTCTACTATGTATAGCTAGAGGAACTAATCCGGGCCGATGAATATATCTGCTCATGCGCAGCTGGCGTGATGATCCACCGCAGCAGGCTGTCATAATGGGGTACCTACCCACCTATGTACGTACCTATGTACTTTCCTATGGATCTACATAGGTCTATAGAGCACTACATACACGCCTTTGAATTCCGGGCCAGAATCCGCTTGATGGGCTACATAGAGCCGGGGCCGGGGCCGGCTGAGGTCCAAGCGGCGCCCTGGATACGTCTACCTACATATCATACATAGAGTACTCAGGCTGAAGACAGGGCGATGACTGCGGGGGGATGTGTATACCGTATGCACTGTAGGTCATGTAGCATTCAGCCCCCACGATTTTCCGGACTTTCTGGACTTTGCGGAGTGCAATCGCACTCCGTTTCCATCCATGCTTCCTTCCTTCTTCTGCCCCTTCCTTCCTTCCAGCAATTGTGCCACGTTACAGCTCCAGATTCCAGAATATTCTTCCAAACGCGGAGTGGCGGCGCGGCGCGACATTTCGCCCTACCACTGGCACATCAATTGGAGGGGAGGCTGGCAGGGACTGCCAGGGGAGAAGGGCCCAAGCAGCCAAACCAAAATGCGGTGGAACGTGCAAACGCAATGGGGCCACTGGCCAGCTGAGAAATGGAAGAAAAAATGGAAGCTCGCGGGAGGGATACGCCCACAACCACTTGGGTACTCGGATATGTACGAGTACGAGACACATGTTTCACGGCCGGCCAAGCTTCGGTTCCCTCCATCCATCGTTCCATCCATCGTTCCATCCATGACATCCATCCATCCGGGCGAGTACAAACGGAAGAGAGCTCGAGAGAGAGACATAGTTACCCAGGTACATACATACATATTTTCGCAGTAAGCCCGGACTTCGATCCCGACAGGCTGACGACGGGATTCACCAGCCATCATTCCCGGGCCCCACCCTCAACAAAAAACGCCAGAGCGTGTGTTGGTAGTTACCCCTCAGTGATGCCGTAGGCCGCCACCCGACGGCCTAGGTTACAGCTATGCGAGACCCAATGCGAGACCCAATGTGTAGCGAACCGACGCGTATACATACCTACGGACGGCGAATGGTACTTCGGTATGGTATACCTACTTCAAGCCGTCGTGAGGAGCGTGCGGCGGCCGCTGAACGAACCATCGCAGCAGCAGCAGCGCTTCCCCTCCCCCGCAGTTCCCGGCCACAGGAAGCAACTGGGTGGTGATATTTAACCATCAATAACCGACCGGACTCCGGGGTAACTATGTACCTAGATACATGCTATACATGCTATGCATACATACTATATGTAAGTACCAAAGTACTCTGCTATATACTATATACACCCTGTCGCCCAGATCGATGCGACGATGCGACGATGGTGATGACGACATGTACGGTCCCAAAGATGGATGGGTGGGATAGAGTGCCTACCTGTCGTGTAAAGAGTCATATCGCAGTAGGTATGCATTCAGGTTTCACAGAGAAATCCGAGATTCCGAGATTCCGAGATTCCCGAGACTCCGAGGAGGATGACGGGGCGTGTGAAATCCTAAGGCAGTGACTATACCGTAGTAATGTTTCTTTTGTCTCCCGCTGAAGATGAAGAAGAAGAAGAAGACGAACAAGTCACGTATGTACAGACGTACATACATACCTCCTACATACATACATGTGCACATTTAAGCGGCGAGTACCGCAAAGTATCACCGGACCGCTTTCCGTGCAGTAACCAGTTGCCAGCTCATCATAGGTAGGGCGCAATATCTCCAGCCGTCGATCCTGGCCTCCACCTGCTGGATAGACGTATGCATGCTGATGTATGTATGAATTTATGTATGTATGTAGGCCGGGATTCGATACTGTACCATATTTAGCTTCCGTTTCATGACGCGGTACGTACATACTATGATGCTACATAGGCAAGTTCATATGTATGTAGATGTATGTACGATCCGCCGAAAGCGCTGAGGAAAATCCCAGATGAAGCTGAAGAACCGACATAGGTAGTAGTAGACAGCGGGGGTTTTTCCGTCTCGTTTTCCCGAAACGAAATGCAAGACGGCGCCGCGGCATACATATATACGTATGTAGTAGAATAGCATACGCTGCGAAGAACAGGCCCTAACTAACTATCCATGAAGGGCTGCAAAGCTGCTATATAATCGATTAGTTATGTATGACTTTGTATGTACACCTATCAAAGCTAGCCGAGCATCCATCCATCCCACCTGCACTGATGGGCCCAGTCCGGTGGAGGAGCTCCTCCGTCAGCGCTAAGTAAGCATCTTCTAAGTTCTTCGCAGCTGCCAGCCGGTGCGAGTGCCCGAGAGGGCTGGCGGGCGGGTGATCTCCTCCTCCTCATCCTTCAGGCTCCTGGGATATGTATGTAGGGTGGAGTACGGTGGAGTAACTCTAACTACTCGAACGCGGGTGCGATACACCGTTTTGTCACCATGGAGTTGAGTAGCCGTACTAGTAGTTACTATACGGTACCGTAGAGTAGCCACTCGGTGCAGTTCCTCACCTTAGAGCTCATCATACCACTCTCGTATGTAGATAGTAGTTGCGATTCCCATTCCCATCCGTATGCACCGCATCGAGCCGAGTCGAGCCGAGTCGAGCCGAGCCGAGTCGAGTCATGAACGATGGCCTGGGCTGGCCCTTCCCCAGCGCCTGACGTCCGGGGACCATCCCGCGTAGGTACATAGACTTGTCCATGTTCCGGGTCCATTCCATCCATATGTAGCAAAACTTCCCCTTCCATGAACCCGACCGACCGGCCCACGCAACTCACGCAACTCACGTGGGGGAGGGACGAGTGAGGTGGTGGGGGGCTGTGGCTAGTACTTTACACCCACGTAGCGATCAGCCACCACCGCCGCACCCCACCCAGGCGCCACCCACCCATGGGCCAGTCAGTGGGTACGTGGGTAGAGTAAGTGGGTATGCATACCGTACCGTACCGGAAGTGCATTGCGACTCGCTTCGCTTCACTCGACGCTCCGGCAGGGCGGACGGTAACACGGACAACGGATACATACCGGTACTCGCTCGTGAGTCGTGATGGTCGTCGTCGTTGTCGATCAATCACCAAAGTGGAGACAAGTGAAGAAGAGAAGTGTAGAAGTGGGCTGAATTCGCCATCGATACCTACTGCCACGTTCCCCTACATACCTACCGGCCACGTTCCCCGACACTGCATACACACATACATGTATACATGCATAAGTACACAGATATACATGCGCGATTGCGTCGTCGTCGTCGCTCTTCCACCGAAAAACAAAAAGGATTCGCCACAGCGTCGGCCTTCGGGCGCACTAGTCTACTCGTAGTGATGAAGAGTCCGAGCTGACTGTCTGGCTGGCTGGCTGGCTTGGTGGAGGTGTGTATGGCACCTACATACCGGCATGATGTATTTGGCATGTGAAACATGTTGCGACATGCTGGATATGCTGGACGTGTTGCGACATGTTGCGACATGTCAACTGCAAGTCTGCAAGTCTGCAAGCCAAACGAGCGAACGAAGCGCGGGGGCCGGGGCGTAAAACGGGGACCATATGTATGTTGGTAGGTATGTTGGAGAGTCGGCAACTGAATGTGCTCTGGATACTGGGTGTGATAGGGTAGACTCCGGAGTCCGGAGCAGGTACTGGGTGTGGAATTGCGTATGTGTGTTGGTTACTCTGGTTACTCTGCTCTGCGCTGCTCTCCAACTCACAGCGCCAACGATCCATGTCAAAAGCAGTTAGACTGGGAACGATCTTTAACCAAGGGCTTAGGGCGCCTCCCTCCCCTCCGCTTCCCTTCCCTTCCCTTCCCTTCCCGGCCGTGACATCTTTCTAGGACTTTTCTGGAAGGTCTGAGCGAACAAACAGAACAACAGAAAGTGGGGCCCAAAAACGGTCGGAAGCTTGAATCGGCTAGAGTTGAGTAACTTGACGCTAGAAGACATGAGAGACCAGACATCACGATTCTTGAATATGGATGAATGAATGGAGGAATGAATGAATGAATTAATGGATGAACGACGGGATGGTCGGTGTAACACCGATCTATATCATCTGTGGGTGTATGTAATGTACGCCACTCTACTATATGGCCTCTCTCGTACGGCGCCGAGTGTCGGGAGAGAGAGAGAGGGAGGGAGAGAGAGGGAGGGAGGGAGGAAGACAGAGAGACAGAGACACGAGATGACTACGGAGGAAATGTCCGCACGGAGGCGGGGTGCACGACATGAAGACGGGCATACAGCCAGTCAGCCAGCCAGCCAGCCAGCCAGCCAGAACATAGTGAGCATTCGGAGCGCATAGAACGCAGAACGCAGAGAACACGGACAACGACGTCGACGCGGGAGGTGCAGGTAGCCTCCCGTTCACACCGCAGCCCGGATCGATGTTGAGGAGCAGGAGGAGCAGGAGCAGGAGCTGAGTGCGCACATGGCATTGGGTGCCGTCGTGGAACGTCAGCCGCAAGCTGCGCGGTCCAGCGGATCGAAGTTCGAAGTTGAACACTGTGCCTACCCGGCGTTGCTGCTCCCAGGTTTCAATTGCACTTTACGGTACGACTATTGTTGGCGGTGGTATGTAGAAGTAATAGTAGCAGTAATAGTAGCAGTAATAACCCCCATCGCGCAGCACATGGCCTCGGTGCGGCGTGGAGTCCTGGACTGTGATGATGCACTGCAGCCCGAAATACCTATTCCACGGGCAATCGGAAGGGGCACGCAGCACGCTCGCAGTTTACCTCCAAGCGAGATGGATACGATACCGAAAGGAAAGGAAAGATCATTTGCCGGCGATGCGGGCGATCCCCTTCCTGGGTATTTTTTCGAAATTTTATAGGTAATCCGGTGCAGCCTTTTTTCCGTTCTGGTTGGCCCATTGACTCTTGAAGGGAGTATCGACAAAACTAATGCAGTCGGATGGCATGGGCGGAAGAATAATGATTTGTTTTTCTTACCTGAGCGCCCCTGGTTCCAGCAGTATGGTTCATACCCCCAAGATTGGGATTGCTTATCCAGCCAGCAGCCACAGCAGCAGCAAGCCCCTCCTCCTCCTCCTCCTGCTGATCCGCCTTCCTGCTCCTTCCTACTCCTCCGCCCCACCCCACCAGTCGGAGTGGTGTGGTCGAACGGATTGTCGGTGCCGGGATGGTCGTGCTGATGCGCTGACCGTCGATCCTTCACGAGCAAGGGGAGGAGGAGGAGACACAACACCTTCTCCAGATATCATCCCAGAGGCAGAGGCAGGCAGGCAGCTGGAGAGTAGGGTAGAGTACTCTAGAGTACAGGCGAAGAGAGACACCCCCCCTCCCCCTCCTCCTCCTCCAAGAGGATCGTCATTCCGCCGAAACTCAAACCCGCGTGCGTGTATGCGATGGTGATGGTGTTAGGTAGGGTTGTCGCTGGTGACTAGGCAGCTGCTGCATAGGAACACGTATACCTACACCTACCTACTCCAAGGGCATCCGGCGGAGGAAGGAAGTTATTATGCGGCCCTACTATCGTGAAGAAAGAGGAGAGAGGAGGGGAGGGGAGAGGGGAGGAAAAGGGGGAAGGCTGTACACTGCACACGTCGAGGTGGGCATGGGCGTGGTCGTGGTCGTGGTCATGATGCGGCGCTCGCTGCACACACACCCTGGTGTATCATATGATACTTACCTAGAGTACAGTGCTCAACCCCCCCTCCCCCTCCCCACTGCAAGTGCAGTGCAGTGCGGTGCACCGTGGAAGCGCTTTTCGTTCGTTCGTTCGTTCGTCGGTCCGTTCGTTCGTTCGCAAGCCTACCGGTACTCGCAGGAAGAACCTAGGCTCAGTAGAAGCAGCTACGTCGTTGTGCATCGGGTAGTTTGTTACTAGTTTCGACTCTATATAGTAATAGTTAGCAGATAGTAGTAGCAGTAGTAGTAGTTAGTAGTGGCTCTCCGGAGGTGTCGAAACTCGGGCCTGAAGACGTGCAGCGTTTGGGCCGAGCTCTGGAGTCTGCACGTGGAGTACTATACCCACCACTATGTACTTACGGTATGCGCCACGAGCGGTCACTAAACACCCGAAACACGTTGTCCAGCGGTACTATACGGCAATGTACCGCGGGTAGAGTACCGTAGGTGGCCGTGGACCGACAGCCCCCGTAGGTACGTACCGCGTCGAATCGAAGTGGTATCCGCTGCGAGGCACGATTGATTATGGCCCATGGGCGCCGGCTCCATGGTGTTTGACGTCCGAAGGTGGCAGCCAGATCCAGCTGCGGTAACGCTGCCCGCGGAGGGAGCGGGGGGTTCCCTACTCTTCCGCAATCTCATGACCACGGTCCACCGCCCCACCACCGCGATCGAGGGGCAGGGCAGCAGCACTGCGATCGAGGGCAGCAGTAGCACACGCCAGAGAGCCAGCCGGGGACCTGAGGTGCTTGGGTGCTCTAGCGGACATCGGCTTGACGGCCAGCAGCCTCCTCAGCTCCAGGAAGTAGACTGAATGCCATCCGTCAGAGTCTCAGGCCCCCGAATGCCATCCGTCAGACTCCGAAGCGCCATCCGAGTGGCTCCCGAATCCCGATATGTATAGTAGTCGCTCGACCACATGCTTGGAAAGCGAGCGAGCAATCGAACGAGGCACCTCCTCCACCTCGACCGGTCCCAAACCCCCCAAACCCCCCCCACTCCAGGCATTCCCCGCACCCACAAACGCAACATACGCAGAGTACCGTAGTATCAGAAGTGGGTGGTTAGGCAGGCAGGCAGGCAACTAATGTAGGAGACGCTCTAGGTAGTAGGTATCTACCCAGTCGGTCCGTTGCGACCTGCACTCTGTGCTCTGCCTGTGTTCTGCTTACCTTTGCACCCCCTCCCTCCCCTCCTTCCCTTCCCTACCCTCCCCTCGTAGACGGGGATCTTCCCTGCACCGCGTCGACTCTAGGGAGACGACCGAGGAGCGACGGACGAGCGAGCGAGCAGAGCCGTCACTGTCACCACCGCCGTCACCGTCACCGTCACCGTCATGGCTGAGGCTGCTATGTATGCTGCCATGCCATGCCGTGCGCGAGTATATGTAGAGATCCGATGCACCTCAGTACCCGTCCGGCCGTTCCATACTCGCCCGTCCTACAAAAACTCAAGTCAGCCCAGAAAGTCGGAAAGTCCGTGCACGCACAGAACAAAAAAACAACCGACAAAGCGATTCCCGTCACTCCGAGGATCCACCACACGCAACACACGCAACACACGCTCCACTCACTCACTAGTCGGTCGGTCAATCACTCAATCACTCAATCACTCAATCAGTCGGTCGGTCGGTCAGTCGGTCGGTCAGTCAGACAAACAGTCAGCCCAAGTCTCGGATTCCCGTCCTCCTACGCTGCAGTGATCCCGATATACACCCATCACCACCGTCCCACGCCTTACGTGCGAATCTCCAGCTTCACACGCGCCTCGCCTCCTCCTCCCCCCCGCTCCCCCGCTCCCCCCCGACCGAAAGTTATACACAACGCACGCCACCTACAAGACGACCCTAAGTGTCGGTTAGTGGCACGCCAGGCCAGAGACCAATCCGAACGGGAACGCCGTCTCCACTCGTGCTCGCCCCCGGCTGCTATATCTCCATACAGGCAACCACTCGGCCTAACGCAAAAGAGGCGTAAAGCATAAACCCATAGCGAAAGCAAACGAAACCGCTTTTGGGCGCTGTCCGTCATCAGTGCCAGAAGAAGGAGGGGTGCCACATCCTTAATAGCTAGGGTTTTTTTTTTCTTTCTTTCTGGAAGGAAGCTGTCACAACCCAACCACGCATCATCATCGTCCTTAGCGTCCGTCCGTCACCGTTCGTTCGTTCGTCGCGTAAAAGAGAAAAGCGAAAGAAGAAGAAAAAAAAAGAAGGGAAAGAGAAGAAGAAAAAAAGTTGCACCTTCCCGAGTGGCAAATTTCCTGGTCTTCCTCCTCGGTTTCACTTCTCCTCATTCTCGAGAGGGGCACAAATCGCGAAAGTCAATCACGGGCCAAACGCCATTTAAAGAGTCGGCCAAGGACCATCTTCCGGAAACTCCTGACTGTGGAGAATTCATCAGCGTCGTCAAACTTTGGATATTCCTTACAAACCAGAGCCCTAGGTAGTTGCCGGCGCACAAGTGAAAGAGGTATGTAGGGAGCAGAATCCTGGCCGACTCTCCGAGCAACGTCCACTCCCCTCCCCTCACCCCCTCGCTACATAGAGTACAAGCGCTAACTAACTGGCAGGCAGACCCAAGCACCAAGAGATCCTACGCACCCCACCCGAACTCCGATAGTTATCGAATCAGACGAACACGAGACCACAGATAAATAATCCGTCCCCGACCAAAACCAAAGCCGGACCCCGACCAGACCAGACCAGATCACCGGACCGAACTCATTCAACATCCCCCCACCCTCTCCCAAACACACATACACACACACATCCACCTTCACACCCACGATGATCTGGACATGCTGTCGGTGCGGGCAGAAGAGCCATTGCACAACGTGCGACTGCGGCCATAACTTCTGCCTGAGTTGCGTCTACTGCCGGAAACCTCGAGCACCAGTCTTCAAATCGTTCCGTCAGAAATGGTCGGCCATGCTCAGCAGTTGAGCGGGATCGGTCCACCACACACTCGTTCATCTTTCTCCTTGCCGCTCCTCTAATGGTTCGAGCCGTCAATCCCCTACGCCTCCATCCTCCTCCTCCACCGCCGCTTCCTTCGCCTCCTCCGCCACCACCTCCTACGCTTCCTCCGCCTCCTCCTCCGTCTCCTCGCCACGGCCAGGGCAGCTGTCTACCCACCTACCTACTGGGGTAGACCACAGTTCACCTTGCACCCGTACCTGTACCTATCCCGGCGACCAATCCATTTTCCACCTTCCACCGCTACGAAATTCCTACGTTCACGTTCACGCATCACGATTCTTGTATATAGTTTGGGCGCTGGGGGGCAGTGGGGGCGCTGGTGGGGGTACTGGGTGGCGCTTTGGTGGCGGCGGGCTTGCTTGTGGTGGGCTGCGGTGGGTACGGTGTAGATGGGGTGTTTTTTTTCCTTCCCGGGTTTCGTTCCTGTTCCTGTTTTTTCTTTTCGCGCACTATACCTAATGGCATGAGCTTGGGCATGGGCTTGGACCGTTCGACGTCGATGATGGTGCTGGTAGTGGTTGTGGTGGTGGTATCGATCGAAGAGCCCCCACGATCATGATTCACGATCACGATTGCACGATTTTGGGGTCCGGTCTGTGGGCGGGCGGTGGGTCGGTGCGTGGGTGGCTGGCTGGCTTGTCTCGGTTTTCTTTTTTGCCATGTATTTTATGGTTTTTGGCGTTTGAAGTTTCATCATTGGCAGCAGAAGCACCGATCTCGTTCCTCGAGTCTCGTCTCTTCGTGGGCATGGGTGGGGGGCATGGGCTTGGGCGGCCGATTGAGTCGAACGTCGTCGACGTTGGAGTCGGCGTCGGCGTCGGCGTCGGCGTCGGCGTCGGCGTCGGTTGCAGCACCGCATGCCACAACCAGCTACTAACCATCAACGTCAACGTCACCCCTCCTAACCCCCCCTCGCGCCCCTCCACTCCCCGCATGCCCGGATAGGTGGTTAACGTCCTAGCTGGCCACCGACGCGCCTGTCCCCACAAGGAACCAGGTACAGTGCATCCCACCTCGGGCCAATCCAGGCGCACATGCTGCGGTCTCCACCTTCAGTTCTCTTGCTGATCCGACCGAAAGAACGAACGAAAGAAAGAAAAAGAAAAGAAAAAGAAGTAAAAAGAAAGCAAAAAGAAAAGAAAAAGAAAAGAAAAAGAAGTAAAAAGAAAGCAAAAAGAAAAGAAAAAGAAAAGAAGGAAAGTAGGAGAAAAAACGTGCACCTCGTGGCGAATCGATTGCTTGCTTGATTGCTTGCTTGGTTGCCTGATTGATTGATATTGATATTCCTATATGCATCGGCCGGATGCACCAGGCTCGTGGGTGCCTGGGTGGGATGTGAGATCATACGCAGTAGAGTACGTAGACACCCAACCTCGAAGTTTAACCCCACGCCACGCCACGCCGGCGCCGGACAACGTCTGCGCTGGCTGGTCGCCCGGCCAGAGTGTCCGAAGGTTTGGGAGTGGTTGGTTATGCATATGTAGAGTACGAGTACTGTGCTGTACGCTACTTTTGTCTTTTGTATAGGATTGGAGGGAGGGGGGTCATTCGCCGGTACATTCCGGCTTGGTGGGGGGTTCGCTCGTGCGTGAGTCGTGAGCGTGAGCGTGAGTCGCGAGCATGAGCGTGAGCGTGAGCGGAGCTCGACGGAACTCGACGGAATAAACAGGGTGGGGCAGAGTAGGTAATTGAGTCAGTGCCGCCGGGATGGCTTCTCCAGTCAGTCGGTCGGTTGGGAGTGGTGAATGGGAGTGGACACTTCCGACAGACAGACGGACGGACACGGACACGAAAACGCCGAAAATGCCGACGACGCCGACACAGGGACCCGTGAGTGGTCCGCGATTCGGACGGACTTTTTACAGTGCCTAACTACGGTCTACGGTACTATGGGTTCGCTACGTACAGCTGTCGTAGAGTAGAGCAGTTAGAGTAGAGTACCGTATGTAAAGTATCGCCTCCTCCGGCCCTGCGATCTGGAATGCCATTTTAGAGTACTCGTATACTATCTATAACCACAGCAGTCGTATCCCCCGCTCCGGTGGTCGCGGCATGTGGGTGAGACGGTGGGATGATTCCCGAATCCAGGGACTCTCGCACGTACTACCTATCCAGGTATACTACTATATACAGTATGTACCTATAGTATACGGACAGGATCCTCCACTGTCCAGGCTCCGGGAATATCTTACTCCGTATATCCGACGTCCGCAGGGTACGGTACGTATCATGGGTTATCGTTAACTACGGCCCTACGATCATGTGATGCGCCACGATATCTAGAGTAGGTAGGTATCGAATTCCCGGCTTCAGCGTTTGGCCAGTGGCCACTGTGGCTCCCCCGCGCTTCGCCATAGCAAGTCGGTATTGCCAGTGGCCCCTAACTTCGTGTGCATACATATGGACCCCCCAGGAGACCGGTGCTTGCGATGCGATTCGTGATGCCGGGGATGGAACGAACTTCCGTGGATGTGATGCGCGCAGGACAGTGCGCGGACGGTCTCCACCGTCCGTAAGACATTAGGGGGCGTGGGGGCACGTGTTCCCCCACGTTCAGGACTCCAGGAGGACGCCCGGGAGGCTTGAGCGTCATCGGCATCCATCATTGAGGATGGGAGAAGGGAAGCTACCTACTGGTAGTCTGGGTCTCGCGTGAGTCAACCATCTAGGTATGTACATATGATACTCTACATCCGAGTGTGGAGAAAGGTAGGTAGGTACGTATGCCATGTACCTACGAGGCTACCGTATGCCTATTCCAGGGTGCAAGAGACAGGATAAGCATTTACAACGTCGGGGATAATGTCGAGCTACCAGTAGGCTGTAGCTAAGGGGAGTCCGAGCCTCCGAGCTGCAAGAATACGCGGGGTGCCGATTGATGCGGTGCAGGGCTATGATATGTATCTAGGTATGTACCTGGGTATGATATGTATCTATCATATGTATGATGTGTACCTAGGAGAGTGCGATTGCTGTACATACCGCGTAGGTATGTAGATATGTACATAGACAGCAAGTCAATCGAGCCTTTGTCGCAGCCCCCACTCTCCTCCTGAGTTCTCCTTCTCCCCCAGGCTCCAGCCTCCTCGGTTTTTCCGAAGTGCCCCCCCAAAAAGGTGCAAGAACACGGCCCCCAATTCTCCAAAGTATGACGATCCCCCGTTCGTTCGACAAAGTGCACTGTGCACCCCCACCCGAGAGGAGGCCCCCACCGCTCCTTGCAGAAGTGTTCTTCTTCTCGAAGCTCGAACGATCCCCTCCCACTACCCAGGTTTGATACATAGTCAGACAGTGAAAGTTGCAACATACATACCGGTGAGTCGTAACCGGTATGTAGCTACGGTGGTGAACTGCCGATTGGAGCTACGGTACATACCTTCCAGGTAGTACCATAGAATCCGGCTGGATGGAAGGAAGGAACATGGAAGGAAGAAAGGAATATTGGGCAGCTGCACTAGCAGCTGGTTAGTTAGTTACGGTTTTATGTATGTATGGTATATATGTACAATACATGTCCAGGTTCGTCCCTGGCGATGTTGGTTCGGTCGGCGGGCTGTGTGTATGTAGAGCACGGTGTGCATAACTATCCGTGGTTTGTAATGTATGTAGGGAGTGGGAAGTGGGAAGTGGGGAGTGGGAAGTGGGGTAAAAGGGACCGCAGCCTGAGCCAGAGGTGTTACTGCTTCAGGCTGCCGCATGGCCCTCCGTCGAGGTAGGAGAGCTTTGTCGCAATTGTGCGGATACATACTCCTAGCTAGCTGATTGGCATTGCAGCACACATACTACATACTACATACCTACTACATACCAGTACATAGTACATATCCGAAATACCGCGTTTGGGTTACAATTCCGCAACTCTTCCCCACAGCCTTGGGAGGTTATGTACCGGCCGGGGTGGGGGGGATTGGCGAGATGCAGAACCCACCTATCCATCTCCTGCGGCGCCATTCATTTCCGTAGAACCGGCAGCTATCTGTGGAGTATGTACCGGTATGGAACTCTCGATTATTCCCGCCCTACAAAACCGACTTCCGAGCAGCTGTCTCAGACCCGTTTGCTCGACTTTCAACCGAGCGAGGGGCCGGGGTCGGGGCTGGGGAGTGCTCGAGAACTGGATATCATCGTATGTATGTAGAGTACCTAGAGTACTAGTTAGTACGGTACGGTGTGTAGGTAGGTAGGTGCCGGTGATCTATCAATCCGACCCCCGACCCCCGTACCCCGCCCGGCTACGATTGAGGCTGGAGATACTAGCACTAGCACTCAGCGTGCGTGCGCGTCGCAGCCCATCGAACCCCCCACAACTCGTATCTCATGCTTCGATCGTGGATCGATGTGCAGAGTGAGAAAACGTGATCGGCTACCTGGGTATGTGCTATACCCATTTGTCCGGCAGGGGATGTCTCGTATGATATCGTACTCCCAGGGTGCTCCTCCTCCGATAGTAACTAACTAGAACATACGTACCGACTATTAGTTAGTAGGTAGTCCCCTCGCAATCTCAGCGTAAGCCTACAAGTGATTAGTACATAGTACCTACATAGGTAGTTTCTGGCACTGCGTCACTTTGCATCGATGTCTAGCAAGGACCTCCCAGATCGGATGATAGTTACTAGTACTCCACCTAGTCTTCGAGTCGGATGCGCAGATGTAGGGTTGTAGCCATCCAATTGGGCAATTGAGCGGCGACGAGTGGACTGCGGGGGGGATTCGATGAAGCTTTTTTTTTTCTTTCTTTTTTTCTTTGCGGATCTACATATGATGCTAGGGATGCGCGTTAACTACTTAGACCCGGGGTTTGCGTGTCTCGCTTTGAAACTCCCTTCACAGGGGGACGGACGTCGATCTGCCTGCTGCTGATGCTGCTGCTGCTGATGTGTGAGGCGAGATCTACATATCATCTAGATATGGCTGAAACCTACATACCGTACAATTCCCACCAACCGCCGGTACCGCGCAGGACGTTCGTGTACGGTACTCTACTCTATATGATCCACAGGTTACATACAGCAAGTAGTTTTGTATGTACCTAGAGTACAGGTAGGTAGCTGCTGGCACCAGCACGTACCCAAATACTGCGTTCGGCACCGCTGGAGATCCCCGCTCCCTTCCTCCCTCCCTCCCTCGCTCCCTTCCTCGCTTCACAGTTCTGGATTGCGTTGGTGATGTCTGGCGGGCTGCAGGCTAAGATTGCCGTCGGAGCAGGAGTGGACTCACCTGCAAGGCAGATTTTCCTACACAGCTGAAGCGGAGTTGATCCGAGTGGCTGGCCGCTGGCCAGGTCCCCCCCGCGCCGCCTAGTTTCTTCCAGCCAGCCAGCCAGCCAGCCAGCCCCCGTCATGTCGGAGGGGGGGATCCTCCATCCATCGAATCCCTGCCTGTCCGGCCGGGACACCAGAACGGACTGGAGGTGGAGGTGGAGGTGGCTGGCCAGTGGGTGCTGTGGGTGCTGTAGGCAGTGACCGCGTGATCAGCCATGCGGCTGCACATCATACTTTTCCATAGCGTGTGTAGAGTACATAGATGGTCCGAAGGGGGAGAATGCCAGCGCCAATCCATTCGCATCGGGCAATTGGCAACTCGACTCAACTGGATTCAACTCGCAATCGCTGTGTACATATGATGTGCCCCATGTAACTATTCTCCGACTGCACGGAAGGAATAATACGGTAACTCGATGGCCTACATGGCAATCTAGCCGGTTCCGGATTAGAAGGGAGCCTCAGGTCGGCCATCGTTTTTCGTCTGCTGGCGCCGAGTAGAGCTCATGTAGGAACTAACCAGGGCGCCGCATAATCCGGCCTTATCAGGTTTTCGATGCAAAGTTCCAAGGTCGTCGGAACTTCGAGTTGGGCCTGTGCAACCGAAGCGCCGCGGCGGCGTCTGCCCAGCCTATAGTAGAGCAGGCAACTACTAGTTCCATCGTGGCCTGATTCCGTGCGGCGTGGACAGGTCTAGGCTTCGAGAAGGTCCGCAAGAATTGGAGCTAGCTGGCGCCGGGAGTTTTATGGCAGTTGCCGAGAACTCTGCCTACAAAATCGAGGGGAGGGGGCACGTGCTTTTCGGAACTGTCCCGGGCTGACTAGCGTTGTCGACGGTGATCACTGATCACTTGCCGACGGATTTGAAGTGCGGTGCCGAAAAGTGGGTTGTATGTAGGAATGTATGTAGTGTAAGAGGCTCGGAGAATTAGTTTCAATTCGATTCGGCGCGTTGACGGTTGGGTGGACGTTGAAGACACGGTCGCTTCGCATGCGTACAACCGCCATAGCCGCAGAGGGTATGACGTCTCAATTATAGTAAGCGGCTGGACTCACCCGAAGAGATATATGTAGGAGTTAGGATCTAGATATCCTGGTGCGGCGTGGTACGGAAACTTGAAAGTCCAGTGTTTTCACGTAAAGTTTGGAATTGTCCATACGGAGTCGTGCCTGCTTAGTGCAAATCGTGAAACGCCGGCGAAACTCCATCAGCGGTTCGCTCCCATAGGCTACCTACCTTCTCTTGCGTACTGCTTTGCTCATAAACCAACAGTCAACAAATCAAATAGCTACGGTCATAGAACCATGAACACACGGCTTCCCGTCCGCTCAGCCCTAGTTAAGCATGGTATCGCCAGGTTAGTACTGCAGTGGGTGACCATGCGGGAATCCCTGGTACCGTAGTTTTTATTTTCGCTTCCGACCATGTGCTCTGTATGATATGCTCTCTTCCTAAAGATAGGTAGCTCCACCTAAAGACATCTGCAGAGTACACGAGTGCTCCGACCGAGTTTCGGTATTTTTTTGTTTAATTATCATTGCATTTGACCTTAGTTAGTAGATCATAACAGATTACATATCTATTTTCACCTGACTGTCACCGACCGCTGACCGCGAGTTCGATACCGGTTCCCTATTGCTCTCCGCCCAGCCCTCTCCGCCCGTCAATCCTCCCCGCTCAACCCCCCTGACGAACCGAGTTTCCGTAAGGCCGTGTCTTAACGCAGAGAGACGTCAACCGGCAAACCCACAACACGAACTGATTAGTATACCCAACGTGACGTAGTTAAAGCCCAAACACGAACTACGCATATACCTATTGGTAAGCTTGAGGGGGTCAGAGTGTGAGGCGAGTACTGATAGGAAACGGAATTATGCATTAAATCCGACGGAATTAATGAGAGGTAGGTAGAGCGGATAACCCATGGGAAGAGAAGGAGGAGTATAGAGCAAATAGCCCAGGGGCAGAAGAATGGGAGAAGTGCAGGAGCGGAGAGAAGAGAGAGCGATGCCGTACGCGCGCACTACTAATGCATTTGTTTTGTTTAATCATTGATTACATGCGACCTCGTTAGATCATGGCAATACACACTCCGTTTCCCATCTACTGCCAAACCCGACTTTCGTCAAGCGGCCTGATGCGGCTTCCCATGCTCCCTCGAGTCCCTACTTTGTCTCGCCTTCTACCTCTTCAAAAGGAGATGCCACGAAGGAGGGGGTGGGGAGAGGCAGCGGGAGTGACCCTGGTTGCACCGCTCATCTGCAAAGAGGTCTCGGATCTTAAAACGATCCTTGTGTGCTTTGTGCCTCGAAAGCATATTACATTGCCAATGTGATGAAGACAATAAACGGCAAACGTCTATAATTCCATAGTTTTTTTTCGACGTTTCAGCCCTACGCTCTTTACAGCCATTCACAGACAGTCACTCGCAACCTGAATGATGACTCCTTCGAGTCCATATTCATTCAACAATATCATCACAAAACTCCCATTCCTCCTTCCACATAATATACATTTTCCTCCCTTCCCACCCCCATCTAACCCGAGAACACAGCGGGTCCAGGGATAGTGTAGCTCGACGGCACGGGGTAGTAGATGTTGATAGTAACACCGGGATCGCTGGACTTGTATGCGCCGGGCAACTTTACGGTAGCGGGGCTGGCCGATCCACCGCCGGTAACACTGATCTGAGCGCATCCCATGTAGAACTGCGCGCCTCCGGCCGAGCTGGCACCGTGCAGCGCGATCACCTCGGACCGCAGCAGGTAGTCGCCGCTGGGGATCGAGGACGGGATCTTAGCGCTGTAGATTCCCTTTGCTGCCACCAGCTTGTCCACAGCCCAGTACAGGCTGCCGTCGCTCTGCACGGTCATACCGTCGTGCTGGATCTTGAACCAGTTCAGAGACTCGGGGGCGGTGGCCGAAACGACATCGGGGACCTGGGGGGTGTTAGTGGGGAGGAATTGAGGGAGAGAGGGAGAGAGAAATGTACCTTGGCCAAGTAGGTTATCACGGGACCCTTGTGGGAAGGATCGATCGCCTGCGTGTCACGCCCTCCATGGTGCCATTCCAGCTGGACGGTGGAGCCGGCAGCGACGACGAGCTTGGTGGGACGGGTGACGCCACCGTTGACGTTGCAAGCCATGGCGGAGGAGGTAACTATTTTTCCCAAGCTGTTAGGACGTGTTACTTGTAGAGGGAGAGGCGACGGGAGCTAGCTACATACCATCGGTGACGGGGTTGTTGTTGGGCGGAGGACGGATGACCGCAGAGTTGTCGTTGATGTACTGCAGCGTGGCGTGCGAGTGCACGGCGGTGGCGAGGGCCAGGAGAGCGGCGAGAGTGAGCTTCATGGTGAACTAAGGGAGTGAATCGAAGTGGCTTGAGGGAGTGAGTGTCCGTTGGAAGCTGATGAAGCTGATGATGCTGATGAGGAGAATAAGATGGAGGGAGGTGAATATGGTCGTTATATACTCCCATTGAGATCCCTTCAGGTAGAGAGTACTCTACTCTATACTCTAATTCCATTCCCTCCAGCACGAGACGAGGTCTATGTGCCTCTGTGTCCTATGTAAAGAGTGACGGCCCGTGAAACCGATGGATCCAGCCCAAGATCTACAAATTGTACCTACATACCCTACATCCCCCCGCCTACATCCCAGCGCCTGTAAGCTGTATGTAAAATTCCCGGCATGCAGCCCCCTCCTCGCTCCTTCATTAGCGAACTCGATGTGTTACATAGATATTTTTTCTTTTCCCCAGGTTCTTCTGTAACTAGAGCCCAGCCCAGGCACGCCGACAGTGACTTGTCCCGTTCTGGCGGGTACGTCTTAATATCGCCGGTGTATATTTCGCGGGTAAATGCTAGGTACTTGGTAGGTCCTGTCATGCGCGCCCCCCGTGAGTGAGATTGGAGAAAAAAAGGATGCATTGCAAAGAAGGAAAACCATGAACGAAGCGGCCAAGTCTCGTTATCCACCGCTTGGCTTCTACATACATACGAGACTGACAGGACTAGTTACAGCTAACGGCCCGGACACCGTACGTAGGCGCCCCTACGGTGTCCGGGCCGTTGGGCTGCGGTTCCCTGTACTCTACCCCCCGGGCCAGACTCCGCTAATATATCCCCGACGGAACTCGGGAGCGGAGATGACATAGCTCAGGAACCTAGGGTTCAGACAGTTTACCCGCAAAGTAACGCCGAGGCGGGTTGTAGGCTCTGATGTCCGGGGCATAAAGTATGTATGCATAAGGTTTGTGCTTCCTTGACGCCGGATTTTGTATGGTGTCGAAGGTACGGTATGTATTAAGGACGACGGAGGCCAGGTGCCCGGTTTGCGTCATTGTTTTGGTATTGCAGTACTATACTGGTTTCTGGATGCTGGGCGTTTTGACCAAAAGTTTTTTTACACAAAGTACGAGTATCTGGTGACACGCGAGGAGGAGATTGGCGAAGCCCGAAGCTCAAAGTTGAGGGTTCGGATGGTGAACCGCTGATTGCGGACCACTACTGTTGCTTGCTACATACTCAGGCACTCCGTCGTTAGGTTTCTGGCCTCCGGGGAGCTAGGCACTCCCCGGGCAGGTCCGTCTCCAGAATGTATTTGCTAGTCTTGGAACCTCTGCTGCGCTCCCGCGGTCCCGGTACATGGCCATAACATGGCCATGATGTACCTAGCACAACTGCAGAATTCTGTATTGTCACATCAAGAGCTCGTCTTCCAAAGCAGCCGCCCTCTGAAATGGCCACCGTACCCGCCTACAGGCTACCGGTAGATCCAGCTGAATAGATCGAAAGACAAACTATAATCCTCCTAAGAGTTTTCGTACGTATGGCCGAGGCAAGTTTCCAGGCCCCAGAATGCCAGAATCTTCTCGACGTAACGATTACTCAAAGAGATTAGTCTGGACCGATCAGATCCGATATAGCAGGGCATGGTTCCTCCACTGCTGTCCTACATACTACAAATCTTTCGCTCCCAGCGGTCCGGCTCCGTGCCTAGAGAGCTGGCAACATGTGGAACGAAGGAGTATCGTATGCGTATGATATAAAAGGAGCCCAAGACTTTAAATAATCAGATTCCCTTCACCGCCAAGTCTAAACGAGGGACATAATAATCCACTTGACCGTGACCACTGAAACCGAGTGAGATCATTGAAGCGTACACGGGGCCTGAGAGAAGCAAGATCGTTCAACATTTACACCATCACTGAAACAAAAGCTGTAAAACAGGGAATGAGGATGATTGTCTCTTTGAAGTCATAGGGCGCATGCTGGCCGAGTAGCTACATGCAGATGGAGAAAAGCTTGCATTCATCGCATCTATCCACAACACATCTACTCCGGCACAATTAGTAAGCTCCCCAATGCCGTATTCTGCCCCAATGCATCCCTATAAACCACGAGCTCAGCCTTGCCTTCAAGTCTCTCACAGTCTCTCTAAGCCACAGCTCGGTCCACCCGCCAGCAAGCCAGGTTACACGCCGCCAACGCCGCTACCGCATAAACCACGGTCACGCTTGTGCCAGGTTACAAGTGGTAGCAGTGCCTACAGGCAAAACGTAAACCATGAGACTCTCTGTAGCAAAGTGGCTGCGACGGCGTAGGACATCGGGAGTATCTGGATATCATCATTGCTCCCCTCCTCTTCCTGCCGCAAAAATGCAAAGACGGGAGTTGAGTACCTGAGTATTTAGACGACGAGCGCGTCGGTACCTTTCGTTTTCCGGCTCTCAACACTCGTCTTTGCGCTTCGTGCACCAAATTGGACCGCACGTTTCGCCTCCGCGGCGGCAGTGGGCATACCGAGTTTCTTAGCGAGGAGTCGTAACACCTTCTTGCCGTTCTCGATGCCGTCATCTTCGCTCTTGCCGAAGGAACACTTTCCGGTAACGGGTGTGCGCATTGCCCACGCCACGACCTTGTCGTCGAGGAAAGGATACCGCATCTCTTTCGCCCAGTGCGCGGCTACGCGGTCGTCCCGGCCGAGGTTACGTTTCCCGAGACGGAGAAAGTCGAGATTTAGCTCGTCGAGGAGACCTTGGTAGCCGGCACGACGGAACGCGGTTGAGTGCCGGGAGTAGCCACCGAAGAGCTCGTCTGCACCGAGGCCGGAGAGGAGGATCCGCGCGGGAGTGGTGTAGTCGTCGCTTTGGCCGCGTGCGGCGAAGTAGAATGCGAGGGCGATGGAAAGGTCCATTTCGGTGTTGTGTGGATGCATCAGGTGGATCACCGTAGGGCGATGCGCGAGAAGTTCGGTGTACGGGACATTGATGGATATGAAACGCCAGAACCGAGTAGGACACGTTTTGCGGAGTTCGTGGAAGGAAGAGAGACCGGTTGTACGATCGGGGCAAAGGGCGTAGGGGTCTATTTCGACGGGATCGGTGCCATCAACTTTGGTGCCCTCCTTCTTCGCTGCTGCGTTCCGTGCTGCTACTATCCGAGGATTCTCGAAGGCAACGTTGAGGAGATCCACTGGCTCGTCTGGGGGAAGAATATCATGTGCGATCCGAGCCATAGTGGTACAATCCACACCGCCGCTGAATAAGATTGCAACCCGGACGTCGTCTTCAGGCCTGGCTTTCCTCAGGCGAGAGTGGAGATCGGTATCCGGCGGAAGTTGAATATCTCTCACACGCAACCGCAAGCTCTTGACTAACGCATCGTGGAGCGATGAAACCTCGGGAGAGTCGATGTTGAGGATAGCGGACTCATCGTCGACAGTAGGAAGGGCCATATTCATCTTTGGAACCTCATATAACTGTCCTCCGGTCAGTCAGTCCAACCCACCGCTCACACATCATGCTACGCACCATCTCCGCATCTTTTCCTAGCGTATGCCAGATCATTTCCCCTGAAACAACATCAGACCTCCACACACCCCCCGTCTCAATCTCTTCCCAGCCGCCCTTATCATCGCCGACACTCGCAACCATCAGCGTATCCTCCTCCCTCCGCATGACCAAACTCCTCCTCCCGGCCCAATCGCGCCCAAACCAGCATACGCCCAACGGCGCATCGTAGAAGACAAACGCAAACTCCCCCTCAAGTTCACGAAGCCCATCTATCCCGCGCGCCAAAAGCAATTCGAACACCGCCAGTGTATCGTTCTCCCCCGGTGGGAGTGGCACACCGGTTATCCGCCATGCCTCGCCGTTCCAGCAGAGTACTGATCCCGTCGTTGGATCTTCCAATGGCTGTGGAATGGGGGTGGAGCCGCGCACCGAGAGGAGACTGGAGGTGAAACTTTGCGTCCGTCCGTTCCGGTGGACGACACGGGTGCGTATGGCGTCGGGGCCGCGGTGGGAGATCAGCGCAATGTGGTCGGCCGAGGGTGAGCGGGGGGCTGAGGAAATGGAATAGAGGATTCCGCACATTGCGGAAAATTTAGGCTGTTCACGACATTCTTGGTTGTGATGTGGAGCGGAGTCGGGGGTGGTGCGAAGGTTGGACGGTGGGTAGGGTAAGCCACGGAAATGGACCAGGTTGTCACCACGGAGCCGCCCAGGTTGTCACCACGGAGCCGCCCAGGTTGTCACCATGGAGCCATCCTGCGACCGTTTGTTTCTCTCAGCCTACAGTGCAATTACAAATACCGAGTCGCAGCCACATGCCCGAAGTCACGACGCTCACTTCTCTACCATACGGGGGGCCAGAGACTCAGAGGGAGCATAGCACGGGTGGTCTTGGACCCGCCGCGACTCTCCTCAAGTCCATCGGCCGTCCCAACTTTCCCAATAGATATGCAGGTATTCCAACAGTCACAACGGAGTGAGTCGGTCTACCTAACATTTTACCAACCTCCGGGTACTGGGAGCACCGAGAGCACGTGTCTTTGAACGATACGGACAGCTACCCTAACGCTTGGGGATTCAATGCGCCTAGATACAGCTCAGGGATAGGATATCAGGGACGAGGTATCATGTAAACGGAGTAGTGGTTGTGCAAATATCACTCGAAGGCGATAGGCCTTGGGACGGATGCCTGCAACGAATGCTGAGAAGCCCCGTTTATTGTCACCAGTTCGCCAGTAAAATCAACAAAAGACACAGAGATATAGCAGAAGAAAAAAAACACCACCAGAACACCCAATCGGCAAAGAGTAGAGGTACTTTTTTGTGTTCCCATTCCCAAATTTTCCGCGTTTTATTTAGAAACAGTACAACAACAGAAGTACCCATTTCCCATCAAGCGCGGGCTGAACGAGCAAACAACGAAACCATTAACCGTACCCCAGCCTAAAACTGCATCAAGTGGGGTCGGTCGCCCTTGCTCAACGAGAAGGACGAGGCGATGTAACTCTTAAGCTCGGGAACCTTGGCGATGTTCTTGACGAGAGCAGCATCGACCTCCTTCTGGTCGGACTTGCGGATGTCCGGGGTCTCCTTCTTCTGTATTGTAGAAATAGACATTAGAACTCCTTCATCTCTTGGCTGCAATGAGGAGTCGAAAGGTCACAACGTACGGTCACCTTGTCGCCCTTGAAGAGCTTCTCCTCCTTGGTCTTCTTCGCCTCCTTCTCGCGAGCGAAGTACTTGTCGTCGAACTTGTCGACGTTAACACCAGCAAGGTCGACGGTCGTAGAGGTGGCGATCACGTAACGAGCGTTGACACGGCGAAGAGGAACGCCGTTAACCTTGAAGGGACCGGTGACGAGCAGGATACCGTTGGTCAAAGCCTTCAGGAAAACGACACGCTTGCCCCGGAAACGACCAGCGAGGAGGATCAGGACGCAACCGGGCTTCAAGGAAGGACGGAGGGTGGTCGGCCTGATGGACTTGCGGACCTGTTGTGGGAGCTCAGGTCAGCATGATATCCCAAAGCTTAGGTTGCGTGGAGCTCGAGATGGACGATCGACAATGGAGTGACAGTAGCAGCAGAACCCGCTTTCTCTGATGAATATTCTGTGAATTCCCTCCTCTTACTATCTGCATCTCGAAAGCTGTAGACCAAGGCTCTTCTCCGTGATTCCCGCAATTTTCCAAGCTCTTTCTCTCTTCTCTCATAGTCCCCACAGCTGCTTCTGCCACTCGTCCATTTCCGACCATCGATCTCGTCTCTCACAGATCCGCTGAGATTGACCCATCACGCACAGAGAAAACCGACCTTCTTGGGCTCCGCATCCTCCTGCGAAGGGTACCACTTGGAGGACCTCTTGAGCGGGACCTCCCGCTTTCCGGACCCGAAGGAGATTTGCTTGATATCGGCCGTCGACATTTCTGGGGTGGGGGATGGGGTAGTCGTTTGGCGTTCGGTCGCGGACTTGCTGGGTGTCGGCGCTGGCGTTTGTCGTGATTTGGTGATAGAGAATTATGAAATTGTCGGGGGTTGCCAGAGTCGCTGTGCGATTGTGGGGAATTCTGTTCGCGTGCGGTTTAGGGCTTGTGACTGGCGTGGCATTTGTGGTGTGGGATTAGCTCTTGGTGGGCGATTGAGAGAAGATAAGATAGAGTGATAGGCGTAGGTCTAGATGGTGGAGATAATACTTAGAGATAAGATCATTCTGTAAGATAAGATCATTCAGATAGTTAGATGAGACTTGGCGAAAAGAGCCCTGCCATGCACGTGTTCAACAACGAAGGCCGGGCAACTCTCTTTAGCGAATCAACGCTAACTTAAGTTAAGCAGAGCTCCACCTGCACGTCACTCTGCTTGCTTGCTGCTTGTCGCCGGTGTTTGCCATCCACCCCCCATCAAACAATCAAACAAACTCATCCATTAGCCAACCACCACGATGCCCGCAACCCAACCCCTCATCGCCATCAAGGCCGGCAAATGCATTCAGGAAGTGAGCTTCATCTAATGCTACTTGCTGCGACCTGGAGTTGACTCTTGTTCCTACAGTCCAACACCATCATACCGAGCCCCGAGCCTGGTCTGCTTTACATCTACGTGAATCCCGATGAAGGTACTGACTACAATCCCATCCCATCCCGCGCGGCAGGCACTCTGCTACACCCACAAACTAACCACTTCAAAACCCCAGAGCTGCTGCACCACTTCTGCTGGAAACCTCGTGGCGCCGTCGAGCCCGAAGACGACCTTCTAATATTCCCGGGCGATGCGAAACTCATACGACACGATACCGGTCCAACCGGCCGCATCTTCATGCTCAAGTTTTTGTCTTCCTCTCAGCGCAATTTCTACTGGCTTCAGGCGCAATCGGAAGACCCGAATCAGCCCGGTCTCTGGAGCGAGCGCGACAAGGGTTGGATAAAGAAGATCGACAGCATCCTGCAGGGCGAGGAAGCAGCCGACGACGAGGAGATGGGTGATGCGCCGATCGACAGCACCGAGATTGAGCAGGAGGGTGAACAGCCTAGACGCGGCGGCGAGGATGGTGGCAGGGCGTAGGTTTTTCATTTCCTTTTGCTTCCATCTGGCTTCTGTTCCTGTTTCCTGTCTGGCATCACTTCATCATGGCTCTACACGAAATCGCTTGGTTGGGGTGGTCCTGTACACTTGGCGAGTATTGAATCGCATTTTAATTGCTTCTCTTTGAGGCGAATCGTTGCTTGTGTCCGTGAGCTGCGTGATGTACACTTCACTTTGTAGATGGATAACAAGGCTGACGGTGTGTCCGTCTTGATCGGTTGTCAGGCCCGCTGCTCCGCAGTTCGACCTCACGTCACTCCTCTCCCAGATCAGAGTTCCCGGTGGGCCAGCTCGCCAGCAGGAGCCTCCTATCTCACTTCACGATCTCCTCGATCCAAGTGAGACTGTCGGCTTGATCGATCACGTGTCGTTGGAGACCATTGATAACATGATCGCCAATCTTCCGCCGGCATTGGTCCCTAAGGATGCCAGTGAAGGCCAGAAGAGGCAGATCATTACCAAGGTTCTAAGATCCCCGCAATTCACGCAAGGCGCGATCGGTCTCTCGGCTGCCCTTCGCGAAGGCGCCCTCCGGGGTGTTGCCGACAGCCTGAAGGTGCCCATCCTGCCTAGCGAGGAAACTACTGCAGCCGACCAGGTGGAGGCTTTGGTGAGGGGAATCAAGCGGGAGATTGAGCGCGAGCAGTAAAATTGTACTTGAGATTCTGTATACTACACTCGAAATACCTAGGATCTTGATAGTTAGCCTATCAATTGGCACGCCGTCCCAGTCGCTCGGAGTACTTTTTATTTACTTAATCATTATAGAATTCGACTTCAGGTAGAGCACGACTGTTGCGGAACCGGTTCCTCCTTAATTGATGTCGCTCGGAGTACGCGGTGCTAATGTGAATACAATGATCGAATTACGAGTGAGGCGGGATGCATAAAGCTAGTGTAGGATTGAGCCAGCAGCTCTCATTCCCTCCCATTCTGTCCTCCCACAGTCGGCCCTCCCATATTCGGCCCTCCCGCACTCGGCCCTCTCACATTCTGTCCTCCCTCGTTCTGTCCTCCCTCGTTCTGTCCTCCTCGTTCTGTCCCGTACTTTCCCAACACCGTCCTCAGTCTCCATATACTCCCCTCCTCCTTCCTTCTCCGCAGCCTTCAATTCTTCCTCTCCTCCTCTCCTCCTCGCCCCACTTTCATCTTCATCGAGCTCCTTCAAGTCCCTTCCCTCTCGTCTGTCGAAGGCCGTCTTCCCTTTTACCTTCACCAGGCAAGCCTTCATTGCCCGTATGCCTCCTTGGGGACAACACATCACTACATCCCAAGGAACAAGAAGCAATCAGTTTCCTTCCTCCATCCCAGCTTGTACGTGGTGTCTATTTATATGCCATTGCATGCATTCGTTTATTGACATCTCCCATCCAGACCCCGAGAGATCCCGCAATCCTTTGACGAAGCGACTGCCAATTTTGCCTCAACAAGACTCTTTGAAGAGACGGACTTCTATCACCAGGTATTTCTTGCCCGTGGGTCTATGCGGTGTTGGAGTAGAGTGCTGTTGCTGATATACATCATAAGAGTTTCACCCTGCAAGCTCGTCGACACTTACTATCGTCTACCTCCTGGAAAGTCGACTCTTAAGGATCCCCAGCCTGTCCTCTCGTCACCAAAGCCTGTCGACAAGGCTTCCACCGGAACCACCTCGGAGTGTTCACTTGCTATCCGTAGCGGAAACTCTGCCATGTCGGAAGCCGGCGCCAGCTACGCCCAGAGGAGTCCGGAGGTGAAGGCCAAAGCTACTCCTGCAAGGAAAGTCGGACTTCTTGATTCGGCAGGAGACGGAACGGGGAAGAAGACTCCATTGAGCGTTGGATTGAAGAAGTATCATGGAAATACTGGCAAAGAAAAGGAAAAGGATGATGAGCAAAAGTTCCCGCCACTCAGGTTCTCCCCTGAAAAGCCCAGGACGAAGAATAAGCTCCCACCGCCGACCGCCTCCCCTTTCCGAAAGACTGCCACGGAGAATAAACCACCGGTTAGCGAGAAGAAGTCAACTCCTGCGAGGAATGATGATATCTATGCTTGGAGGAATGCTGTGGCACGCAGAAAGATCCGCATTGCTTCGAGGTCTAATAAGAACCTTGTCTATCGTTCTAGGATTCCGGTTGCTATGAGGGACGAACCTCCTAAGCGATCTCCTCCTGCTCGTTACCTTGATTCTGGCACGCCTTCTCGTCCAGCAAAGGTCCCGACGTCTCAGCCAAGTGAGGAGACTATCCAAGAGTCAACCAAGAAGGCAGCTGAGGAAGTAGTAGAGGAGCCAATCGATGAGCCAGTCGATGATGATGTTACGGTCACCGAGAACGAATCCAGTGTCTCGGATCACCCCGAGGAGCTGGAGCCCGACTATGCCATCGGATACGACAATCATACTCCAACGCCATTGCACGGAAGCGGCGAAACGATTTCCGACTTGCGAAACCAATTCCTCCACGCTCTCGGAATCCAGGAGATCAGCTTACCTAGCCTCTCGGATCATATCGCAAATGTCAACTTCAACTCGGTACTCAAGGATAAGCTCCGCGAGATCAAAATCCAGGAGATGCACCAGCGTATCAGCGTCGTCAAGTTGCTTCACTACTCTGCCAAGTACCATGGTGCCAATGAAAACGAACTCGGTTGCGTCAAGGGTTGGCTGGATGATCTTAACGAGGAGCTCTGGACGATCGAGTGCGATAAGATGCAACCGAGCAAGATCTGGTTCGATCAAATCTTCAGGTGGTTGTGGCACAGGCCCGGAAGCGAAGACTCGGATCCCGATCAGTTTGACGCCGCTCCGAACGAGGACCTCTATGTGCTCTACAACGCCGCACCGCACAGAGTTCTCGCGGCGAAGAAAGAGCATGAACTGTTCAATCTTAGGGACACCGGTGTCGAGCTTCTCAGGAACGGATTCCGGAATAAGGAGAAGAAGATGATGGAGTATTGGGCCAAGCTTCGTGGGCTCAATTACATCCCCAATCCTTGCGGAGAGGACGTTATTGGTATTTATATGAGGAGACTGACGAGGTGGGACGGAGTTGAGTTGCCCGAAACAATGATTCAGCGTAGGAGGATGTGGTATTTGTGAGTTGAAGCCTTCTTACGTTGTGTTCTCGTACATTTACTGAGTGCAACTAGTTGTCTCGAGCATTATGTCCATTGGAAGGAAGCTGTACCTTTTTACGCCCTTTCGGTTAAGATGATGAATCTTCTCATCGTCTTTCACGATCTTTGGGGAATGCATGTGGACGGCATGAGCAACCAGGAGAAGAAGGACTTTGGAGTCTTGCATGATAATCTTTATAGGTTTGCAACTGTCTTTATTAAGCCGGTCGAGGGAGCCAACGATCCTACCTGGCAGGATAATGAGTGCATGTGTGAGTGGTTCACTTTACCTGTTGGTTTGGTTTCTCATGCTGATGTTGGAGCAGACTGCTTCAGCAAAAACGCTGCCACTAGGATCTGCAACGAAGAACGCGGACGAAACATCTGGATGTGGCTCACGCAACTCGCCGGTATCGCTGGATACGGCAAATACTATGCTGCCGTCATGAAGATCATGACCGACGGAAAGGATCCTGATTATGTCAACCAGCTATTCGAAACGCACTTCTGGAGCCCGAGAACCTGTTCATTGATGACCGGTCTTAAGCGGATCAAGGATGCTATGAAGAAGCATGCTGGCCCTGGTGAGAGGATGGGCCTTGGTATCAAGAAGATGGGCGCATTTAAGCATTCTTAAGTTCCTGCGCACACCACCGTCTTTCCTTCGGGCTTTTATTTTTGATTAATAAACACACTTGTCTTTATAGCTTTGGTTTGTAGATTGGATGATTGATGCGTTTGGTTTTTTGTGTCTCTTATATCTCGCCTGTCTGTCTATCCGCCGAGCTCCGTCGAGGGCGGGGAAGAATGATGGACGATGGGGTTATTCGGTTGATGCTTCTTCATGGGGATATCGACTACCTACCCCACTAAACTTTTGCTGTTTGTTGGGCACTGCGGCTCTTACAGTACTTGTACCTTTTTTGTTACGGTTTATTTTTGCTGGCGAGATGGGATATGTTTCGAATGCCACACTGAGCTGCATTTGGGCGGGATGGGAGGGAGCATGGAGGGCGGTCGTTAGTCTAATCATAAAGGCTTTATTGATAATTGATGGCCGGTCGTTGGAAGCGACGAAGTCAATGTTAAGTTTGGGCGGGTAGTGGGTGCCATTCCTCCACAAAAATGGTGGCGACGATCCTCGTCGTGAAGAATTGACGATCGTGTGGCTGGAGATTGATGGTGGTGGCTGAAAGGATAGTGTGGTGGGGGGATCCACTACGCTGGCTTGCTTGGTGCTGGATGATATGTAGGAGCTCGATCGAGAATTGGACAAGCAAGCAATCAACGGCCGACAAAGTCAATAGACAATCAGAGCTCAGCATAGACCCATTCACTCCCACCCACTCATCTCAACATCGCACTCCAGCCCAACATCACGCTCGTCTCACGTCGCCATTGTTTCTCTGCTGCCTCGCCGTATCCTTGCAATCTCGGTTCGTCAGTACTCCACTTCGAAGGATCCTCCTTCTTCCAAGGGGGACTAATCGCATACTCTAGCAGCCGCGCGCTGTCGATCTCAGAACTTCTGTCCATCATCTAGATTACCGCTCAAGCTCGAGAGTGGGAGCTCGAGTTAGGCGTCTGCTGATATCCCCCCACCGCGCCAACAGTCAGTCCAGCGTCAAGGCACGCATCCAGCGCCGCCAATGCCTTCACCCACTACCACCACGTCGGCTCCTCTCGCACCCGCTCCAAGCGACCGCGAAGACTACCCTCCTGACCGCAGCTCCTACCAGCCCCTCCCCGACGACGCCGACACACTCGACGACGGAAACACCCTCCTCCCTCTCGAGGCAGATCCAGACGCGGAACAGGACGACGACGCGCTCTATAATCTGGAATCTTTCCGCAGCGAGTACAAGAGGAGCAGCCAGTACGCGGCACCCCTGGCCGGCTTCGTGAGGAGGGATATTGGCATTGTGCGGAGGGCGGCGAAACCGCAGCCGCTGTCGCCGGTGCTGTCGCTGGTCGGTGGCGTGAGGGGCGAGAAGGGGGGCTTTGCTGGTATGTTTATCATCCCTCATCCTAACCACCGCTTTGTTCGCGACGTGATCCGTGTTTGTCTGTGCTCCCTTTGGCGGGGCTCGGGATCGGCCGTGTCTGCCTGGCGCTCCGTCCAGCGAACAAATACAAACAACCGCCAGCTTGCAATCAATTGCAGATTGAGCCCCACCGTCGTCCGCATCGTAGCCCCCGTCTCTCTTCCTCAGCTGAGCCGCGTATTCTCCTCCCGAGAACTATCGACCCTGGTCCTGTGCTGCTCGTCTACTCTTCTCCTTCTTTTCCCTTTCTCTTTTCGTTTGTCTTGACTTGTTTTTCATTCCTCTCACTCAGCTCGCACAACAAACGCCAACCGAAACCAAAAGCCGCTAACTGAACCCCCCCGTCTTCCCAAGCATCATCCACTACCACAACTACATCAACCACCACCACAAAACCAGCCATCACTACATCTGCTACTACCGCCACCACCGCCGCCAATACCGCTTCCGCCGCCGCTGCCGCCGGCGTTCCCCAACCTCTCCATCGCCCTCACCACCAACACAAACCTCGCTCATCCGACACCCGTTCAAAACTGCCGGCCACAACGAACTCCGCTCCCCGCACGCTCGCCTCCACCGCCGCCATTCCTAACCTACCCGACCAGGTCCAGGGCGACCGCGCAGCGCTCGACGTTCAAGACCAGCCCGCCGCGCAAGACGACTCGGAATCCATCTCCGAGGAGTCGAGTATCTCATCCGTCGACGAAATGGAGGAGGAAGAATCCTGGATCGCAAGCTTCTGCAACGTGATCGGTCACGAATACTTCGCTGAAGTGTCCGAAGATTTTATCGAGGATGACTTTAACCTGACTGGCCTCGGCGCTGTGGTGCCTATGTAATCCCCCCTCTTCTTCCTTGACATGCGTGAAGGTGCTTGAGAAATTGCTGCGGGACTGACGCTTGGTGGCGGTTGACAACCAGGTACAAAGAAGCCCTTGAGATGATCCTAGACGTGGAGCCTGAAGACGATTCCGAATCCCCTGGTTCTGCCTCCGAGTCGCTGTCGGAGAACCCAGCCGGCCCCTCGTACCGTCGGCAGCGCGGCCACACTCGCACCGCGTCCGACTACTCTATGATAGAAACCTCTGCCGAAATGCTGTACGGTCTCATCCACCAGCGCTTCATCACATCACGACAGGGTATTCAGGTCATGTACGACAAGTACTTAGCCAATCACTTCGGCTTCTGCCCTCGCGTTAACTGCGTGTCGGCACGCGTCCTCCCGTGCGGCTACTCCGACACCCCCGGCACTGAGACCGTCAAACTCTTCTGCCCCAGTTGCTGCGACATCTACATCCCGCCGAACTCGCGCTTCCAGTCCGTCGACGGCGCCTACTTCGGCACCACATTCCCCACACTCTTCCTGATGACCTTCCCCGAGCTCGAGATCGTCGGGAACGGCAGGAAAGACGTCACAGCAAGCAACACCCTCAACTCCGCCGGCGGTCGCAAGGGCGCTGCTAATAACACCCTTGCCCCCATCAACGGAGTCCCTGCCAACAACATCGCCCCCGGACTCGGCAAAGGCCACCGCTACGAGATGCGCATCTACGGATTCCGCGTCAACGAGCGCGCCCGCAGCGGTCCGCGAATGGGCTGGCTACGCGAGAAGCCAGAGGACCTGGGGGATCTCAATGAGATGACCAAGTCCGGCAAGGGCGCGGGACCCTTCGGGAGCGATGATGACGGAATGGGAAGTGCTAGCGACGATGATGAGGAAGAAGAAGAGGAGGAGGAAGAAGACGAGGATATGGCGTTTCCCGCCGATGGCGCTGGTAGATCGTTGAAGCGCGGGGCTCCGGCGACGGCTACGGGAAGCGAGATTGGCGCTGGAAACGAGGAGGTCAGGTGATGGGCTTCTTCTCTTTCTTTTATGGTTCCTGTTCTCTTCGGTTGGGATTGTTGCGATAGAATGAAGGGTGGTTACGTCGAGGTGTGGTGTAGTTGCGCGGGGGGCTGTGTACAGGTGTTTTCTGTTCTTTCCCTTCCCTTCTCTTTTTTTCTTTTCTTTGAATGTTACTGCACACGGAGGCTGTTGGGTTAGTTGCGGCCTGCGGCGAGGCTGGAATGGGTCAGGTATTACGGTACGTTAGTTATTTTATTGCGGTTCTATGTGTGAGCGAGTGATGGTAATGGTCTGTTTGGATGATTGATCATGATTCATGTGCAATCAAGCGGATGTGCAATCAAGCGGATGTGCAACCAAGCGGATGTGCAATCAAGCGGATGTGCAATCAAGCGGATGTGCAATCAAGCGGATGTGATTGTGCGGTTGTGGTTGTGGCTGTAATACCTACGGTACTCTGGTAGAGACAGCGTGAATGGATCCAGGTCGTTAGGGTCCTGTTCTGCCTGCCTCACGATGAAGGGAGTATGGATAAGGCCGACTGAGTGTGAAGAATGCCATGATGAAAAGCTCTGAGAGTGAGCGGGGAAGTGGGATTGAGTGGGAATAACCACTATAGGGCCTCGTTAAGCTTGGGGGGATAGACCGAGAGATGAATGGCAGTTTGAATTGCTACTGCTGGCTAGTTGGGAAAAAGGAATGGTTATAGAATGGTTATATATTGAAGGGGCGGTGGGGGGAAGGGGATTATCATAATGTATCACTCGCGATGAACTCTCACTCGGGTGTTCAAATAATAGAGTAAGCTGTAGTCGTGAACCTAGATACCACTGACGGACAGGATCTAGAGTTGAACATAGGTATGTGTACGAGTAGATGAACGGAAAAACTTCATTGTGGAAAAAAAAACGTCCAATATGTGGCCATGGCAAAAAAAACACCCTCCTAAACTCTCAGGAACTAACCTATATGTCAACCGTAGTATTCACCGCCCTACCGCCGGCCTCCATAGCTCACACTAATCTTCCTCGAGAACCTTTACGCACTCCTGTAGCTTCTTGACCACCTTTTCATAGTACTCCGCCCGGGTTCCCTCATCGGTCAGATCGTGGCTCTTGCTGAGCTTAGCATGGAAGCAGGCACTGACAGCGGATGCAAACTTCCGGCCGGCCTCGTCGTGCAATCGGTCTTCAACAATCTCGCGTAATTTGATGTACTGCTTGATGTAACTACGGTCCCCGGGGGTATCATCATTGTTGTTGGTGGGCAGTGGAGATGCAGATCGAGAACTCTCAATGTCGGCGAAAGGCTTGCCGTAAGCCAGCTCTGTCAGCACGTAGGCCAAGGAGAAAAGCTGGCTGTTCTTTGCGAGTGGCCAGGGGGAGCGGCGTTCGGATCGGCTTTGGGTAGGCCGCAGTGCGGAGACGTGTGGAGCGAATGTCCCCGCGGCCAAAGGTGGTTCGCCGCATTGACGGGAGACCACCGGCTTTCCTTGACCGTTAAGGAAAACGTAGATGTCGTCACTAGCCCAGCGGTGCCCAAGCCATGGAGACAGAGGAAGAGAACCGAAATGCAGAACGGCGAGCGAAATCATCGATGCCATACGGAGCCGCTCCAAGCGCGCGAAGTGCAGCACATTTCCATTATTCGACAGGAGCTCCGAGAGTGCCAGCCTCTGTGAGGGCTCATTTCGAAGTGCTTCTTTGTAAAGAAGATGACGATGGGTTTCCGTGGTAGTGGTCCGAGTGGAAAGGAATCCCAGATATCTTGATGACGGGGTCGACGGCATTGGCAAGTAAATCTTGGCTGTACAGAGCGACACAAGGGGAGAAATGTCTTCACACGCCAGCTGAAACGACGAATGCGAAGACGACGGTGAGATAACAATCGTGTCGGTTTGCTGCCGAGAGGATAATGATGAAGTGATGACCATCGTTCTGCTTCGCCCTACACATTGGGAAGCATTAGGAGGCGTAGGAAGAGGTTGCACTCGTATGCTATCACACGGCGGCAAGAGTTTCCGCTTCGATGCCATCTGGCTTGAAGGCTTCAATATCGATGTTGCCCCCTCCGTATCCTCCCTTGCGCATGGAGCTGACTCGACCAGCACACACAGGTACTCTGGCTGAGCTTCGTCCGAGCAGCCCTCGGAATTCTTTGATGAAATCATCAGTTTGAAGTTTGCGCGGCCGTGGGATCCAGTGTTCTGGAGATATGTTGTCCCCTCCAGTCGAAGATCCACACTATGGCATGCACACTCCGGGATAAAAGCTAACCCTTCTTTGAGACGTCGCGCACAGTCACGGACCGCGTCCCAACTAGTAGATCTTTCTTCTAGTGGGGGCGGCAGCCATTCTGAGGATATCTCGATCGGCTGATTCGTAGCATCTTTTTTGCCGTGTCTCCGTCTCTTTTTCAGTTCTTTGTCTTGCTTCCTTAGTGTCCGTAGGGTTTTGTTGTACACCCGGAGCTTGGTAAGAAGTTCGGCCACCTCGGCTTGGCCACCCTCCAACCACTTCATCCTGCGAGCTTTGTCCACATATTTTTGAAAGGAGGTGCCCGATGAGCCAGAATCTGCTGCTCCCAGCCGCACCTAAACTTCATCAGCTTTATGATTCATGTGACATAAGTACTTTTTCTTTCCGCGGGTGGATAAAAAAAGGTATGTAGATACCGCTGTGGATGGCTCCAGTGAGCCACTGAGAACAGCTGCCGGTCCTTTAAACCCTTTTGCAGCCGTCAACTTGATGGAGGTCGTCTCCAAAACTTCCAAGCACGCTCGTAACGCAGCTTCTCTGGGTTTCGACATATGCGATGCACACCACGCTACGAAATCCTGCTCGTTCCATTGCGGATGCTTTTCATCGTCAAGCATCTGCTCGGCAATATCTGGGTTGACGATCCCGCAGAGAAACAACTGGCACTCGCGCGTAAATATCTCTTGCTGCAGGGAGAGATCGATCGTCCACGTCGAAAAGATGCCATCATCCAAACGCAATGCATTCAAAAATCCCGAGCACTTGATGTAGGCCTTGTATGCAACTGGGATCAGCGCTATGGCACCAAGAGTGAAGCTGGCAGGTTCCATCGCCGAGAGATTCGAGTCGTGCGCGCGTATTGGACTGGGGCAGGATCTTAGTTCGTGTGTTCTGGAATCGCAATAGGATATGTGCTAGGTGGCCATAGAATAGGACGTTTTGACTCTAGATCGTAGGTTTTCGGCGTGCTTATCTGCAGGATCGACCGGACACCGTAGAGTATGTCGTTACTGCGGGGGGGTTTCAGACCTCCGCTGCTATGGCCTGGTGAGGCTGAAGCTCGGTGACCTAACTCTATGTGACATGTCTGATCAAATAAGCTTGCAGATATGTAGGTAGTTATCAGCATGTTGCACAACGACCCCAACTACCGCGCATTCCCCGCTATAGCTCAATACTGACTTGGTCTTGGGGAAGAATCCGGAATCCCCCTCCCCTCCCTCACGACCTCACCGATCGCACTCCACCACCAAATTCTCATTTCTACCGAAATTTGGTGTTTCCTCAACCTAGTGAGGACCTACTCAGCCTCGAACTTCCCGGCACCACACACCTAACTTGACTCTATTCACGATGCGCATGGAGGAAATCATACCCGAGTCACCTTCCGGGAAGGACTACTCGATAGCAACACTCTTTAACCTGTGTCTCGACATGTTCCGAGCCAGCATATCTTCTGCAGAAGCCAAAGAGCAGCCCCTCATGACCGAGGAAAAACACCGACTCTTGTTATGGGCTGGCAACTTCGAGGGTAGCCTCGACAAGCTCTTGGTGCGCAAGAACGACGAACGGATGAGCAACATGATAGTGATGCTCTTGGGTTGTCTGATGAACACTCTTCATACGCGTCTGAATCCACGTCTGAACACTATCTTTGATCTCTAAAGCATGCGGCTACCTACTTATTCGTTCTTAGATGACATCGAACCGGACTTGACATTGAGGAGGCAGCGAATACTGGATCGTCTGTCCCCAGATGTGGAGAACCTCCTGAAAAATACTCACAGGGGTGGGGCAATGTTGGAAGACGTCAAACACTCGATCGACTCACTGTACGACCTCGCTCCATATATCGACGATCTTTATTCAGGTACCACTAGTTCCAGCTCGGAATCTTCTGTGGCTGGCGAAGTATCTCTCATACCGGAAGCTCGGCGCTGGGAAGATTACATCGAAGAAAATTATCTCCTTGACGACGATTTGGCACGCATACTCGCGAATCTCAATTGGCAGCGGCATGAAAGAGTTCGGAAATGGGCGGAGAAAGTCTCGCCAGGCAGGCCAGACAGGGTCAATAGGGTATATAAACCGCGAGACGTGCATCTACCTGGGCCGCTAATGGTTCCCGGGTTCGACGAGTCCATGGTAGCCCCATCGTCCGAGTTGATGCCCTCGTCCGAGTTGGAGCCCTCGTCCGAGTTGGAGCCCTCGTCCGAGTTGGAGCCCTCGCCCGAGTTGGAGCGGTTGTCTGGGCGGGAACGGTTAGAGTTGTACCCCGGGCCAGAGTGGTACCCCGGGCCAGAGTGGTACCCCGGGCCAGAGTGGTACCCCGGGCCAGAGTGGTTGTCCGAGCGGACGTCTATGCTGGAAATAGCCATGAAATCATCTACTACACTCTCCCCTATCGCCATCTCAAGTGTTCCAACCTATAGTCGTATTCGCAGCATCTCCGTAAGTTTCTCCGACTATATCTACTGGATTGTACCTACTGAAGCTAAGATAGAATGAAAAACACCTCAAGAGCTTCCCAAATCCACGACGAGACTCAGCTACCTACGATTGGCCTCCCATGTTAGCAGAGTTCGGAAAGCCTTTTAATTGCTGCATATGTCAGAAGCGTAACGTAGTGAATTCTAGAAAGCAGTGGGAGTAGGTTTCCCGTCAAAGTAGCCTCAAGCGAAGCCTCCTAACGATCAGCTGAATAGAGAGCACGTACAACGCGATCTAATGCCTTACAGCTGCATTCATCTGGAATGTCCGTACCGCCATGATCTGATTTTTACCACCTTGGACGAATGGGAAAGACATGATAAGCTTTACGGGCACCAGTGGTACTCTGAATGGAGATGTGTGGATTGTTATAAGGTCTTTCCGCGCAAAGAACTCTTCAAAACACACGTGCTTGAAAGCCATCTAGGGGATACTCCAGAAATGAAAGCCGAGGGCGTGGGAGATATTGTTAACGCCTGTGGGAGGCGAGGAGTTCTGTGGGAGTGCCTGTTTTGTGGGACTGGGGTTGGAGGATCTATCCGGGACTGCCGATCACACGTTGGCATGCATATGCTCAACTTGGCACTAAAGGTGCTTCCTCAAAGGGCGCCGGAAGGAGAACCCCGAGTGTCGAATATTGAGTCTTTTGACGAACAGATTACGCCGTTTGGTGGATATCCCGGAGGCGGCGGCCCCGAACTCCACGCATGGCGAGAGCTTGACAGTCATCTTTCACTTGACAGTTATATTTCAAAAACCAGTGTGTAGGCTCTTTCCTAGAGGTTTAGCGGAAAAAGACTGACCAATTCTGCTGCTGTTAGTGGAGCGTCTCTCTAAACGCGATGATGACTCTCGGGCCACTTCTCGCTCGAAAATGCCGAACCCTCTCTACCATTCCCCGCAAGCTTCATCGCCACCGTTGATGGGCTTTCCATACCCAGGCGAGTTGTTTATGGATGCCTCTCACCTGTATAATTCCATGAAACCTGGTAAGCATCAAAAAAGCGCGGATAAGCAGGCACCGGACGACCGAAGTTCGGGGGTGCCGTGGGCGACGGATAGGAAGGGAGACGGTCGGGAGGAGAAAGATAAGGAGAAGAGAGTGGATGGAGTGGGAGCCGATAAAGAGGGAACGGATTGGCGGGACGGATTAGTTGGCATTCCATGAAGGAAAAGGACTGCAATCAAATGTCTTGACGTGTTGAAACATGTGGAAGACTCAAAACCATGAGGGGGTGTGCCAACAGGCAATCAGGCAGGATTATGGCTGTAAATCTGAGGTTACTCGCCAGGTGGTGTGTACAGTTGTAATCGAGTTCTACCTTCACCGGTATCGGCATATTTTTAATGTAAAGGCCGGACATTGGACAAATTTTTGCCCTTTGGACTCTACTCTACTCTAGATGGTAGGTGTCTACCCACTTCAGTACTGTACATAACTATTGCCCACCAACAGGAGACAATCATACAATGTAGTTCGGCATCATCACGTGTTTACGGTAGCGTCCCACATTCAATAACTTCTCATCGCGACTCACGAGTATGTTGAGTTGCATAAAAGCTTGATCTTACTCCCATAAAGCGCCACGCATTCTAAATTCCAATCCCTAATTCTCATTACGGATAGTGTCCCAATGATCTGTGTCCGATTGATTTCTCCACCAGTCCTATCGCAGGACCATACGACCGTGTCTTCTTTGACATAACCCTCTTGGGGAATGTCTTCACCCCCAGAAAATGCGCTGATCTCATCACACCGAGCAGTTCTAGGAACCGGCTCGGTGTCACTTTCGTTTTTGGTTTCATCACCATTGAATTCGACCTTATTAGGTCTTGAAAGTTACAACTATCCACATCTGGAGTTTGTAGATAACTATCACAGTATCGCCTCCCTGCACCTCTGATCCGCAAAGAGCTCTGCCATGTTCCACGCGTGCTTAGACCGATTACACCACCAGCACTGGGCGTCCTCGCATGCCTCGAGTCATTTCAGGGGAATAGCGGTACCAAGGGGGCGGCCCGTCGCTGGTAGGATGGAGCTGCCACGCGATAAGAAAGACCTCCGAAGCAATATCTGGTGATGCTCCTGGACTGAGGGTGACAATAATCGGGTGTTTGACAAGGTTCGATATGTGCCGCTACCACCAGGTCACCTCACCACCACCACAATTTTGTGCATAACTCGAGAAATAGTGCTCCAAACGAGGATCGGACGACAGGGCATGATTCCTTGAGGTGCAATATAAACTACCGACGCGTCAAAATCTCTTTTGTATCATTGATTGTGGGGCTGCGCGAACAGCCCGCTCTTGGTTCGCGGACTCAAAAATGTAGCCGACGTTGTAGCGAAACCGCCTTTGTTGCAGCAGCGTAGAGGTTTATGTGGTGCCTAACAGAGATTTCCACCATCTGTGTAATGGAGATTTCCACGCCCCTTCCGTAGCAGTCCGTTCCCGCCTATTGTTCGACGGTGGTTTTCCGGTGAGCAAGCGGGAAGCAAGCGAGTGAGAATACGTGCTTGCTTTGTCATTCCTGCGCATGCATCGCCGAGCAGAGTCACGGTTCGATGACGAGCAGCAGCGGCCGAAGCCACTCAATGCCATGTTTGGGAGCCAGCACCGGCCAACGCGAATGTGTTCCACAGATCGTTCCACCAAAAACACCGACGGTTAGATACATCATGTAAGGAAAGACCACACGGTATGTAGAAAGGAGAGAGGTGAAGGAAACAGGAACAGTGGTGAAAGGATGAAGCCGGAACGTCATACATGGGGAAAGTACTGTGTCCATGGAACGTCGGCGTAAACCCCCGCTGGGACAGATCTTAGGCTAGTGAAAGCCAGGATCACTATAAGTATCCGGGCAACGAAGAAGAGCGGTGTGATGATGACTCCGATCCACTGGGTAAAGTAAAAGACAGCCCGTGAAAACCTAGTGGGGCTCTCGAATGCATTGTTCCAACAGTATACAGACTTTTCCCACAGCTTTCGTACGCCTTGGAAAATGAAGGTGTGTAATGCGGCACCGGTATCCTCGTCGCCTTCGGTGCCGATGAGTAGCCACGCAGGGGTGACCAGAAAGCCAGAGACAGCGATGAGGCATGCAACTATATACGATCCAAATCAGCTCAGCATCCAACCGGGACGGGAGAAACGCTGTGCACGGGCACCGTACATACCTTTCCAGAGATAGCGCTCAATTTCGGTCGGGAAGATGTAGTTCCAGGCCGTCAGGTGGACGGCCCCATGAACCGCACATCCGAGGAACCAGACGTGACCGCCGGCTGTCTTCATGGCTCCGATGTTTTGTGCGGACTTATGCAGCGGGTGCTCTATAATATTCATGCCGGAGGTTGTAGTAGCATTGAATCTGGCGATGACTTCCCCGCTGAGCTCAACCACCGTCGGCTCGTAAATCTCGAGAGGTTTTCTGAACCAAAGTCCGTACATCGCGAATGCGCATATCACATGAACCAGCGTGTGCAGTTCCAACAGTGTCAGAGGATATCCGTGGACCTTCCTGGCAAGTGACTGACAGCGCAGCATAATCAGCAACATGCATCTGGGAACCCGTCGAGATAGAACCCACCTGCATGACCAGGAACGAAACTTGGAAACAGACGAGAATCTTGGCAAGCAAGTTTGCCTTGCTCTTGTCCTCGATCGTCTGTCGGCTGGCAATGGGAAAGTTGTACTTTAGTATCTCTGCGAGGGCGATGATCCATTGGCGCGAGAGTGTGTATCTTCCAGGCTCAAGATCGCCGATCTTTTTGGTTTCCGTGACATCGACGACATATCCTCCCATCCCAGCATAAAATCCCTCCGCCAAGGTGAGGACCCTATCCTCGTTCTCTTCGGGGTTAGCTCACTGCGGCCGAAGTCTGTGCTGTGTGGGGGGGGGGGCACCTACAACTTCATCGACATGATATACAGTCGGGACGGTGCCTTGTTTCTCGCTGATCGAGACCTCGCCGCAAGAATCACCTTTCGAAGGCTCGGGGCTGCTCGGCTGTGTGGTTTCCTCTACCGTGGCTTCCCCTTCCGTGTCCTTCTCATACCTGGCCACCTCCGCCGCCGCGGCATCATCTGCCGCCGTGACTTTCTTTACCTGGGGTTTCTGTTCTGGGGCCTTCTTGATATAGTTGAAGCTTTTGGAAAACTCTCTCGCGTCACACCATTGGTCCCAAGCCGCGTACAGGATCACTTCGGGTCCAAAAAGCGCGGTCAAGGCCCACTTGGCCTTCCGTAGATAATAGTGGCGTTTCTTGTCGTCCGGCGGCGGCACGTTCAGGTGAAGGGCAGTGTAAATGCAGAGGAGAAGCGTGAAGCTACAGCTGTACAGTATCTCGAAGGTTCCGCGCGTAGGATGACTGGATACCCAAGGCGGAGCTACAGTTGTTTGCAATGCCGATAGGTTGCCCAGCGGCGGTTGCCAATCCTCGATAGGAGCTCCGAGAGCCAGACCCAAGACGCTTGAGAGGACCAAGAGGAGAGCGATCATGTTCGATGACATTGGTGCGGTGCTGGTAGTTCTAGGGAATCGCTAACTAGAGGGCCGTCGTTCGGAATGCGCTGGGCGTAGGACGAATGCTGGGCAATCCACTTTGCGTCCGTAGTAGTTGGCGCCGAGCCTGTTAAATATGTAGGCCCTCTGTGTTTTCGAGTCTTGCAACCCCTCAGCTGCTAGCTGGATCGTAGGCGGGGGCTGATGTCTCAAATTTGCATGCAGAAATCACAGACGGCAGCCTGTTACAGACGTCCAATCGTACCAAAACGACCTCCATCCACATAGGTAGTAATTACTCGACATGTACACAACACATCGGCTGCACACACCGCCCACACCGCAGAATAGTAGTCAACAAGCAGGTTCCCAGGGGAAAATGTGGTACTCCACAATTGTCAAAGCGGGCATAACCTAGCTTAAGCCTGATGAATTCAAAACTTCCTACCGGAAACGCCAGAGTTCGACCCAAAATTCAAATTGGTTTGTGACCGCGGTTTTTTTTTTCTTCCATCTCTGCTTTCGACCTGTATAAAATCATGGCAAAACCATGGCTGTTTTTTTCCGCCCACCTGAAGTGTGAAATCAATTACTATGGGTGCGGTGGCGAAGGGTTGATGAGAGGTAGTCGTGGTGATTGGTAATGATCGGCTTTGATAGTAGCAGCCTTCGCTAATTAGGGACTCTAGGCGGTCGTTGTAAATTGTGAGACAAGCTGAGGAATGCAGAGTGAGTAAAAGCACAATGTCCGTGAATGATTCATAAAAAGTGCCACCTCACTGTGCAAGCGGTTAGGTGTAGACGCACAAGGGGAGAATCAAGTGATGTAGGAGGGAATCAATCCTTAAGGTTTGAATCGGAGTGCACAGTCAGGCCTGCGGGTGCAATTCTGAGCCCAACACATACAAAGTGCCCAAGATATGGCGAATCAGCCAGACCTCTGGGTGTGATTCTAAGCTAGCAACATGCAAAGTCCAAGACATAGCGCCAAGCAGAGCGTTCTTCATAGTCGACACCTCAATCCGGCGATCACCTCCACGTTACCTGAAGAAACTTATCTCTACCAATCACCCCCAAATAGTCAAATACCTGCTACAAGAAGAGTTTGCGCCGGTCGGGAAATGGTGAACGAAAATTGGTACCGGAGTGGCTCTTGAGCGACCACTCATTCCACTCTAGGTACCGTGGTCGAGCCTGAAGGGGTTCTGACAACCCACCTCTGACTCGTGTGTCGCTTATTCTCTACCAAAATGACTTTTTTTAAAAGAAAAAGAACTCTATGTATTAGTCGCCTCTTGGTATTTCGTCCGCTAATTCGGTCAATAGTCTCGGAATTCATATCCCTCCTACTTGTAGAGAAAAGCACTAGAATTTTGGAGTGAATACCATTCGCGTCGCAAAATATAAATCTCAGTTTGCGGGGGTTGTGTTGGTTCGTATGGTTGTTGATTGGGGATGGATGTGTAAGCCGACCACGACTAGACATCACCAACTACTCCACACGTCAGTCATGCGACTCCAGCTCCTGAGCCCCGAGTATTAGGAGGAGAACAGATGGTGAAAGCCTTGGAGAAAGCCTCTGAGCCCTCGACCTGGTCGATCAAAGCAGGGCAACGTAGAAGTCCGACGGCCGTATCTCGAACTAGAACTCCAAGTCGTGCACCAGGTTATGCCAGCGTCGTACCTAACGGATGACCTGGTCGCTTCATAGGCGGTTTGAATACGAGGGGTCAGAGGATATGATGAGAGAGAGCACCAACTTACCGTACCAGTATTTTACACACAGCCTTTTTAGACCATCTATGGCGAACCAAAAGGAAAAAAGACTGTGTATAAAAACATGCAACCGCCACTTCTCGACATGGAAATTAGTGTATGGCAGAACATGTGGTTAGAGTAAGCTTAATTCGCTGCGCTTTCTCAGGATCCTGCACTTCGATAGGATATAGTTATGTAGTTACGGTTTTCGCAAGGCGTAGCAGGGTTCTCGATCGGAGCTTCCCTTCGTGGGTTCATCCAGATTCCAAGTTCGCTACCACCGGTTACCTCAACCGATATCGGACTTTTATAAAGTACCATCCGAATTCTCCGATCTCGTCCTAGAGGCTGGAATCCTCATGCTTACTCTTCCATAGCTTCTCTTATCGACTCTATATGCGGCCTCGAACTACCGTGGAGCAGTCCGAACGTGAGTCTGCCTCAATCCACCGTCTCTGCGCTCCATACATCGACGGGCATTTCGAAGAGACTATCCATCCAAGCGTGTGGGTTGTCGACCACTGAGACGAACAGCGGTGGATCCGGTTGCTTCGGATTTCTGCGCGCGTTTGCGGTGCGGGATTTGCATCGCTATCTGCGGCAAACACACAAACGAAAAGAATGCAATCGATAGGCGTGGCTTGTCTCGGTTTAGTTGTTGTCACGTTTTTTTTTCCACTCTCTCTCTCTGCAGGCTCAAAATCGAACCAACCATGTCTCATGTTCGGTTTCCGCTGTGACCAGGGGTGGTGCTGGCAATCCGTTCTATACCTACCCACATCTCATCTCGGTTTCTCCGCCGGCACCCCAGTTTTTCACGGCCCCGCCAGCGATGCCACAAACATGACCGAGAAAAGGTACGAGCCGAACGACGGAGTCGAGGATAGGAAATCGGTGATAAGGATCGTGATCGATTCAACCAGGTTTAGGGTTTCGATGTACAGTATGGTAGATGGGAGGCGGCTGCTTGACTCCAGAGGTGGCTTACTATCGTAGGATAGTCTCCGTGAGCGGTGAGGTAGCAAAGAGGGGGGCATGTGGGTCTAGAGTAGATCTATTCGGAACGGCCTGAAGGCTGAATCCAACAAAGCCAATCATCCGGCAACAAGACTCCAGTGCGATGCCACCGAGGCACAAATAGAAAGAAGCACTTCCCCGATACGGGTACTCCTGGGAGGTCTGAGGGGGTCCTTATTCATGATTTCACATGAGGCACCAATCGGACGGCGAACTGCTGCTGTGCGGAATCGTCAATTGCAACAAGTTGACTCGCCATGTTTCAATATATCACTCGACTGTCGAGGAATGAGGAATGCAAGTTCTCCACATTTATCTACTGGACTTGCCATGATCAAGATGGCGAGATCGCCGCGAGCACGGGACCCAATTGCCAAGCCGTTTCTCATGCGGATGCAAGTAGGTAGTGGGTCGCCCCGGTTTCCAGGCTTGGATTGCATCACCGAGGCTGCCTCCAGCGCACTAATACTAAAACTTCCTAAGTAGGCGGGAAACAGGGTGGAGGGCGCCAGCAGGCCTCTTGCGCAGAGGAGAGAGAGAGAGAGATATCTTCCTGTTTTATTTCGCATGCAGCCTATCTAGACTATGGCGAACCCACGACCTCCGTTTCCTGTCCGCCCTGGCCAGTCGAGGTGAAAACCCCCCCGGGACCGACCAGTCCGATGCGGCGCCCCACTTCCCCTGCCCCATCCGCCTCGGGCCGACACAAGCAAAGACATGGTATATCGACAGTAAAGATTGGTATGGGCCCACATGCCCGCTCCTCCTGCTGCTCCTCGCCTCTCTTCCCCGTCATCCGCTTCCGCTCCAAAACCTATCACCGCGTATCCTACTCTCCCACTTCCTCGCACCGACCACAGACGCAGTATCCTGCTGGACACTCTTGCTCTGCTCCCGATGCGATGCTCGCCTCCTCCTCATCCTCGTCCAGGTCTGCTGGTGCTTTCCTCCACACCTCCGTCGTTCCCAGAAACTCTAGGATTGCCTCACTGCACCGCTCATCAGCGAACAGCTCCGTTATTGACCACCTCTCTTCTCTTCTCTTCGTCTCCTTCATGACCTTCGCCAGAAAGCTTGCGCAGAGGACGGTAGCCCACTAGTCGACTGTCGTCCAAACATCGAGTGATATTTAGTGGATCTAGAAGGGCATACCTACCTACCTACGTAGGTTCAGTTGATCGCGTTTAGCCTTATGGATGGCCTACAAACTGACAGTAGAGCTGAAAGATCGAATATTTCCGTTCGAACTGGTGAAAAGGTATTCCGTTTGGATAAGTGTTGGGGCCCGAGCTTGAGTCTGACCCTGAGCCTAAATCTGAGCTCAAGCTGGAATCCATATCGTTGTTGCCTTCATCACTTCTGAATATTCTACTAGGACGTACAATATGCCAATGCGGGAACGTCAGCCGGCAGGGATGATTTAGAAGTGATGCTCAGAGATCCAGCGGGGGGTTCACTTGAACATTGACACTGGTTGCTCTAGGTAACTTCTGTTCAAGTTCGCGAGAATGCTTCTGATATCACTCGTTATCAACACATCCCCGCCAATCCAGATCCAGCCAACTTCATTCACTGCAAAAAATGTACATCCGCTGGAAATGTGGGGGATACAACTTCTTTACGTAGGGCTGAGGGCGTCAGCCGGTGGTGAGGATGCAGGAATGATGCTCAGAGACCCAGCGGGGGGGATTAAACCTGTCACCCTCACACGCAGAATCGAACAGCAATCGGATGTCTAGCGTCGCAAGGATGAGGAAAACTCGAACCACAAGTCGGGGACACCAGCCGATATTCAGGATAATGGGTGTAGATCCGAAGTCAGGCGTCAGGTTGTACCGTTGTAATCGGCTTCTAGTAGTGCTGTAGTAGATGTTTTCTGTACTAAGTAATCAGGCCTCCAGTGCCCACCATTGCACTGTGACCCAACAACGTACAACTGATTCACGGGCATTTATAAATAGCCCGACCCATGCATCCCTCACGTGTTCTCGGCGCCGATCAACCACGATGACTCCCTCAGGAGTCAAGACTCCCATCCCATAAAGCGCCACCACATTCCAAATCCCAATCCGCGATCCGCAATAACAACAATGTCTTCAATAACCTGCATCCCGATCGACTTCTCCACCAGTGCCATCGCCGGGCCATACGACACCTTCTTCGCCCTAATCCTCGAAGATGTGTTCACGGCCAGCGAATGCGTCGACCTCATCGCGCTCGCGGAAAGCGAGGAGCCCTGGAAACCAGCCAATGCCCCGCGCGAGCAGCCGGGAAAAAACCGGGCTCCCATCTCGGGGGGGGAATACGCGCCGGTTCATGCAGTCTCCCAAGCTTTCCGCAATAGCGAGAGGATCATGCGCGACGATCCGGTAACTGCTGCCAAGATATTTGAGCGCATACAACCGTTCCTGCATGAGGTTGCAGAGATCGGGCCCGACAACAAGTTCGTCGATATCACGGGGAAGGCGGGGCAGAAATGGAGTGCGGCTAGAGGCGAAACTGGGTTCTGGAGGCTGGCGAAGTAAGCTTCCAACATCGCGTTATGGAGAACGTTTTTGTCTGCCCCGGATACATGGCTGATATATATCCACGTTCGATGAAGGCTCAACCACCGCCTCCGCTTCCTCAAGTATGGGCCCAGTCAGTACTTCAAGCCGCACTGCGACGGCCTACAGGACGTTGCCGGTTCTGACGACGGCTCTGAGCCTACAACGAAGAGTTTCATAACGATACATCTATATCTGAACGACGGCAATGGACTTGAAGGCGGAGCCACGAGGTTCTACACACCCAACAAGAAACGGTGGCTCGATGTCGAACCGAAGCTCGGAAGGATCCTCATATTTCAGCAGCGTATGCTCGTGCATAGTGGTGAGGAGGTCACAGGTGGTACGAAGTACACGTTGAGGACGGATATTATGTTCGAGAAAGTGGTTGTGACGAGGGAGCAGAGGAAGGCCGCGGAAGCGGCGGCGGCACAGGTGGAGACGACGGAGTAATTGGAATACCATGGAACAAATAATGACAGATAATGACTCAAGCCAACTTATAACATACTTTACGGGAGCTATGGCTCTTGTCCACCGATCAGACGTGACTTAGCACTTTATCATAGCGTGCTCTACGTATAGACCCTGACACTGAAATGATACAGTACGTAGGTCTTCTTTTTTGCTTTAATCATCATTGCATTCAATCATACCTAGTAGATCATCATAGCCGTTAGAAAACCGGTGATCCCCGCTGTCCGCACCCGGGGGCAGTACATCGGTACCGAGAGAGAGAACATTAATTATCGTCGCATACGGCCTTACTAGACCATGGCACCCTTTATTTCCTGCCAGCTCCCCGGGGGGTAGAGATCGTAGTACATAGGTAAACTGTATTTCGCTCCTGAGCGGTGATTCAAGTGCGAGTGAAGAACAGTGATTCTTATATAGCGGTCACCAGTTCGACATCACCACCAATCCATAGCCTAGACACGTGAAGTCCACTCGTATCGATGTGAACAGGTAGTACAGACAGCCAGTCAATCCCAGAAACGAAGACAACAGAGCCGACAGTGGACAGGCTTTGCCGGGTCGTGTGGACAATGGACATGCATAGGTACCTATGTGGGCGCGGGTTTGAGAACCGGCGGGCACGGCCCGCCCACACGAATATGCATGAAACAATGAATTCACCGACGTTGCTGCCCGCATTCCGGCTGCCCCACCGTGGCACGGCGCGGCCAGCATTGTTCATTCGGCCCCACAAACTCGAGCTGCAGCTACATACCGGTATTGCTGACCGTCCCGAGAATGCCTAAATTACCCCGCAGGATGTCCAGCGGGGATCACGTCGTAGAAATAAGGGTTTATGTAGCATAACTCGAGTTCAATGGCTATCTCCGCACCTACCACCCCAGCATCTCCGAGCTGCCCCGAGTGATGGTAAGTGATTGTGTCCGGTAAACGGGCCTTGCATTAGTTTAACGGCCTGTGGTGGGGTGTAGGACCCTTCCCCCACAACCCGACGACTTGTCTTGGCGTGCGTAGATACGAGGTACTAGTAGTATGACGATGACAGCCTTCCATTGCAGCGACCACTCGGACCCATCTTGACCACGCAAAAAAGAGCTCAGCTCAGCCTGGTCGCAATCACTTTGTACGAGTGATTGTAATTCGATGAAATGAAATTCAGTTCCATGCTCTACCACTCCCCGATCTGAAACTGCGCGTTACACATATTCTCCAACTCCCAGACCTCACTCGTCCTAGCACCCTTCTCGCCTTCTCTTGCAGCCCCCGCAATAAAGCACACAGACATGTAGTGATCGTCCGTTCCATGCGCATCCCTAAACAGCGGATGATGCATCAGCCTGGTGGCCCCCTCTTTGACCTTAACGCTGCCGTCTTCGTCGGCCTCCGGGCTCTTCGTCATGACGTCGACAAACGCCTGCCGGAACTCGAGCGCCCACTTCTTTGGCGGCACGGGCTGCGCAAAGTTGTTGCGGTAGATGATTATGTTCGGCCAGCGGTTGCGGTACAGATTGTGCACGGCGCCGCCTGTGCCTAGCAGCAGGATGTCGTCGTCGCGGAGCACTGAGAGGATCTGCCCCAGCCGCGCGTGGAAGGTTGGATTGTACTTCGTGTTGAGCGAGATCAGCGTCGTCGGCGGACACGCTTGCGGGAACATCCATTTCAGTGGGATCACTGAGTCGTGCACCCAGTCGTCCTGGTTCGAGTCAGCGGTATTCATGCTTTGGTGGATATCTGTCGGCCTACCTTGTCGTTGAGCACGACGTCGACACCCCCCTCCTCGAGTATCTTCCACACCCGCCGGCCAAGTGCTTCGTCGCAGTTGAGCTGGAAATTGATGTACTTTTGAGGAGCGACCCACGCGATCGGATTCATGCCCGGATTCTTTTTGATCGATACGTGGACGAGGTTTTCTCCGGGAAACTCCCAGTGCGCCCCCTATACAGTGTCAATATTCTTCTTCTGATCGTCTGAGAGAGACATAGAGATAGAGAGAAAGAAAGAAGATGATGAATATGAACGGACCAGAATAACAATGCCCTTGATCCCCCGCCTCTCTGCATTCCGTCCCTGTCGCTCCCAGTCATCGGAGACCACACTCTGCTCGCCGAGCATCATCGTGGAGCCATGGGAGACAAAGATGAGCGGCGTCGGTCTCTTAGTCGTCGGTGCCATTTCAATTGCTACCGTTCAGTTTTGTATGTCGAGAATCGAGAAGTGGTAAAATCGCGCCTGATATCTGTCCCTCCATCCCTCCATCTATCCATCGGCTGACGCTAAGTCCGTTAATCAATATCCATGCCACCTCCCGGCGTGGGGCAGCCCAGCCCACCCCGGCTCATCCCCCCTCCCCACCCAGCCGGTCGGTCGGTCGGAGTTGCAGCCGATGTCGCCCCCAGCCCAGCCCAGCTGTATTGTACATATACCTCCACCATTTCAAACCCGAACACCCCCCCGTCGTCCATCGCAAACAACAAACATGCCCTCCCACGCGACCTCACGGGACACCTCTACCTCAACATTCGAGCCCAATCCTCTCGTCCTACGCCTGCACGGCGACGCCCTGCCAGTGCAAACATGGCGGTACGCCACGCCCGAGGACCGACCTGACGATCCGACACTCCTGCCAGCAGGGAATGACTACAGCTGGGACTACTCGCAGGGCAATCCGCCGAATCCTGCGGTGCAAACGGACGCAAGTTTCAGGCCCAACGGAAGTAACCTCGTGGTCAGCGCGCTTATTGGAATCGTCTTTAGAGGCGTCAATGCTATTGGGGTGGGTGTGATGCTTTCCGGGTTTTGAGACTGCAAGGCTGACGGAATACCTAGACGGTGAATCGTATTTGGACTGGCACGGGACAGAAGGTGTTTGGTGATCACATTTGGACGTATAAGAAGGCGGTGCAGGATCCGTTGTAGAAGACAAGGCTGGCTGGCTGGAGGGGAATGTGGAGGAAGAGGTGGATTTTGGAATAACTACATACTGGCGGTCGAGCGGGAGGATTTGTCGTTTTGGTACATATATGGAATTAAAGGAGTTCACAATGGAAAACTGGATCAGTACATACGATTATCACTGGTGCCCTGGGTCATATGCACATGGAGATGAAGTCGAACTTCTCCAGAACTCAAGTCCGAGCAAGATAACACACAGCCAAATAAACTACGATACATGATACCAAAGAAGTAAACAATTCCCATTCCCTCGCCGAGTCCCTAATTCGACCACAACTTATATCCCGCCAGCGCCGCACCGCACACCACCGTCCCCACCACCGTCCCCAACCCCAACAGCGCCCCCTGATCAAAGAACCCAAAATTAGTGGTATGCTTAATCTTCAGATCGGGCATTACGCCCACCGGCCTCCTCTTCCTCCCACCGCTCTCCAGCCTCTTCTCGCTGACAACACTCCGCCTGCACAAGAAGTCATCCGCCGAGATATCGTCGTAGTACGCTCCACGCACACTATTGACCAGCCCGACCCTTACCGCCGGCAGGAATTTGAGCATGTACTCGCCATACGCCTGCGTGCCCAAATACGTGAACCGGTTTATCTCGACGCCGTCGAGAATCAAGAGCGCCTCTTCGGTCGAGGTCGTGGGTATGATCCCGCCAATTCCAAGCGTCTTCTTCTTCGCGTGCAGCGGCTGCTCCACCTTCTCGACCGCGGACCTTCCAAGCAGCGAAGCAAGCTCCGAACAGAGTGAGGGGAGACACAATATCGCGGCCGGCGAGCAAAGCCCGGTCTGCGACTTTATCCCCGCGGCCGCGAGGGCGAGGTCAACGCCCGTGTCGAGGATGCAGATGATATTCGGACCGACTTCGCGCGCGATCTGCCGTTGTGGGATGCTCAGCCGGCGGCCGGTGGTGATGACGGTGTTCACCGCTAGCTGCTGGAACGCCGCCGATTCCGTGTGCGTGGAGATGACTATGTAGGCTTCACGGTCAAGGTAGCGGGGGAGCAGCGAGGCGAGCAGCGAGCTGGTCCGCCCCGGTGAGGGGGCGAGGAGCGCGCTGCTGCCGGCTTCGATGGCGAAGATCAAGGGGATCAGGAGAGAGGATAGTGGGTCTGGACGGAACATCGTAAGCCATGACTACATAGTCCGGGGAGGTGATAGTTAGCCCGGTGGAACAAAGCGGAGCTAACCTGACTCGTGTCCGACAATCAACGCTACCTGTGATCCGGCCTCCTCGAGGCTGCGAGGCGCACTGAGCTTGTACAGCTTGAACAGCCGCTGGCTGGCGTCGACGCAATATCGGAACGGTTTGCGGATTACGTCCTCGACTTCTCGTGACGTATCTTCTCTCCTGTCATTCACTAACAGGGCAAAACAAAGCTTGGTGGGATTCCACCAACCTGCAGCAATCGCAGCAATAAGCTCCTTCTCGTTCTCCTGGAGCAGCTTGAATAGCTTCTGTAGTTGGAAGATCCGGTACCCAAACTGAGACGTTCGTCCATCGTTAACTGCTCCTTTGGCCAGCCGGAATGCCTACTGTTGTTAGAAGATGATTCACCAAGTCGGGCTAATAGGCGGTAGGGTACTGACCTGTAAACCGTCCATGATTTGGGGGCAGAATGCGTCGCGGAGGGGGAAAAAAACAACTGAAATCCACGCTTTGGGCAGGGCGTTGCCTCCCTAGTTGTACATAGGATTAACTGCTCAGTTACATATGCGAGCCCGTATCGCCGTCATCCTGGAGAGCCGAGGTGGGCTGGTGGGGTGGGCGAGGGTGCGAACGAGGGGCGAGAGGCGACTCGGGGGGTGAGACATCGCACGACGCTACATCTCCGGATTACCAGGGTTGCTTTGACAGTTGACCGTCGTCTCGGATGTGTGGAGCAGCCCCAGCGCCCCGGCGCCCAGGCCCTTTCTTGCTAACTAGCTCATCCCTACCCGACGGCGAGATCTCTCTGTGGGATTTTAGCAGGTACATACCCGCGCCCGCACCCACCCTGACCCGGCTACGTACCCAATCTAGAGTAGAGGACGCTGAGATACGTGGGGAGATACAAAACGCCCCCCCGCTCCGATAATGCTATTTAAATATCCTGGAGGTCTTGTTGACTCTCGAGTCTCGAGTATATCTACCGGGCCGACAATCGACACACGGGTATGTACCGGTATGTTGCACGCTTGGGGCCCACCACCCCCACACTTCGGGACCACATCGCCGCCCACCGCCGCCCGCCCACAGCAAACGAAAGTTGCAGTTGTATGTATGTAACCGGTTGCTTTTCGCATCTGCGCATCTCTTGCTCGACCCGGCAGGCTGCAGCGGCTTCGGGACCACGCAAGGACATGACTTACATACATATGTGGGGAAGCCGGAGGGCTGATGGGTCGTGATGATTCGTACATAAAATCCTGGCGGGCGAATACGAGAGGGTATCCCCGAGCATTCTACTCCGGTGGGTTATCTCCGTCGGTCAGACCACATAGGCTGCAGCAGACTTCAGACCATTGCGTTGGTGGTGAGGTGGCATCTATGTGGACGACGTAGAGTTCCGGCGGGGCAAGGCACACACTCTAAATCCGCGCACATGCGTGTGGGCGCCGTTGCGGCCTAGAGAGAAGGGCCCGCTTATGTAGAGTACCGTACCTCCGACGTCCCCTCACTCCGACAACTGGTCCGAAAGCCCCACTTCTAAGTCCGACCGTCCAAGCTCACTCCGCAGCCGAAATCCGTCTCTACCACGGAGTCCAAAAACACAGCTTTACCATGGCCAAAGTCCCCTTCTGTGCTGCATCTTTCTCGCACAGGGTCAGACCTGGACTCTGACTGCGTTCTCCTTTCGCGACTTCGACACGATCTGGAGTAGAGTATCTACATATCCACCTCCACCTCCTCCCTCGTTCGACATGGAATACGCTTCGTGGTCGAAAGCAAAGTAAATAACCTCTCAACCCCTCAACCCCCTCGCCGTAACACGCAGCGACGCGTTGTCACTGTGTCTCCTAGGTATCTCCTCGACGAGATAGTTTCTCTGTGTGTATCGATTGGGTCTCACAGGCTATCACGCTATCATTCTGGAATTTAAGGTGGAGGCCTTCACGGTCTCTTAGTGTTATGTGGCCACCTGTGTTCGTCGGGGCTCCCGGCGGGGGCGAGAGAAGCGCGCTGATGTGCGAGAGGAAACGGGGCGAGCGGTTCCCAGCCGAATCTGCCGATAACTAGTGTTCGTTTGTTTGTCCTCCCTCTCTGCGGACGTAACCGTGCTGGATCTCGCTGATGGGAAACCAGCATTCACACGCCGATTGCTTAGAGTACGACAGCCGTGCTTCGACGTCGTCCTCCCTGGTATCTCGGTTCGGTGATCGTAGGGGGAACACTTTCCTTCCATATGTCAACGAACGCTACCTTTGAGGGTCAACCGCGAAGTTGTGCTGGCTAGGACCCGGCCTCGGTCACTCACTCACTCGCACCCAGCACGGCGCTGCTGGGAGTGTAACCACAGAACATGGATGATTGTACCGTTGATGGCGCCGTGCTAGCTCCTGAACGGGGGGCATATCTCACTCCTCCTGGTGTCCAACACGGACAATGATCACACGAGCCGCGTGCGCTCGGTCTGTCAGACTACAACGAGAGGATGGATGGCGCGCCGTACCTGGGCGTCAGCGACGGTGGGTCCGGCTGCGATATTTCCACCACGAAATTCACCAATGGCGAGTCCTGCTGGCGTTCCCGCAGGCGGTATGAAAGCAATACCGATGTATGCAGGGTGGGCAGGCGAGATATTGAAGGGAGATGACAGCGCACCAGTACGGTATCCGGCGTATTCCACAGCACCGACGGTCTACTGGAGACGGGGAACACTTCTGGCGATGGATAGGGAAAACTCGAGCTGCGGAAGGAAGCCACTCGCCATGCACGAAGACGACAAACGTCTCTAATGGATGGGGCCTGGATGCCAGTGGAGGTTCGTGCGCTCGCCGACGCCGATCGTGACAGGGTGAGATCCGGGAGTCCAAGACTAGCATGCTGCATCGACGGCCAAGCGATCTGGTAGGACTCGGGCTGCCAGTAATATGATTACCAGTCAGGCCGCAAGCGGCGCCGGTTCCAGTGACCGTGGTGGCGGTAATGGGCGTCGTACATAATGGGAGGTTTGCATGGGAGGTTTGCACGGAAGGTAGCGTGAGATGGCTGGTGCTTGGCTGGGTTCCTGTGATGAAGAATATGTGCGGGCTTGAGTGTTCTTGATTCGGTGGTGGGGGCTTGAGACAGATATGTTTTCATTACTACAACTACTAAGAGGCGGACAGTTGTTTCTGCAATGGCTGGGACCATCACCGAGTAACATGCTTCCATGGGCGCTGTCATCACGGCCACCAACCGCAACCGGGCCAAGTGGCCGAGTCTGCTTTCCGACCGAGTGGAAATCATTCATGTGGTGAAATTGATGGGCGTATGATGCACACGGCTGCCGTGGATCTGACGGGCGCACACTCACGAATGTCGCGCCCGATGCGGTTGGGGATGGAATAGATTCACTCAATCGGTGGATCGCGAATCATCACACGCACGAGTGCAAGACATAACTGCATTCACTGCATTCGCTGTGGAAGATGGAATAGAAGCCCATGCAGACGCAGCTGGACACTCTGATGTGCGTCCAGGCCACAGACTGGAGAGTACTCGAGAGCACAGTATCTAGCATACCGATGTGGAGTACAGGCATCCACCTGCAGGAGTTGACCGTTTGGCCGTCATGCAGCAAGCGGCACGTCCACATGCCGACCACCCGTCTAATCCCGGTCCCAGCGACCAACCACCACGAGCCGCACCCGCCGAGTGAGCAGCCGTGCGTGTCTAGAGCTCGGTCCGAAGCAACCACCATTGGCCCCAACTGGCAACCGCCCATCATCAAACGGCCAGGGCCAGATCCAGCCTGTGTTCCCCCCGCCCTTCCTTTCCCCCCATCCCGTCCCTCCCTCCCCCACCCGCCAAACGGAACGGAACGAGTGCTGCAAATTCCCCTCACTTGCCGCAAAAGGAATAATTCTCGAACGAAAATCTCACGTCACCCCGCCTATATACCCCATGTCGTGTCTCATGCATGCATATGCACCCATCGAGCGAAGCCGGCCCACCACCATCCCAGGACACTCACTACGGATTCACTGCGGAAACTCACCACTCACCACTCAACCCTCACTGAACTCAACACACCGAACACACGGACTCCGAGCGAACCATTCGAACCCTGCAGAACACGTGTGGCGCACTCCAACGGCGGCGTCTCCATGGTGAATCCTGTGGAAGGGAGTTGCGTCGCAGCAAGTGACGGACATGGCAACTGGCTAGTGACCACACGCGAATGACAGAGCGAGAGCTGACGACTGAACAGTGGCCGGTAGTGGTGTAAATGGAGTAGCGGAGAGGGGGGAGTGAGGGAAAGACGCCCGTTCATAAACCCATGGCGGCAACACACACTCTCGCACACACCACCTTCCTGCAACTGCACACCCCACCCCTCTTTTCTTCTTCTCTTCTTCTTCTCTTCTTCTTCTAGCTCCCCCTTCCCCTTCCCCCTTCCCCTTCCCCTCCCCCCTTCCCCTTCCCCTCCCCCCGACGAAGTCTTACCTTCATATTCACTTTACTTTCGTCACTTACATACGAGCGAACCAGGCAGGCACGCAAACCAAACCAAAGCACGCAGGCATGCACTCAACAGGAAACATTACTCCATCCCTCGCCCGCCCCTATTGACCGAAGCCAAAAAAAACCACTTAAACTACTCGACAAGACGGCTCCCCCGTCCGCCGCCTGGATGAATGACTGAACGTTAACGTTGGGACCCGAAGCTCAAGACAATGCTCACCACCGCACCGCAACGCCCCACATCCAGTCGAAAGAAACCATGCCAACGGCCTCCACCCACCTTGCGATACAGACTACTCTCTTCATCCTCGCCGCGCTCTTCCACATCGCTCGCTCCCTCCTCGATCTTCTCCCCGGCCGCCGGCGGGTCGTCTCTCGCGCCAGCACCTTCTGGGCCACCATCGGCCTGTTCTTTTACGCCGCCACCTTCGCGCTCGGTCGATACAGGGATGAATCCTCTGGCGCGGTGATATCCGCCGGGTTCATGGCGCCCGCCGCTTTGTGGGCGTTCAAGGTCTCGGTCACCAGTCTGTACCCGCAACTCGGCCTGCGACTGTTGGTCGTGGGCGTGCTCGGAGTGTACCTTGCCGCCTCCTTCTTGTCGGCGGTGTTGATCCAGCTATTTGTTTGCCGGCCGTGGCGGGAATGGGATGATGAATACTGCGGCGACACCGCGGAGGTGGCCGCGTACTCGGCGCTAAACGTGAGCAGCTACATCATCGGTAACATCCCCACACACACGACCCCGGCGAACTCCCCGAACCGTAGCTGACGGAGGTTATAGTCATGGCGATTCCAGTGTTCATATGGCGCACGTTGACGCAGAAACGGCCTGTGGCCATGCTGCTCGTATTATCGTCGGGGGTAGTGATTATCAGCATCATCCACGCTGTCATCACACTAGAGATCGTCTCCCCCGCGAACGCGAAACTTCTCCCCGAAATCCTGGTCGACACGGAGCTTGCCCTCGCCCTGATCCTTACTACCATCCCGTCGCTATACCTCCACATCCGCTATCGCAAGACACCGCCGCCCACCACCGCCGTCGGAACAACCGACCTGGAGGCGGAACTGCCACCACTGCCCGTCTCGCCCGGCGAGGAGCGGGAACTCGTTACGCTAGGGCTCGGCTTCGATCCAAGGCATCTCGGTGTTCTGCCGGATTCCATTCACGAGGGGAGCTTTAGGAGTAGTGGGGAATCGACAGATGCCAGTCGCGACGCATTCAGGACGGATATCGTCGCAGGGTATGCAGTGCGGAAACATAATGAGGTGCAGAGCCGTGAGGAGGTTTGGGAGGGGGATGGGAATATGCCCGCGTCCCCGAGATCTATGGGTGGCAGTTAGATAGATATTAGATTACCTTGTACATATTTGGTCTTTTGCGTTGCATTGGAGTTCGGGGTGGGCTATTTGTTTTATGGGTTATGGGAGGCTCGGTTGAATCGCGTTATATTTGTAGATCACTTACTTCTCACTCGTCCTGTCGACCTTGTTCTCAGAAATCTTGACCGCCCGCAAAGTGGAAGGACCACAGCCATTGCGGAACCAGGCCGCTGCCGTCCTCTCGCTCGCGTATCTGAATCATGGCATCGCATAGGCCAAGTGGAAGGAATCCAAGCCAAGGCCCGGACAGACGCGAAAGTCACCATGGAAAAGTACCGACACAGCCGGAAAGACAGCCAGGAACCGGATCCAAGCCCAGCCCAGCCCAGACTCCGAAGCGCCTGACCTCGAGGGCCTATGTGCCAGTTGAAGACGGTGTCACAGCCGGAAACCTAGCCAGGAACCGGATCCAAGCCCAGCCCAGCCCAGACTCCGAAGCGCCTGACCTCGAGGGCCTATGTGCCAGTTGAAGACGGTGTCCCACCGGCCAGTATCTCCGGTAGGCGACGAGCCGCCCTGACGCTGGGTGCGGATTGTGTCGCTATTTACAAGAATCAAGATACAGATGCGGATGGGGCTGCTCCTGAATGGAAGGGCCCGCACTGCGGAAGATATTGGGAAGGAGACGAGCGATGCAGCCAGGCCAGGCTAGGCCATCCTGGAATTTTTTCGCCACCATTGTTGTGGACACTGCGCGGGGGGATCCCGGACCTCTATGTATGAGGAAGACGCAGGTGAGACGTCCGAATGGCAGCTCGGGGAGCGGGAAAGGGCGTTGTTGGATTTTAACGGAGTGGGGTTGCTCCCACGGTTCCTTCTCACACCTAGAATCTTGTGATGGGGAGGCAGGGGAGGAGGCGGAGTGAAGAGCGGACGTTGTTTTCCTAGCTTTATGATTTCCTTGCTGCGCTATTACGTGTATGATCCGTGGGAAAGGTCAGGCGGAGGGCAGGGGAAGCCACGTCGGGCCGCTTGACGAAAGTCGGGTTGGACAGTTGACAGATGGGAACCGGAGTGTTACTGCCATGATCTACGGTAGACAGGTCGCCAGCAATTGATGATCCAACAAAATTTGTGACATGAATACGAATGGTATTGCGCCCGTGACATCCATCAATACGGGTAGTCATTCAATTACTCGATATTATTGTCGCCGAAGAATACACAGCACAGGCGGCGGCATGCGGGGGGCAAGACATGCACGCCTCAAGTATATATGGGATGACCTCACCCCCACTCTGCCACGGGATGTCCGCACCCCCCACACGTCACGAACAAAAGAACTCACATCCAGAACGAAAAAAGCAGAAAAGAACGCTACGTTGGTGAACAAGAGTACATAAGGCACGAACTCGATGGTGAACTGCATGCAGAGTCCAGATTGCCACTAACTAGGCGGCGCCTACGGGCCAACACTACAAGCCTATACTAGGACCTAGGTTAGTCCTCAGAAGCCTCCGGCTTCTTTCCATACGCGACGTGGCTGCCACGACAGTTAGTTAGTCCTCATCATACTCGTCATTTGGCGGGGAAGGTGGGGGGGGGGGGGGAAGGGGAGGATATGATATCAGCAGACTCACAACTTGCAATACATGTGATAATTCTTATTCCTGGCATCTTTCAAGCCGTCTTTACACAGCTGCGTAGCCTCATCCGTCGGCATGCCATGGATCCTCGTTATCGCCGCGAGCGCATAGGCCTCGATGCCGGTCTCGCACGTCATCAGCGCCATCGCGCCCACCTGCTTCATGACCCTGTCCTTCGGCCACGGGCCGACCGGCTGCTTGACCGTGATGCAGTGGATATCCGTGAACCCGGCGTCGGCGAGCCGCGCGGTGAGCACCTCCGGCGTTGGTGGGGGTCGGCCCATCTTGACGACTGCCGAGGTGAGAAGGTCCAATGTGCGCTTCAGCCCGTTGGAGTCTTTCATGCTCCCGTCGTCGCAGAATACTGAGACTTCCGTCTCCGCGAGCTCGACGTACCCGCCCGGCTTCGTGCACCGGTACATGTCTTTCATTAGCTCGGGCCATTTGCTGATAGACTGCGCGAGGTTGCGGCTGTGGATGAAGTCGAAGGTGTCCTGCGTCACGGGTCGTCAGCTGGAGGGTTCGCGGGGGAGGGGTGAAGGAGGACGGCGACTAGGTACGTACCGGTTTGTACATCCAGGGCTTTTCGACATCGTCGACTTCGAATTTACTGCGCTGTCATGTTAGGGTGTTTTTTCCTTTGTGTAGGAGGTGGAAGAGGTATAGCGGCCATACCAGTTCGGCGGAACCCTACAGCTGCCGGGTTAGCTAGCTATCCATTCTGGCACACCCGCTCAACAGACGAAGGGCCTACCAAGAAGGCTGAATCGGACTCAGATCTATCCCCGTAACCACGGCCGAAGGATGCGAATCCGCCATATCGATAGCCCAAATCCCCGTCCCCGTTCCCACATCGAGGATCCGCTGCGGGTTCTCCAGTGGTGCCGTGTGCAGCTTTCGATCGAGCAGGCACAGCATGATCTCGTGATGCAGATCCATCCGGTCCTGTTCCTTCTCGTCCGTAGGCATCAGGTTTTTGTCGACGCCGAAGTAGGCATGGTAGCGACGGCCTGGTCGGTGGTGAGGTGCTCCGTTAGTCTAACACGATTACATCCTCCTCGAAAGCATCGTGGCATCGAAAACGACGAACCATTCTCGAAGATGTATTTCGTCACCGAAGAGGTCAGACTCGTCGTGTCCGTGTCGTAGCCGGAGCTCGCATAGTCTTCGTCGTCGTGGTTTGCGAGCTAGACAGTTAGTTCGCGAGCCACATCAACAGCGCTGTCGACGTCAAAGAGTGGGATGTCATTCACGTAGGAGGTAGGTAGTAACTCACAACAGCGGGGTCAACTTCAATTGCGGACATCTTTTTTTTCTTTCGTTTCTGTGGTGCTTCGGGATAGTATAGTAGCGGTAGTGCACTGTCAACGAGATGAGGGAGCTCCGATAGTTAAGGCGAGTTGGGTACCGGCCGCATCATATTCGTAACTTATGTGTATCCCCGCCCCCCTCTCCCCCCCATCCACGTCTGCCGTGTGTATGTACGACCTGCGTCCTACCTACATCCTCATAAACGAGGCACCACACACAATTTTCGCATCGCATTGCATTTTGCGCATACACAGGGATTGGGAAAGCCGTGCACCTCCGTGGGGTGCGGTGTGTGTTCGCCAATCGGAATGCCACAATTTCAAGCACGGCTGTGGTGGTGGCAGTTAGACTCGGCTTTGCTGGGGACCCGGCAACTAGGAGTGAGTGACCTAGTATTGAAGCCTGGGGGCGGGAAAGAGGAAGTCGAATAACCAACATGTATGCTCGGTATGTATGTGCCTAGGGGAAGCCTCCGTCCAGCCGTTTGTAAGGGCGACGGAACACCCGCCTGGCCTGCCTCTACTCTAGGTCTGACGTGTCTAGGAAGCAAGCGGGGGAAGGGGCCTTTGCCGTCGCGGTAGGCCTACTTGGGCATGTATCGTCGGTGAAGCGGAGGGGGTGGGGAGAGTCCAAGTACGAATGCCGGCAGTGGCTGACACCGATTGGCTGCACCATTGAGGATTCGCAGGCCGTCCGTGGGACTATGCATAGTTTGCACTGCAGCGCGCTTCTGTGGCGGACAGACTCCACAGTCACGACTCACCGGCGGGCCCCAATGAGGGAGGTCCTGGGACGGCAGGCAGGGGCGCCGGGTGTTATGCACAAGCGCTGTAACCGCGGGAAGTAAACGAATGACCAGAAGTCTCATTCAGCACCTCGGACTTCTCTGTATCCGTGGGTGGGGGTTCATGTGTGAACCCTCAGTTTCCAGCCATACGACTGTTATCAATCGCGACGGTTAAGGTGGGGGGCATGCAAGCACGGGGACGCTGCCGAAGTAAATTTCGAAAAGTGACAGAACCTCACCGTCGCGCAGGGATTCCGGGCTCCAGCGAGGTGAGTCGGTACTCTACATGCCCTTCTCGGTCGTACGATCCCAGCCGTTGATATCCCTACGCACCTAGCATACTTCTCTTCATCAGCCGTGTGGGATGATTGGGGATACCTATAGATTACGCATGAGCATCGGAAAATAAGGGCGGGAGTCGGCATCACGTAACTACCTTCTTACCTACGCACTCTACTCTACCTTACCTAAAAAAAATAGGATGGCGAACAGTGAGAAGCCAGCCCTCTTTCCGACTACCAATGCCATCCGAGATTCGGAAACGCCATCCGAAGTCAGCCCTGCCATTCCTCGCGTGCGGTGTTCAGGCTTCTTCGCGTAAAATACGAACGGTCCGAGCCGGGACGTCTAGTAGACCGGGGCGTCTACATAGCCGGTGGATTGGCAGAAACGTGACGCAAATGTTCCCCTACCCGGGCCGGCTGCGGATAATCAAAATTTCGACGTGGCGATTACTATTAGCTCTATGATAACGGTTGAGCAACCACGGACTGTACACATTCGAACATCCGTACGCCACTG